>NC_090930.1:7110320-7452820 GCF_040938575.1 Ambystoma mexicanum | reverse complement strand
TCTTGCTCTTCAGAGATCTTCCCCAAGAGACTTTCAGCTCTTCGTGTATACATAAAGAAATATTTTCTAAATGGATACTTTGCTTCAAGGGCTGCTCATGTTATTGGCATCATTACATGTGTCTTTTCTTGTCACTATTTTCAATTCCCAACATATAGTCAATTTAGTGGCAGGTCTTCCGGTAGAGGCTTTCGACTCCTCCTCTATACTATTAAGAATGGCTCAGTGTACCTAGTAGGCAGTATTAAAGGTTTAGGTACCCATATTGATGTTTGCCGATACCCAAAATGACAAAAAGAAAGCAGTTTTGGGGTGCTTGGCTGGCTATTCTCCCCTGAATTGGACAAAGACTGATGTATTTTAAATATTTCTCCTAATGTCCGGCAGAGGGACTCCCAGGATCCCCCCTTTTTTTGCATAATTTAAGTAACTTTGTGTTTCACCCTAAGTTACATGGGGAATCTAGACGTGGACCCCTTGCTCACTACTCTTAGAGAGGCACAGCTCCTCCCTACTGATGAGGTCCAACCAGACCGAAACACGTGTCTGGGGATGCTGTTGGTACTCTTGTTCAGAGGAGAATTGCCTTGCATTTTGGTGTTGGACTGCCCCAGGGCAGGACAAAGACTGATATGTTTGGGATATTTCTTCTCTGTGAAAGATAGTGAGCTAAAGACTCTGGGTTAGTCTCTCGTAACCAGGACTAATGTCTGGCAGGGGGACTCCCAGGACCTCCCTTGTTTTTGATATTGATATTGATATTTTATTTCTATCGCGCTCATACACAAGTTATTCAGAGCACGACAAGGCAAGGAAAAGGAAACAGGGGAGAACAAAAACAACGATCTTACTAGGCCCAGTGAAATTGAGAACACGCAAGTGCATGGGAGAGGCGGAGGGGGAGAAGTGCATGGAAGGGGGGAGAAAAAGAGAGTGTGGAGCAAGGTGAAATACAGATAAATAATAATACATTTATAAATAATAAAGGCAACAAACAATGGTAGAGCAGCCAGCAAGTGGCAAGTGGTGGGTTTAAGGCAGCAGGCAGGGGTAGGTCTGAAAAGTGCTGGAAGAAAAAGGTACTGGGCCTCATTACGAGGTTGCTGGTAAGCGAAAAACGATGCCGGTAATGGCTAACCGGCATCGCTTACCGCTCTGGTGTATAACGACCCGTCAACCCGCTATTAGCAGCACCCTAAATAACGGTGCCATTAATAGTGGCATGGCCGCGTACACACGCACCTCTGGGGAGCAAATACCGGCATGCCGGTAATAGGAGGTAATCCCAACCCACGCGGACATGCAAATACCGGCATCACGAAGCCAGTATCCACGGGCTGCACAATGCTGCCCATACAGGCATCGCAGACCACCCGCAAACAGCAATCAGGATACAAGGCAACTGCCACAGGTGCACACAATCCCTACAGGTGGAGTCAATGGAGGCTGGGCCAGTATAAAATGAGCACACCCACACACCACACCCCTTCCAACACCAACATGCTACCACTAGCTGTTGCAATCATGGCGCTGGAGGACATGCCCATACTGCTACAACTACAGCAACAACAGCAACAACAACTACAGCAGCAACAACAGGCAGCACAGAGGAGACACAGGAGGAGAAGGATGGTGAGACAGGCCCAGCAATTACCACCAGCGCAGCTAGCAGTGCCTCGTAGGCAACCAGCAATCCCTCGCACCAGACCCAGCCCTTTTAACCTAACCCCTGAGCAGATCCACACCTTGTACCTGTTGGACCGTGACACCATCACCACCATAGTGTACATGATACAGAACGACATTGCCAGCCTCTAGAAATACGCACTGCCATCCCCCCCACTACTAAAGTTGGTGTATGTGCTCAACTTCCTGGCCACGGGCTCCTACCAACACACAGTGGGCCAGCTGCATGGCATTTCACAGCCACTATTTTCACGCATGTTGAACCAAGTTCTGGATGGCCTCCTGAAGCACGCAAGCAGCCACATATCCCTACCACGGACTGCCCAGGAGATAGCCGACTCCAAAGTAGGCTTCCATGCACTGGCAGGCATGCCCAATTGTGTTGGTGTCCTCGACTGCACCCATGTGGAATTGGTAGTCCCCCATGCCGTAGAGGTGGTGTACCGCAATCGCAAGCAATACCACTCCATCAATGTGCAAATGGTATGAGACTCCAGCAAGATCATCACACATTGCTGCACCCGATTTCCTGGATCCACACATGATGCCATGGTACTGCGCAACTCCACGCTACCCCGTCACATGGAGCGACATGCTGGACCACATGCCTGGCTGCTTGGTGAATTGTGAAACTGTCCCATGGCAGTGCTTTGGGGTACTGATGTGTAAGGACGCATAAGGGGGGGCATACTCCACCTGGGTAGGAAAGGGGGGGTATACTCCACCTGGGTGAGAAAGGGGGGCATACTCCACCTGGGTGGCAATTGCCGGTAATTGGAGAATGCATGCAGAGCTAAACATTCCTGACCTGATTCGGCCAAATGTAACATGACACATCACTGGGCAACATTTCACAAATTATGCATATCGATGACAACAAGTAAGAGGCACAACCAGGCCACCATGGTGATGGCAAGCAATGCATGAATGAACAGGATGGCAACTGAGGCAATGTGGTCAGTGTGACCATGCATAGTGAAGAATGAACAGCATGAATTGGAGGCTAAACATTGTCGTACTACCACAGCACATCTGCCTCAGCATGCATGATTACACCCTGCATCATCTATTCAACCCCATCCAGACTACCACACCTCATGAGAGTATAGATTGCATCCAGGTGACACATTTGCATGCGTACAGGGACATGTGCATGCCCACACCAAATAGCTGCCGCCATGACTGTGCTCCCTGAAGGTGGCAGTTCAGAGTGACACACACCTATTTGTATCTGCTTGCAGGTGATGGAGGATATCCCTTGAGGCTGTGACTACTTACCCCTGTGCGGAACCCGCAGAACACCCATGAGGAGGAGTACAATCGTGTGCACACCTGTACCCGTGTTGTGATTGAGCAGACCTTTGGCCTGTTGAAGGCGCGGTTCCGCTGCCTCAGCAGGTCTGGTGGGGCACTCCTATATAGGCCTGAGAAGGTGGGGAAGATCACCATGGCCTGTGTCATGCTGCACAACATGTGCATCCGGAGGAATGTACCACTTCCACCTGACATTGACATGCATGGCCCGGTTGAGGATGATGAGGATGGAGACGGAGGTGAAGTAGCCCCCCTGCAAGTACGTGATGCACGGGATGGCCATGCTGTACGCCAAGCACTAATTCATGAATACTTCTGGAACACAGGGACTATGATAGACATGTGTCAGTGACACACTGGCTCCATGTGGACATGCACACTTGTATTGTTGGAAGTTGGCCACTGAACACCATCACACATTAAATGAACATGCACAAAATGAAGAATGCCCAGCCATTGTCTTTTTGCCACACAACAGGTGTATTTTTCAAATGAGCAACAGTGTGTGAACACTCCCCCCCAACCCACAGTGAACTCCCTAACCCACCCTACAAACCCCAAATGTACTCAAATGATTGTACCCTTCACCAACAACCATGTGTCCCACTCCCATTGGTTGGCCACTCTACTTCTTGGCCTTTTTGTTATCCGGGGGTGGCATCTCCGAGGGCCGTGCACTCCTCCGGGTCATCTAGACAGGGATTGTGGGGGCTGAGGTTGCAGGTGTTGTAGCAGAGGATGTGTCAGAGGCAGGTTCCACGCCTGCTCCAAGGTGTGGCCGCTGCATATGGAGCAGGATGGACGTTAGGACTTGCGTTACTGCCCCCAGACAGTCCCTCATGAGGATTGCAGACGCATTAACGGTGCAGTGTTCGCAGCAATGGCCGCTGTGGTCTCCCCAATATCAGTAGCAATGGCCCTCCTAGTGTCCTCCCCATCGGCAATATACTGCCGCATGAGATCAAGCATTGACTCCTGTCGTGCCTCCACCCTCGACAGGCGAGCCTCAAAGGTGTTGGTGGTAGCTGGAGTGGTGGGGGCTGGAGTGGTGGTGGCTGGAGTGGTAGTGGCTGGAGTGGTAGTAGCCGGGGTGGTGGCAGCCGGAGTGGTGGATGGTGCATGCATGGGGCCCACATCCAGGGTGCTGTCCTCCTCGAAGAGGCACATGTCGGAATCTCTGAGGTCGGAGTTGTGGAGGCAGGGATTGTCACTGCTGTCGCCCTCCATACGGGGTGGGGAGGTGGTTAGGGGGCTTGGGTTGGGTGTAGTGGACACCACTGTGACACCCTCGGTGTCCACATGTGCATCCACAACGTCCGCGGTGGTTGGTGGTGCAGGAACGGAAACCCCTCCCACTGTTGTGGGTGGCTTCTGCTGGTCTTGATATGTGTGGCCCACACTGGCAGCAGGTGTTTTTTTCTGGGTTTCAACCCGATCTGGCACACTGCCTGTTGGTCTGGCCTGTTTCTCTGGCTGGGGGTGGTGGTGGCCCTTGTCCCATGGCGTGATGTTGATACCCTTGCGGCCCTCTCCTGACTGGCATCTTCCTCATGGGTGCCTGGGGGTTAGAAGAGATGCAGGTCATCAGTGATGGTGTTACATGCCAGCGACATACTATTGCGCTGTGATATATTCATACATTCATGCATCCATTTATTACAGGGGTGTGGCAATTGGTGTTTTGAGGGGGCATGTAGGCTATCAATGCATGGCAGGTGGCATGCCATTGATATGGGGTCTGTGTGTTGGGTTACATGGGCACGGTCGTGTTATGTTGCCCGTGTGTTGGTATTGGGATTGGTACTCAGCATGCATTTGTGTGTGGTAGGGTGTGGCACGCATTCTTGACTTGGATATGTTGATGTGGATCTGGGACATGCATTGGCTTGTCTAGTCTCACTTCCACGTCACTTGTGCTACGTCATGGCTTCCCCTACAGGGATGTGCAGGGTCACTCACCTCCTTCTGGGGATGATGCAGCGCTCATCTCCACCTCTCCAAATCCCTCTATTGACTCGGGATCAATGAATGAGCAGGCAGTCTCCTCCCAGGGCATCAGCTCTGCTGACTGCCAGGATGTTCCTCACCCTCAAGCGGAGGTCGTCCCACCTCTTGCGGCAGTCACGCACAGTTCGTGGGGTGGTCCCCACGGCCGACCCCCTCTGGGCAACCTCCTGCCAGATTTGCTTTTTCTTCATCTGGGCAGCATGCTTCATGTCATTTGACTTGATTATGTCTGCATGTGCAGCCAGAGTGTCCGCCAGCATGTTTAGCTCAGCGTCAGAGATACGCTGTTTGCGCTTCCGGGGGGGTCGTCTTCCGGGTGGCCTTGGACATCCTCAGGGTTTTCTGACACAGCACGACACGAAAAGACTGGTGGTTAGGGAGGATGGCAATAGATTGTGTTTTTAAAGATGGCTGCCAGCCCATTTCCAGTTCCTGCGCAATGACGTTATTTCCGGGTCCGGTTTTGCGAACCCGGTATTAGCATGGTGGTATTACCGTGCTGGTATTTAGGGGTTGCTCCGAGGCGGTGATGGTATCGGCGGGCCCCGCAATGCCGCTATAGGGGGGTTGGAGGGCCTTTAGCGGCATGCCGGTATTGCCATTACTGGCATGGGGGTTTGCGCATGCTCGTGCACTCATAATCACCCGCTATTGGCAGGTTCATACGAGCCCGGTAATGAACCCGCCTTTGCCGGACTACTCATAATGAGGCCCACTGACTATATGGGTACAGATACAGACCCCAGTGTAAGGGGCGACCCAGAGGCAGTGCATGAGGGTGGCAGGGTGAGCAGGCACCTGGGTCCGGAGGACAGAGGGTGGCCAGGGGCATGGTGCCCAGAGAGAAACATATCTACAGTAGAGGGGAGGGGGCGGCGCCAGAAGAAAAGAGGAAGGTCTTGAGGTGCATCCAGAACCAGAGATGGTTCTCCTCAAGTTTCAGATTGACAGGGATGCTGTTCCAGAGTGAGGCCCCAGCCGAAGACAGAGATCTACCCCCAGCTCGTTTCTTTGAAAAACGACTGACACTGAGGGAGTTAGAGGTAGAGGAGCGGAGTGCTCGAGATAGGAGGTATTTGTGGAGGGATAGCTGAAGGTATGTTGCACCCAGGCCCCAGAAAGCCTTGAGGACAATGCAGAGGGTTTTGAATTTAATCCTTGCTTCCACTCGGAGCCAATGGAGAGATTTCATAGCTGGAGATATATGATCCCAGGGCTTGAGGCCAAGGACAAGTCTCGCAGTCCTGTTCTGGATCAGTTGCAGAGGGCGGAGAGTAGAGGCAGGTAGATTAAGAAAGAGACTGTTGCAATAGTCCAACCTGGAGAGAACCAGAGCTTGGGAGACAGTAAGGTTCTGGGGGAAGGAGAAAAAAGGCAGAGTACCTCTGAGGAGGTGCAGTAAAAGTTTTACTCTTTTGATACATCAGCAATGTGGGAAGAGAAGGAAAGTGTGGAATCAAAGGTGACACTGAGGTTCTTGGCCTCGCAGGTGGGGGTAGGAGGAGGGCCAAGGGAGGCCGGCCAGAGAGTGAGGGGAAAGGAAGGTGATGGTGTGCCTATAAGGAGGATCTCTGTCTTGCTGGCATTCAGACAAAGATAGTTGGCAGCATTCCAATATTGGATTGCAGTTAGGGAATCAGTGATGAGAGAGGCTGAGGAGGTGGCCGAGGGCAGCCTAAAAATGAGTTGAGTGTCGTCTGCATAGCACTGGAAGTTTGAGCAGAAAATGGCAATACAACAGGCAAGAGTTGCCAGGTATTGGTTAAAAAGCCAGGGGGAGAGGAGAGGTTAGACCCATGGGGAACACCAGAAGTGGAGAGGAAGATAAATGATAGGAAGGACCCAAGTTGGACCTGGGAGGGTCCATCAGAGAGGAAAGAGGTCAGCCAGGCCAGAGCCTGAACAGTGATACCCAGGTTGTCACAGAGATGGTTGAGCAGGATGGTATGGTTGACCATGTCGAAGACAGAGGAGAGATCGAGTAGGCTGAGGACAGAGGGAATACTAGAGTCAAGGTTGGAAAGCAGATCTTCACGGATGTTCAGGAGAGCAGTTTCCATGCTTCTTCCAGCTCTGAAGCCAGACTGATGATCATGGAGACAACCAACTGAATCGGTGTGAAGATTTAGCATAATTTAAGTAACTTTGGGTCTCATCCTAAATTACTGGGGGAATCCAGACATGGGCCCTTTGCTCACTATTCTTAGAGAGGCATAGCACCACCCAACTGATGAGGTCCAACCAGGCCGAAACACATGTCTGAGGCTGCTGTTGGTACTCTTGTTCAGAGGAGAATTGCCTTGCATTTCGGTGCTGGACTGCCCCAGGGCAGGACAAAGACTGATATGTTTTGGATATTTCTCCTCTCTGAAAGATAGTGAGCTAAATAATCTGGGTAAGGCTCTCATAACCAGGACCAATGTCCAGCAGAGGCACTCCCAGGACCCCTCTTGTTTTTTTTCCGAATAGGCTGTGGCACGGTGGACATTCTGAAAAGGGTGCTAGCCTTCAGTGTGTACCTCAGCCGCCTAACTCGACATGAATGGCCCATGTTGTTAGGTAGAATTATATGCAGTACCCTTTGGGAACACCACACACAATTAGGACTACAAGTGACAGTACAAATTCACCTTTGGTACAAGCCTGTACTACACAGTAAAGTGGTAGCGATGGCTGAGCAGCCAGACTTATCTCAAGAGTAAAGTGAGCAGTATCAGAAGTTACACAAAGGACAACAATTGCTATGGTTCAAACAAACACTGACTCAAGGTTTCTGAGTAAAAGAATATACATTTATTTACACATCAGTTGTAAAACAGTTCACAAAGTAAAGCAGCAGAAAATCATACACTTAATATACTACACAACACCCAATGAAATCTGGACAAGTTAAGCTCAAAATGAAGTGTGAGCAAAATAGCACTCTAGTAATTCAAAACGGATGGAAAGACAAAGTTAGACAGTAGTTGAGCAGCACCCACAAGTAAGTAAGCAGGTCAATCTAGAAAAAGGAACTACAGTGAGGAATTCAAATGAAGCGGCCAGATCCAAATTCAGTGGACCAAAGTCTTTGCAGAGGATCACACAGTTCAGGGTAGTTTGTGGTTAAGTCTTTGCCAAGAGTTCAGAATGAAGTTGCTCAGACGAAAAGTTACTTTAAAGAATAGAGAAGGACAAGCCCTCGGATTGGCAAAATATTTCACAGACTTTCACCGCAGCTGGACGAAACAAACAACCGAGTTAGCACAGTACCTTTAGAGCAGAAGAATGCTGTAGCTGAGGCAGACGTTCCTGGCAGGTCCTGCAGGCTCACGGTTCCTGAAGCGACTGTCGGACTGACAAGAAGGAGGAAGACTGGAGGGTCCTGCACTGCCCAGGGAAGAAACCAGCAGCGGAGCAAAGCGACAAATAAAAGGTGCGTGCCTTAAAACCCAAGCAGGGTCCGACCTTCCTGGCTATCCGGTTCACTGTAGCTGTGCACAGCAAATTCGACCAGAGGAGGGCGGCCTGCTTGCAGTTTGGCAAACTGGTTGTTCCCACCAGCTCAAGGGGAGAAGATTCCTTGCAGATCTTCCCTGTCGTCGAAGTTTGAAGATTCAGACATGCAGCAGGGCTTCACCGGGAGGTTCAGATGTGGTAGAGGTCCTCTTCTGTCAGATTCTCTTCGGTTCTATCGATCCAGTGGTGACTCTGGCTTCCTAGTCTCAGAGACCTGCTTTTTATGCAGTTTTCCCCCATTCACATAGCCTGGCTGTGAATCACACAGCAGGGTCGCTGTCCCGCCGGGACAGTCACCACAGCCAATCATACAGAGTGCGACATGGGTCTCCAAGGAGACCCTGTGCAGGAAGTCTCAAACCTCTCCCTCACATCCTGTCCCCCGCAGACATACAGGCACCGAAGGAGGGCTTCTGTGCAGATGCCCGCCAAAGGACGGCGAACAAAGGAACCAAACCTGGCTTGGTGTGCAGAGTAAAACACGAGAAAGACTTTTACAAAATGAAATGGCGAATGAAGCCAGCCGGAAGCGTATAAAAGTAAATATGGTCTAGCGGGTTTAAGTTCGAGGCTTCCAAAATAGCCTAAAACAATACCAGGGCTATTAAAAATAATCTCGGTAGGAACACTAGTGTAATTACCACTGCCGCCAGCCAAATCTTAATGAAAAGGGAACAAAACAATGTTCCATGAGAAACAGACAAAAGGGATAACTAGTAACCCTTTCCAGAACTCTATGTAAGATAGTTTGTACTTGGTCTGTGGATTTAAAAGACTAATAAAGTCAATGGCAACTTTACATGTTCTGGGAGACAGTAGTCAGTCCCAGAAAATGGAGTCTGAGTTGGGAAGTCGAAAAGACAACCCTGTGTCACTGCACTGAAGGTGCTGTGTAACACACAGTAAAAAGATGATGCCTGTGGAGTAGGTGAGGCTCCACAGTCTATGAACACAACAATGTGAAACACACAGCAAAACACATGTAAGAGTGGGAAAAAAGGCTCACACTCTTACCAGGTGAATAAAATAAATCCTAGAAATCCAGCAAAGCTGCTGAGGGACTCAGTAGGTAAGGGAAATTAGCCATGCTGGAGAATTCTCCCTAACACATGTGACGTGCAACCCCTAGGATTCTTGCATCCTCGTCCTGCAGTCTTTTGGCTAAAAGGATAAGTGGGCCCTGGATAGTACCGGCAACCCAACACCATAGGGAATGCAGGGGGAGCACATGAAGCCCTCCATAAAAAGAGAACAATAATTCTAACCTGTCTCATTTGATATCTCGCCGGCCGGGCAGGGGACACAGTCGAAGCAGCAGTGGGGCTGCCCTTCTCTCGGAGACTGTCGGTAGCCAGGGGGGCAGCTCTCACTGCAGACGGACCTGGGGACCTGATGGAGGAACAAGGAAGAGTGTAAGCGAGGAAAGCCTCAACACAGAGAGAATGAACGCCAGGCAGGGAACACATTCCTCTGTTTGTGAATTGGTTATACATAGACCCTCTCTGAAATATAGGAAGCACAGTAGTAGTAGACAATAATGATCACTGCTTGTATGTTTTACTATAATTGTATCATTATTATTATTATTATTATAACAACAATGATAACAACAACACTAATACTGGTATATTTGTACCATTGTTATTTGTATTATAATAATTAGTATTATTATTAACAAAAATGAAAAGTATCATTCATAATATTCACTAGTTGTTATTATCCATGTAGTTAGGAGTTTTTGTTGCCATACACCTAGACCTAAAGAGCAGTAAAGAGCGGTGCATTCAAGCATCCATAAGAAGAGACCGCAATGAGGGACACGGCCGGGGCTGGGGGAGGGGTGGGGCGATGGGGGGCGATGGGGGGTGATTGGGGGTGGTATGGAGCGTTAGATTTCTCGGAGGCGTGCAAGATGGCCACTTATTTTCCCTGGGCAAGGTGGGACTTCTGCCAGGCAACCCGTGATGGACGCGTTCTGAGGGAGATAGACAGAAGTCAAGGAGCCATTGGGTGCTTCACTCTTTGGGGGGTGAGAGATGGAAACACAGTACAGAAGGTGTCACTATGCAATAGTGTTGGTTATAAGGAAAAGAAGAGCAGTGAGTGGCACAGCTGCGTATTGCCCTCCTGCCAGCCTTACATTTTAGTTTACAAGGTTAGATGAGAACAAAGTTTGTTAGCAGTGCGGGAGCCGCAAGATTGTAAGAACGCCCACCACCAGCACATGAGCCCAGTGGGGTGCCGAATGCAAAGAGTAAGGTAGACCCAGAACCCTGCATGAGCTAAGAGCAGTCAGTGTCAGTGTTGGTGGCAGTGGGATAGGGGCACTGATGTAGGTCATCGGCAAGAATGGGAATAGATTGCCTCCGCCTGGTGCATGTGGAGTGAGTGCTCACCAATGTGGAATTCACACCAGTGCATACCCGCCACCAGCTTACACCAGTGTGCCTAGCAAAGAATGGCCGTCAGCGATTGGAGTGGGATTCAAATAGTGTGGAGCAGGTGTCTTTAAAAGGCAAACAGCCGGTCCAAGGGGAGCGGGAGGGGGATTCTTGGAGAACAATGAGACAGATTGGGGGGAATTACATGAATGGCAGAGGAATGCAAGGAACGTGGGTGAACACTTCTGGAAGACACTGAACCACAGACTATAACTTTATGGTGCAGTCTTGGCAAGCAAATGCGAACAGAAAACCAGAGAAAATGTGTGCTCGATTATAGGTTTCTGATAAACATTTGATTCAATCCATCACCAAGCACTATGCCTGGAATAGAGGCCTTTTGGAATCATCCAATCCATGTACAACTCAATCAACTGCAAGTTTTAACACTGAGCTTCGAGAGTAGAGAAGGGGCAACCTTACCCTAACCCTGTTCAATCTCTATCTCAACGATGCCCCTACGTTGCTATAGAAACCCTGGGTCCCAGCTCTGAGAGCAAAAGGCTCAAACATAAAATGACTGGTGGCCCTACTGCAACCCACCAAAGAAGGCCTTAAATACAATCTAAACCTCTTCAAAGAATAATGCAAGAGGTGGACCTAAAAACACTCAAATCGTAGTGTCTCCCAATATAGCAAAAAACAGCAGAAACAAGTACAATCTATTCCTTAAGGCGCAGAAGCTGAGCATATGCTACAGACGGCACATAGCTAGGTCTCAAAACATGTGCATCCAGAGCTTATGCTAAACTATAGCACACAGAAGCAAGTATCACAGCATTGCTGCCCTCGTCCTACTTGTTATGAGAGCGGTGCAGGATCCTAAACCTATAAACCAGTATGCAGAATGGGACAAATATCCACACAGAAATCCAGCACCTGCTGCTCTGCAAACGGGTATTTTGGGGGCATGGAAACGTCAAATATCAGGGGCCGTACCCAACACTCCTGCCAATACCTGGGACCTTGAAATAATGCTTTGAAAAATAGTTATTCAACCGCAGTGTCCTAAAATGTCCTAACCCAGAGAAGAAGAGTTCTAGGCCAGGGACTTAGAGTAGGATCTAAATAAGCAAAGCACAACACACTTAAGATACCCACCTATTGCAAGTCACACACCTGAGGCTGTGGTGACTTAGACAACTAGAATCTTCAGAAAGGCACAAAATATTCCAAAACCTAGCAAGACATGAATGTTTGGCAATTAAATGTCTACCCAATAATGGTACAATTATTCTACATAAAGCAGACAAAGGAGGTGCGATTGTGATGCTGTAACCACACCCCTATATTGATGAATGTGATCGACAGCTGAAGGACATGTCATTTTATGAGGAGATTAAAGAAGATTCTAGACCAGGTTAGAGCTGTTAATTAATTAATACAAAAGCTGAAAAAGCACACAACCAGGGCTGGATCTGTAAATAGGAACAGGACTTTTTTTAAAGCTAAGTCCCCTAGTATTCCTAAATTGTATGCGTTGGCAAAAATACACAACTCACGTGTTAACCCACCAGGTTGTACAATAGTATCTTGGTCACGGTCTATACTCGAGCTCCTCTCTAAATTTGCAGACAAAGATTTGAAACCCTTTGTCCTGGGATGGATTCTTTTGTGTAAGTTACTATTGACACATTTTGGGATCTAGCATACTTTTGTTATGTACTATTGTGATTTTATATATTTTAAATTCAGAGTACTACATGTTTAAAAAAAAACGAGAGACCATTACTGCATTTGGGGATCTTTCATATGGCATCCACACTCCATTTGAAGATGGCCGTCTCTGTAGTAGTCAATAACCATAGCGGTATTAATATACAACTTGCAACGCAAGCTGGTCTCCCTAACAACCAGTATTCTCTCTTGAAAGAGACAATTACACTTGCAAACTCAGGTTAAATCAGCCCTACCTCCACTGACTATGGAAAATCACTTTATGAGACGCCAATGTAAAAGGTAATACTAGGTATTCGCCATGGCAATACTAATACTGAAGTAGAATGAGTTTCATCAGATTGAGAAATGTTTTAACTAAAGAATGTCCCCTGTGTTTGGACCTTCCGACAGTTTCAGTTGTCAATATTTGGGAAGTTTGCAAATCAAGTATATGGTGTGGTATTAAAAATCGAAGACATAACTGTTCCAAGTTAATTTCAGAACAACGAGTAAGTGCACTCACTGTTTTTTCCAAAACCACAATGTGTTGTTAACACGCCATTGTAGAATTTAAGTTAGAATAATTGCAAACTATGTACGAGCCGTGTGTTGTTTGAATTACAAAGTAATGTTTCCCATGGTTGAAGAGACTCTATCCAGCCTGTGCAATCAGAATATAGGTGTTATAATCAACAGATGTTGTTAGTTTAAATGAATGACAACTGTTGTTGTGGTGTTCGAAAAGAACATAGTTTGTTTCTCCTAAGGGATGACGACTGCTGTCAGAGTGTTTGAAGAGAACATAGTTTGTTTCTCCTAAGGGATGACGACTGCTGTCAGAGTGTTTGAAGAGAACATAGTTTGTTTCTCCTAAGGGATGACGACTGCTGTCAGAGTGTTTGAAGAGAACATAGTTTGTTTCTCCTAAGGGATGACGACTGCTGTCAGAGTGTTTGAAGAGAACATAGTTTGTTTCTCCTAAGGACCTTGTTACATGCTTAAGAAAATGATGAGAATGCTTGTGGACTAAAAGGTGAGCGGTTTGCTCACCACACCTTTGTTTTTCCTTATCTGTGAATAAAGGTACACGTCTAATATCAAGGCTCCCTGACCCATTGCTTTATGAAAACACTGAAAACTTTGCGGTAAGTGCTCTTCGAATGATTTACTTTCTGGATGAGTATCACATGAATTGATGAACAGCACTAATAAAGATTGTTTGCACTGTTTTGTAGGTGAGTTGACGCCATAGGAGTGAGGAATTTATCTCCCGAACCTTTGGAAGTGGATGTCTGGTTTAAGAAAGATGAATGTTGAGAACAGTCTATGAAGTTATAAGAATTAAATCCCCTAAAGAAGTTCTTTCATCTGTATGAAAACATGTTAAAGAACGAAACATGTTGGTTTTTGGTTACTACAATATTTAGCAGTAAAATCATTTTTGCATTTACGTCTATAGGAGCCACAAAATACATTGCTTTTAAAACCATTTTCTCTAAAGTAAAATTGCTCTTTAGTAGGTACTTACTATTCTAATACTGACGTTTTGGTGTGGGAGTTTGCACCTACCAAAGTTCTAAATGTGAAATCCTTTAAAAAAGTTTTCTAAATATATGTATTAAATTGATGTTATGATGCACTTGTCACTTTAAATGATTTATTAAATGTATTTTTTATAACTTTTTATGCTGTAAAATTCAATCAAAATATATCTTATGACCTTTAGTCCCATTTAAATTGAATACACCCGTGTGAATTATAAGTTATGGTGGATGTTTGATTAGATCAGTCCAATTTGTACTTACTTAGTCATTCCTTTAAAAAGTGTTTGTTGATAACAGTGTAGTGTTCTCAGGATCTTGTTGTGGTTTTTCATTCTTGCTCTGGGTACGATCCCCTCAACCTTTAAGCACCCCAAGCCTCTTTTGAGTCATATATGAGCTTTGCGCGGCACCTACCAAGAGACTATTTTTGTGTCAGGTCACATACCTGTGTTCACGATTGTTTCTTTGGTGTGAGTGTGAGTATATTTTCTTTCCTGAGTCTTTCCCAGTTGTTTGAGAGTTTGTTGTTTAAGAGAATTTGGCTATGGAAAGAGTTAAGAGTTATGATGACAACTATGTTACTGAACTTTTGGCAAGATCCTCTGTTTTTTCAGGTTGAAGGAGAAGGGTCTCTGATTTCAAAATTGAGTAACTCGGATCAACTCCTCCAAATGAAAAAAAAGTCTTATACGTACTGATTTACATGGTTCTATCATGATTGAATATCTTTGAAGAGGAACTTTGACGCAATGGGATAATTGTTTGCAATGAAACTAGATTGTTTTTGGACAATAAGAACTTAATTATCCAGTGGAGTCATATAGCAAACATATGTGGCCATGACTGGGAGATCCTTATAATGAACACGACAAAGGAGATGCCATACAAAATAACGGGTGATCTGCTGACAATGGAAGATGAAATCAAAAAAATGAGTACCGTTGGACATTTTTTTTAAAAAAAGGTTAGAAGAAATACTCTAAGAAATAGCTGAGTTTAAAGACTTATCCACACGTGAACGGATAAAAAGTATGAAAAAGGATATGTCTATTGTTTCACATGAAAAGGCATTAAAATGTACCCAAGATGGTTATGATACTTCTGTAAGCCAATCTGGACCATTTCAACAACAAAGACAAGTGCTTTTTGTCAATACCTCATATAGCTCTGCAATTTCAAGTGATGATAATACATCCAACACAGGAGCCCAACAATATACTAGGAATCAGGGTTGTTTTCAAAATAGAATAAGAGGCAATTTGGTGAGTCTAGGGATCTCTAATCGAGCTAATCGTGGTAGACAAGGCCCTCCACAACAACAATAATGTTTTTTAGAACAGGACCTGTCGAGAGACGACTAGGATTATGCTCCATGCCAAATACGTAGTCACCAAAAATGTTTTGAAAACAGTATTGTCGGAATCATTTTGTGGTTTTTCATTCTTGCTCTGGGTACGATCCCCTCAACCTTTAATCAAGCCAACTCTCTTTTGAGTCATATGTGGGTATTTCATAACATGCAGATAAACAGAGGCCCAGGCAAACAATCACCATACACAAACTGAGTGACCACAATGTGGAAATAGAGACCAGCCAAAACAGCTCAATGAAGGGATGAAGTGAGGACAGGGTCTGTCAGCAGTGAGAATTAGAAGACGAAAATGAGAGTCACTTTCTCTGGCACTCACTGTCCTGCATACAAAGACATTCAGGACTCTTATTGCTCAACATCTTCGAAAAAATTATGTCTTTGAAAGTGAAACTGGAAGAGAAAAGCTCTCGATCATCCTTGGAAAACTAGCAGAATTTGCAGAGAGAACTCCAACATATGTCTCAAGAGAAGACAAAGTTCCTTAATACATGTTTGGTGGTATTCTGGTGGTAAATCTGTCAGAATACAACCAAATGGAAATTCTGCAACTGACGCTTTGTTCAGCAGAATTACTACCAATTACAAGTGGTGGTGTGTGATATAAGTCCCCATTTATGGAGTCCGGAGGACTGCATGCAGATTCATGTGGAATTACAGCAGGTAGCAATTCTGCTGATGTTGGCAATGTTTGGTGGTAAGGCAGCAGAATTAACTCCAGCATTCTTTTGAAGGTTTTTCCTCTGCCAAAGTTGTAGTATGTCAGTGCAGTAAAACAGCAGTAATGCAGTGGTAACAGAGATAAAGGAAGAGCGAGGGGTCACTTTCTTGACTCTGTGGTTGCTGGGAGTCACAGTCCAAGGAATCCCGGAAAAGGTACGTTTTTTTAGTTGTACTTCTACTCCAGGGAGATGGGCTGGTACCTACAGAGGGTCCTTCACTTCCAGTGAACTGAGTCTTCATTCCAGTACAAATAGCAGTGGGGTCTTGGTGCAACAGTAGTCACCCCACTGTTCCCCGGCGATGGTTAGGGGCAGCTCTCCTCTGCCTTGGATATCTTCTGTCGTCACCTCTTTTGAAAGGGGACTTTGACATATTGAGGACAGAGGTCCAGTGAATCCCTCCGAAGATAGATCATGGCCTGAGCAGGTGCCCCTTTCCTTTTAATAGAAAAATGCCAATGGGATTGGTCTAATGTAAGCCTCCTCTAAGGGGTCCAATCCATGTTCTTGTAACAAGTGTCCTTTGTCTTCATGACATCACGCTCAGAATACCTTGCCTCCAGGAAATGGAGGAGAGAGGAAAAGGAAGAGAGTGCTAACAGAAACCATGATGGTGAGATCCTTCTGCTGGCCTGCATTCTGTTTCTGGCTACTCTAACTCTACCACCTCCCTTTCCTAGCGAGTTCAAAGGGATGCCAGTGGTCGAACCCTGGATTGAATGTGGCTTTGTTATGTTACTGTAGCCGTTGAATCACAAACTCTGTGGAGATCTCCTGGTGAGAGTTATTGTGCCCTAAGGGAGGTGTTACCCTTCTTAAAGGAGTAAAAGTGAGGCACTATCCTGGCTATTGTTCCACATATCTGTAGTGGAGACAGTCAGACCTGACACAACTATACATCAGTGATGTCATAGTTATGCACTGCTCATCGAGCTGACACTGGTGTGTTATCAAATTGCTGTGGATCTATAGTTGTGTGCTTTTATTAGGGCTTATGCCGCAACCACTCATGGCTAATATTTCACCAGAGTGGCTAGGGCATACAATTATACAATTTAGCTGTACATAAGAAATAAAAAGCCACCTATGAGTGCATAAACGTTGTGTTCCATCAGTAGTCAGGAAGGCACATGTGACCTTTGAACCTGCTTTTTTCCATTGCAGAGCTGGTGCTGTAGATGTCAAGAGACCTGCACCGCCATTTTGGAAGTATCCTGTACATAATGGATCAGGGAAAACATCTTTCATGAAACTACATTTTGTCAAGGTTTCTTTTCTATTTCCCTTTCATGTTTTACTTTGGACCAGCATGTTTGAACAAGACAAAGACCTGTGTAATGAACCATGAATCATGTAGGCTGATCCACGGACCCAGATGGGCCTTCTGCAATCACGTTGGCCTCATTAGGCTCCTCTCCATGCTGCTTTTGGAAAGGGTATGTTGTTATGTGTGATTGGTGTGCAGGAGTGGCCTGATAACATTAGACCCGCTATGGGGAGTGTGCATGTTAGTCCCAGTTGATTGTTTCCTGCCAAGTGGCCTGGACAGTGGAAGAATGGCCCTGGGTTACTCCTTTTTACTCCCTGATCTCATTGTCTTCTGGCTTGGGTAGGCACCCAGCCTCTCCAAGGCAAGACCTCCAGACAACCAGACAGTAAAAAAACTCCTCTAGGGAAAAGGCTCAGTGCACCACTTTGCAAGGAAAACAAAATGTATTTTGCATACAAAAAGGAAACAGGTGTCAGAAGGTCCCATAGAACCAAAGTGACACGTTGCTCTCTCTCTTAGTTCAAAGCAAGTATGAGGTTTTTAAAGATGGAAATCATCAATGATGATGTAAACGATATACAGTGGTATCGCTCCTCCCTCATTGGCTATCACCTATATACATACTCCCAATCCTCTATAGTCCCTTGACTGACCTTGATTTGGCACATCCTAATCTACCCATACCCTCTAACATGTGGTCCCCCCATTCTGTCACTTTGGTTCCCAGCTACTGGATTGGCGAGTTTACCTGGAATGTTAGCCGCCCCATCGGCCTAGTCACAAGGTGTGCACCCAGTCACATGAACACAGTGGATAATTCCAAGGCCAAATTGACACTTTTATATATAGTGCAATCCTCTTCATACCAGACGTACCAGCTGCAGACGATATTTGTTGGCATCAACCCTTGCTCTTGGAATCACAAATCATGGGATGTTCTGCTCCTCGCTCCCCCCCTTAACAGTTGCCCTCCCATGGTACACCTCCTTGCTCTCTCCAGGGACCTATTCTGATGGATTTATGTCCTCTATTTTCCAGCCACCTGGCAGTTCCCACAGGACGGCCAAACTTAGCATGTTGGCTTTTCAAGACCTCTAATCTGTCTCCCATGGATTTGTCCTTCGGTAAGAGCTCAGTCCAACCCTCGCTCTGCCATTCTCATTCCAATCTTGTTCCACCCACATCATCAAATATCAGGGATGTGCCCTTATATGAACCCACCTGATGACATCATCTTAATATGTACTTTCTATCCATTATCTACTGTGACACAGCAAACATCGATTGACGTATAGGCCAGAGCATGGAATTGGGCTAAAAAAAAGATGTTATTACTTAATGAGCACCGGATTGGCCAAAATAAACAAATTGGCTCTGAGCTGAATTAAATGTTGTCAGGATGAGTCTCCCAGTCATTGGCATAGTGCTGTGGGAAAACATTTCAAAAGAGGTTGCCTCTTTTTAAAGGAAAATGTTCCAACAAATTGTTTTTCAAGAGCTTCGTGAATTCAGGGACTGGATGCCCCCTGGAAAAATCCACACGATTCCTGTGAACTCACTTTCCTGGGTTTTAAGGGATTCTCGCAACCTAGCTTTCACAGTTCTTAGGGTCTCAGTCCAGGTGTGGTCCCTGTACTGGTGGACGGATTCTGGAAGTGGGCCTGTGAGTGGCAGGTCTTCCTATGATGGACTAGAGTCAGAGGTTGAAAGGAGGTTGTAACAAAGTTGGAGCAGGGTTCTCCATACACCCCTTACTTCCTCCCTCTCTGTCAGGGTTTGCCTCCTCCAGCCACCTCGTCCAAGCTCTCCCTCCTCCCAGCATCTCACTTCAAGTTTCATCCCCTTAAATCCATGCCTTGTTCTTTGTCTTCTTCGGTGCACCTTTTTTATCTTAGGGTTCAGCACCTCTGTCAACAGTTTTCTGTTCCCCACCTTACTCTAAAGCCCCACTTCTGGTGCCTCATTACGACTTTGGAGGTAGCCATGCCCTTAATATTGTTGGTCAGCTCACAATCTCAAACTTAATGCTTTACAATCTATGATTATGGTTCTTGGATTAAATTTTAGATTGAAAGCAAAAACTTTCCAAGCTGGACAAATGACTCTATAGGTTTGGTTTTGACTTTTGTCTTGATGAGTTGAGTTGTGTGAATGAAGAGGGTGCCTGCCCAGATAGGCAGACAGCAACTGAAGCCAAGAAGCACGTTTCACAGGCAACATGGGAGGCCCAGCACTATGTGTATAAGACAGAGCAAACATTTACCAGATTCAGATAGCACAATATATATTCCTTAAAAACAGTTTTGGCTTTAGTTGAAAACTAGTAGCAATGCTGTTGGTTCGGAGCTCAGGCACTTGCCCGTAACAAGTATCCACCGGGAAGCCCTTGTGCTTTGATCAGACCTGCTGGGCGCTTATCTAGAGGACTCTTAGATATTCTGATGGATGTCTCACTTTTTAAAACAACACTTGTTTACTTGTGTTACATCTCAAGCAGAAACTCGTGTCCCTTGCGAGCCTCATGTTTGAGGAGTTATTTGTGGCAGAGACATTTTGCAGACAGGTGGGTGAAGATAATAAACCCGAATTTGCCCACTTTAGAGCAATAGACACTCCATTACTGTTTCCTGAACAGACATTGGCATCGATTCTCAATTGGCCACACGCTTCATCACCTGCTTTTTACTTTTCATCACCAGCTTTTACTCATCATCACCTGCTTTTTACTCTGCATCACTTGCTTTTACTCATCATCACCTGCTTTTTACTCTTCTTCACCTGCTTTTTACTCTTCTTCACCTGCTTTTTACTTTTCATCACCAGCTTTTACTCATCATCACCTGCTTTTTACTCTGCATCACTTGCTTTTACTCATCATCACCTGCTTTTTACTCTGCATCACCTGTTTTTACTCCTCATCACCTGCTTTTTATTCTTCTTCACCTGCTTTTTACTCTTCATCACCTGCTTTTTACTCTTCTTCACCTGCTTTTTACTGTGCATCACCTGTTTTTACTCCTCATCACCTGTTTTTACTCCTCATCACCTGCTTTTTACTCTTCTTCACCTGCTTTTTACTCTTCATCACCGGCTTTTTACTCTGCATCACCTTCTTTTTACTCTTCATCACCTGCTTTTTACTCCTCATCACCTGTTTTTACTCCTCATCGCCTGTTTTTACTCCTCTTCACCTGCTTTTTACTCTTCATCACCTGCTTTTTACTCTTCTTCACCTGCTTTTTACTCTTCTTCACCTGCTTTTTACTTTTCATCACCAGCTTTTACTCATCATCACCTGCTTTTTACTCTGCATCACTTGCTTTTACTCATCATCACCTGCTTTTTACTGTGCATCACCTGTTTTTACTCCTCATCACCTGCTTTTTACTCTTCTTCACCTGCTTTTTACTGTGCATCACCTGTTTTTACTCCTCATCACCTGCTTTTTACTTTTCATCACCAGCTTTTACTCATCATCACCTGCTTTTTACTCTGCATCACTTGCTTTTACTCATCATCACCTGCTTTTTACTGTGCATCACCTGTTTTTACTCCTCATCACCTGCTTTTTACTCTTCTTCACCTGCTTTTTACTGTGCATCACCTGTTTTTACTCCTCATCACCTGCTTTTTACTCTTCTTCACCTGCTTTTTACTCTCCTTCACCTGCTTTTTACTCTTCATCACCGGCTTTTTAATCTGCATCACCTTCTTTTTACTCTTCATCACCTGCTTTTTACTCCTCATCACCTGTTTTTACTCCTCATCACCTGTTTTTACTCCTCTTCACCTGCTTTTTACTCTTCATCACCTGCTTTTTACTCTTCTTCACCTGCTTTTTACTCATCATCACCTGCTTTTTACTGTGCATCACCTGTTTTTACTCCTCATCACCTGCTTTTTACTCTTCTTCACCTGCTTTTTACTGTGCATCACCTGCTTTTTACTCTTCTTCACCTGCTTTTTACTTTTCATCACCAGCTTTTACTCATCATCACCTGCTTTTTACTCTGCATCACTTGCTTTTACTCATCATCACCTGCTTTTTACTGTGCATCACCTGTTTTTACTCCTCATCACCTGCTTTTTACTCTTCTTCACCTGCTTTTTACTGTGCATCACCTGTTTTTACTCCTCATCACCTGCTTTTTACTCTTCTTCACCTGCTTTTTACTCTCCTTCACCTGCTTTTTACTCTTCATCACCGGCTTTTTAATCTGCATCACCTTCTTTTTACTCTTCATCACCTGCTTTTTACTCCTCATCACCTGTTTTTACTCCTCATCACCTGTTTTTACTCCTCTTCACCTGCTTTTTACTCTTCATCACCTGCTTTTTACTCTTCTTCACCTGCTTTTTACTCTTCTTCACCTGCTTTTTACTCTTCTTCACCTGCTTTTTACTTTTCATCACCAGCTTTTACTCATCATCACCTGCTTTTTACTCTGCATCACTTGCTTTTACTCATCATCACCTGCTTTTTACTGTGCCTCACCTGTTTTTACTCCTCATCACCTGCTTTTTACTCTTCTTCACCTGCTTTTTACTGTGCATCACCTGTTTTTACTCCTCATCACCTGCTTTTTACTCTTCTTCACCTGCTTTTTACTGTGCATCATCTGCTTTTACTCCTCATCACCTGCTTTTTACTCTTCGTCACCTGCTTTTTACTCCTCATCACCTGCTTTTTCCATGTTGTGAGAGTGGAAACTACAGGGAATGTCCTTCTGAAGGCAGAGCTGACAGATAACACAAATCAAAGGTTTTTTTTCACACTCGCATGCTTAATGTGTCAAAACT
This sequence comes from Ambystoma mexicanum, assembly GCF_040938575.1. Lineage (NCBI taxonomy): Eukaryota > Metazoa > Chordata > Amphibia > Caudata > Ambystomatidae > Ambystoma > Ambystoma mexicanum. The sequence continues at coordinate 7,430,510 of NC_090930.1, read as the reverse complement.
GTACTACAATATATAAGGGAAGCAATGGTTATCACCCATGTACTGGAGAAGAGATTACTTTGAAATCGTAAACTATTTGCTTTTCTGCAGCTGTTGTTTATTCCATATGTTGCCTCTGCAGCTTGTACTACATTAGTCAGACAACTCACAAAGCCAAGATTGATTAGAATATACAGTACTTAAACATTTAGTCAGAAAACGTAAAATCTCCCCTTATCAGGTATGTTATCAGTAAAGGCCAAGCCGTCCTACAGATGAAATTATTCAAGGTACTTTTCCCCCACCCCCCATGTGATGTGAAGCCTGGTGGATTGATGGATTGTGATCTCCTTGGCCATATGGGTTGAACTTGAGGTGTCTTATTTGGCTTTATGTTATTTACTACACGGGTACTATGTGGGTACTATGCGGGTATTCAAGGTTAATATTTCTGCTTTTAGTTGTTTAGTTGTTAACATGTAAGTTAACTAGGTTGGCATTGCGCTGCTGGAGACGCTGCACATTGCTGGAGGATACATTTACTTAATGTGGATATAGTGCTGCTTGGAATTATTATTGCATTCTTTTAGTCATGCGATCTTAGCCTGCTTTTACTTTCATTGTGAAATATTGTTTTTTTGCACTAAGTAACATCCCAGGAGGTACTGCCATACTACGGTGCAGCAACTGAAAAAACTACAAGTCCCAAGAATCTTGTAGTTATTAGACCAATAAGTTCACCCGACAAGCGCGTCAGCGGCGGCGTGTCTGGGATGGTCTGAAACAGTTCAAAGAAAGGTCCGGGAAGGTACAGTCCACAAACGCTGTCTCTCGCCTAATAATGGACTGCAAGAGGTTCTAGAGGCAATAAAACATGCCCATGAAGAATCTGAAGCAAGCAGTAACACCCTACGGGCTAAAATATCCAGTACCTTTAGGCTACATAGGCAAAAACTGGAAAATATCCTGAGAAATGGCCACCAGATTCCCACCTTATCATCCACACCAGCCTGTTCAGAAATTGTTCCGGCCCTTGAGGCTGTTAGTAAACCTCACAGAACAGACCAACTAATGGCCAGGACAGTGGACATTAGCCTCAAAGGAACTGGTACGGGTGATAGCAGCAAACAGTGCCAGGCGCCTACACTTATTATACCTCAGCAAAACGGCCCCTATAACACCTTCAAATACCTGTGACTTCCTATCCTGTGTGGTAGCTTACAAGGCCCACGGGATAAAACATGCCATAGAAATCTCAGACATGATTTCGGAGCAAAATCTAGATATTTAGTTTTTACAGAAACCTGGATGACCGAATCCACACATCAGGCCATGTTCTTGGCTACTCCAGATGGATATTCAGCCCTTCATGTTGATTGGGAGGAGAGTAGAGGGGGGTAGCTACTATTTTCAAGCAAATGCCGAAACATTCCACCTCTAGCACCCCAGATATTGAAATCGGTGGAGCAATATTGGTGAAACTTAATGTTAATCCAGTCTCTTCTACTAGCTTACTACTACTGTGTCCCCCACCAAGGTCTACCCCTTGGTCTGAGGAACAGCTACTGGCCATTATAGGGAATACTGCCAAGGATTCTGCAGCATGTATTGTCCTTGGTGACTTTAATCTTTGGGAGAACAACCCCTTAGATGAGGAGGCCAAGGACCTGAAAATGTCACTAGAATCCATTGGTTTTAAACAACTGGTCCTAACCGCAACACACAACGGTCGCAATACCCTAGATTTGATAGTGGCAAAGCACCAAGAAGTTATAGTTTCGTCAATTACAGAATGTGCTTGTACGATCACTGTCTCATAAACTTTACTTTCCCCATACAATGACTTCAGGCATCAATACTAGCCAGGAATAAGCCACTTAAGACCTGGCAAAATTACAAAAATGTGACCGGTGAGGCTTTTAAGGAGCAAGTAACACTGCTCCTACCACCCTTACAGGACCATATCGCCCTTGATAATTTCGCTCATCTGTTTAGAAAGGCCACTAATCAGGCATTTGATACCCTGGCCCCCCTTAAACCTGCCAAGAGAAACAAATCTACAGACCTAAATAGATGGTTTTCTGAGGAAATTCTAGAAGCTAGGAGAATTAAGCACAAAGCGGAGCGTCTCTGGGGAAAAGGTCTCTCGAGCTATAAACAGGCCGTAAAAACCTATAAACATACTATTCTCAATGCCAAAGCCCAAAAATGTAATGACAGAATTCGACACTCAAAATCCCAGCCAAAAGAGATATTCTCTATTTTGCAGGAGTTAGAAAACACCCCAGCTAGTTGACAGGAACATGTGAGCAATGCATGATGTCAAGCCATACATGGCGGGTTTACTCATAAAACGGAAAAACACTAGCAGGCCATTAGAGAACAGCAAAGAAAACAATGGACCTAGGCATAAATGAGGCTAGAGAAAATACTTTCAGAATTACCATTTTTTATAACATGATATCAGAAAAATATTTCCTTTTATATTGAAAAACAGTTTAAATGGTGTTTGTTCAAAACATACGTATACATCATACATTTCTTAACATCAGTCTCTACTCTCGCATACTTCCACACATACCACGAATATCTCATCTATTTCAACAAAAAATTTGCAACATAAATAATCACACATGAACATTAAACAATCCCATCAATTTCAGTATTGTTCTTCTGTATGTAAATGTGCATCTGGCATTTACACAATAGCTACAATTGCTTTCTATCAGATTTACATAAGGACCCCAGTAGGTCCACTGTTTCTCCGACCTTCCTCAGGATCTGAGAGCCACAATTCTGGGTTCCCACTATAACAGAAAGAATGATGTCTTCCGGGATATATCTCTAAAATCAAACAAACAAAACATATCTATCAGTCTCTAACCTCTTCACTGTTTCACGACACAGCTAACTTGTGTGTATCCATCTATTTGATGATGCTCATTGTTACGCTCACCTGGTGTCCACAGGGGCGTCGATCTGAACTGGGCTGTTGTTACCTCTTCCAACGACACACGGGGCGCAGAAATGATGGACTGGACTGGACCACCCAGCTTAGCTTGTTTTGCCCGTATGAATATTCTTCTGTAATGGAGAAAAGGGAATTAGCCACCTGCGGGGACTGGGCGCCAACCCCACCTTTCCCCACTCCTGCGATCTCTTCCCACAAATTACTTCCAAACTCTTGCTATGTTCTCACCTGATAGTTTGGAAAGATGTGCTCTCCATCCTGCCTCGAGCGCAGGGGTGCGTAGATGACCAGTTACTTCACTGGTGTGGGATGTTGGAGAGTTGCAGAACGGTATTGACTCCGTAAGGAATTAGTTTGAAAAAGAGTTCAAAAACGTCTGGCCTTCACTCTGTCCAAATTCCCTAGGTTGCCTTAATAGTTCTTGAGAAGAGTTCCAAGTGGCAACCAGTAAGATGCAGGTAAGTGTTTATGGATTCTGTTCAGTTCGATAATGAGGACCTGGTCTAACCTGTGACCCTTTCCTTTTGCAGGCGCTGAATCGGTGGAGGTTCCGGTGATTGCGGCCTCAGGCAGTAACCAGGTAAGTCTGTAGCGGAATTCGGTTTCCCCTACTTGCGCTTTTGTGTTGCTTTAGTTTCCCCTTTGGGGCGGGGGTACGGCAGAGAAGCTGTGGAGGCCGTGCCGACCCGAGATGAGGTAAGTACTCCATGTGGTATCTGGTAAGTCCTGGGGATTGCTTTTATTGTCTGGGAATGCTCCCTTGCTCACCTTATTGTCTTTATTTCCACAGGTGTTGGAGAGCGGCCGCTGGATGCTGAAAAGCGCGATGGAATGCGGAGGATTGCTTCAGGTGAGTTCCCGCGCGGCGCTGCAGGATGCGAAGCAGCGCGCGTCTGAAGATTTCTTCCTTCTAGGTCAGAGCCAAGAAGATTCAGGATTCAGGTAAGGATTGCAGGTAAAACTCCGGTTCTAACATTCCCTCTGCTTTCTTTCAGGTTTTCAGGAGCTCCGGCATCCAGGCGGGTGTGGCTGAAGAATGGAAGCTGCTGCAGGCACGGTGAGCGTTACGCTGCAGGTGCAGAATAACGCGAAGCATGGGTTGCTGTCAGGGTGTGGTTTAAATAGCCTTGGAAGTAGTTCCAAGTAAGTATCCTTCCGCGGCCCCACCCGAGTAAAAAATAGTTCCTAGGGAAAAATAGTCCCTCCTAGGCCTCATTTGACTTCTGGTCACTGGCAGCATGGTCTGCCTCAGGTAAGTTAGCAGCATGGTCTGCTTCAGGTAAGTCCTTGACCATGAGCCTGGTGCCCATGGCGCCAGGACTGATTCTGAACTTTAGGGCCAGCCGCCATAGGCGCTAGGACTGCACCCAAATAGCCCCTAATTGGGGTTGATGGGCTTGCATTAAATGGCATGATGCCTGCTTCCGGGGTAGCTGGGCCAAACCTGGTTTCCCGGGGGCAGGCATCGTGACAGCACTCCCCCTCAAGGCCCCTCCTAAAGTCGTTCTTCCTCTGGGCTTTGGTTTGTTAGGGAACTCCCGGTGGAATTTCTTCACCAATTGGGGTGCGTGCACATGGTCACTACTTTCCCAGGACCTTTATTGCGGTCCGGATCCTTTCCAATCGATTAGGTAAAAGAGTTTTGACCTAACCCTCTTGGAGTCCAAGATGTCTTTAACTTCAAATTCAGGTTCCCCGTCAATGAGGATGGGATCTGGTGGTTTGGTTAATCTAGTTCCTGGTTGGACTGGTTTCAAGAGAGAGACATGGAAGACGGGATGAATTTGCATATGGGCGGGCAGGTCCAACTTGACGGCCACTGGATTGATAATGGTCTTGATCGAGTAGGGTCCCAAATATCTAGGATTAAAGGTTTGTGTTCCCTTGAGTGGGATGTGTTTAGTAGATAGCCATACTTGGTCTCCTATCTGGTATTGTGGTGCTTATCTCCTAAGTTGATCAGCGTTTTTCTTGTCTTTATCCTTAGCTCTCTGTAAATGTTCTGTTGCTTCCTTGAAGGTTTGTGTAATGACGGTGTGGAGATGGTCTACTGCAGGCATCTCCAAACGTTGGAGCGAATCCAAGTCTGAGGTTCGAGGATGATGTCCACATATAGTATAAAAGGGGCTGTGTCCAGTTCCTGAGTGTACTGAATTACTGTACGCATATTCAGCCATCCATAAGATGTCTTTCCAATTGCTCTCAGACTGATGTAGCATACAACACAGGTACTGTTCAAGAGTCTGATTGGTCCTCTCAGTTTGACCATCGGTCTGGGGGTGGTGACTAGTTGAAAGCCTAACATCTATTTGTGCCAGTTGGCAACATTTTCTCCAGAAGTGTGAGATGAATTGACTCCCTCGGTTGGAAATTAACACGGATGGGAAGCCGTGTAGGCGAACAATGTTTTCAAGGAACTCCTTGGCCAGGGCTGCAGCTGAAGGTATCCCTTTTAATGGAATAAAGTGGGCCATTTTAGAAAAAAGATCCACAATAACTAGGATAGTGTTGAAACCTTAGCATGGGGGTAAGTCTGTCTAATGACAAGGTGTGCCAAGGAATCGGTGGGATGTCCATAGGTTGTAATAGACCAGCTGGTCTTCTTTTTTGACTCTTGTTTTGGGCACAAATGCCACAAGATAGGACTAATGAATTAATGTCCTTTCGCCAGGTGGGCCACCAAAATTGTTTCTTGATTTTAGCTTCCGTTTTTGTAATACCAGGATGCCCCTCCATTAACGTGTCATGGTAACGAGAGATGACTAGCTCTTGTAGTTCCTTTTGTGGCAGAAATAGACGTCCTCGGTAATATGGTAGCTCATTGGTGATGGAGAAGTCTGGGACTTTCTTAGCCCAGTCTTGTAAGGCAAGAGGATCAAAGAGTTGTTGGATAATTCCTTGAATGTCTTCCAGCTTCTGTACAGATGTTATGCCAAGAATTCGCTGTTCAGGAATTATAGGTATGGGTTCCAGGGTCACTTCTGCTTCTCCCATCCCTATTCGGGATAAGGCGTCTGCTTTACCATTCTTACAACCGGGCCGATAGGTTATCACAAAATCAAATTCGAAGAATTTGCCCAACGGAGTTGGCGAGAAGGCTGGGCCTTAGCTGTCTTTAGATATTGTACATTTCGGTGATCGGTGATGACTGTAATGGTATGTCTGGCTCCGAGTAGATAATGCCGCCAAGCCTTCAAGGCGGACTTGATAGCTAACAGCTCCTTATCAGTAATGGCATAGTTTAATTCAGGAATCGAGAACTTTTTTGACCAAAAGGCCACTGGGTGAATCTGGGTAGTTTCAGGGTCCTTTTGAGAGAGGACGGCTCCCATTGCCAAGCTGGATGCATCAGTCTCCACAATGTACGGGAGTTCAGGACGTGGGTGCCTTAGGACTGGTGCAGATGTGAATTTAGCCTTTAGCTCTTGAAAGGCGCTTTCCGCTTCGTCTGTCCACATAAAGCGTTTATTTTTTCGTAAGAGCGCCGTAATGGGATGAACAATATGCGAAAAGTCTGAGATAAACCTGCGGTAAAAGTTGGCTAAGCCGAGCATGCTTTGCACACCTTTGACAGAACTTGGCGAAGGCCATTTGAGAATTGCATCCATCTTTTGTGTATCCATCCTGATTCCTCTCGGGGTTAGGATAAATCCTAGGAATTCCACTTCGGTGGTGTGAAAAATGCATTTTTCCAATTTGGCATAAAGTTTGTGCTGGCGTAATTTTTCTAAAACTGCTCGGACGTGTTTGATATGATCAGATTCTGATGAAGAATATACTAGGATGTCATCAATATAAACGGCAACGCAAACATTGATGAGTTCTCTAAGGACATCGTTCATGAAGAACTGGAAGGCTGCTGGTGCATTGCACAGTCCGAAAGGCAACACCTGGTACTCAATAGTCCGTACTTAGTGCGAAAAGCTGTTTTCCGTTCATCGCCCTCTTTGACACGTACCAAATGATATGCCCCCGGAGGTTGAGTTTAGTATAAATGCAAGCTTCTTTCACTTGGTCTAGTAATTCTGGGATCAAAGGCAACGGGTACCGATTTTTAATGGTTAGCTGGTTTAGTGCGCGCTAGTCTATGCATGTTCTGAGGTCGCCTTCTTTTTTGGGCACGAAGAACAAAGCGGATGATGCAGGGGACTTAGACGGGCGAATAAAACCATTAGCAAGGTACTGGTCCAGGTATTGGCGTAGGTGAAGGTTTTCGGGATCCATAAGGGCATAGATTCTGCTGCAAGGGAGTTGTGCGCCTGGGATGAGATCTATTTGGCAATCATACGATCTGTGCGGAGGTAAGGTGTTTGCCTGTTCTTTTTGGAAGACATCTTGAAACTCTTGATATTCCGCAGGTAATTTCATGGCAGCTGGGGTTACAGAAGCCAGGGCTGTGTTCTGAGATTTCCTGGGGTAACAGGTGTGCGCACATTCTGGGAAGGTGATTCTCTTTTCTCGCCATTCAATGCAGGGATTATGTTTTTCCAACCAAGGTATCCCCAGTATTACTTGGAACTGCGGGGCCTTGATTAAATCAAACACCAAAGCCTCTCGGTGCCCATCCTGCGCCAGCAATGTCATCTCTGTGGTGGAGTGAGTTACGGGACCAGAGGCAATTTCCGTTCCATCAACTCTGGAGATGACATCTAAGGTGGTTTTTTGGGCGAGAGGTAGGTTCATCCTGGAAGCCAATTCACGGTCCACGTAGTATTCTATGGTTCCGCTATCTACGTATGCTTTTACCGCATGCATCCGAGATGGCTGTTCTGGATCTACGAGGACCATTGGAATGATGAAATGCGAGGTCTGAGTGTCCTTCTTTAAGCTCGGCAAGCGGACCTCTACGCTTGCCGGGCGAGATCGTTTCCCAAGTCAGAGTTTTTATCTGCTGCCCCCACGACCTTCTTAGGCGGTTTTATAGGACAGTTCTGCCGAAAATGACCAGTATTCCCGCAATATAAGCATAGCTGCAATTGCCGTCTCCTTTCTCTCTCTTTTTGAGCCAAGGGTCCTCTCACCCCACCAATTTGCATAGGTTCTGAGGCTACTGCTCCCTTGGAACCGAGGTGGGTCTTGACCAACACTCGGTTCTCAAACTTGGCTCGATCGGCCTTCCTATTTTGAAGTCTGTGATCTAGTTGGACCACTAGGTTGATGTATTCCGCACAATCTTGAAGCGGGTTTACAATTTAGGCCAAGACATCTTTGAGTGCTCCTCGAAGCCCTCGATGGAACAATGTGATTTGTTTAACTTCAGGCCATTCGGTTTCTACTATTAGTCTATTAAAGGTTGCAATGTAAGAAAGAAGATCCTGATTCCCCTGTCGTAGGGACAAAAGTTCGTTATCCAGGGCCTGACCTTGGGAGCGTCGGGCAAAAAGTCTTTCCATGCTTGTTTGAAACCCCTGGAAATCCCGAAGAATTGGGTCATCCTGATTAACTAGAGGAATGGACCAATCTGCTGCACTGCCGCTGAGATAGGACAGTAAAAAGGCTACCTTGGCTTGATCACTTGGGAATGCTGCAGGTCTGCATAAAAAGTGTAAGCGGCACTGATTCATGAATACGGCAAACCTTTTAGGGTCTCCGGCAGACGTTTGGGCGGAGCCAATGGAACAGTTCCTGGCAAATTTATTTGTACTGGGTTACTTGATGGTACAGGAGCTGGACCAACCCCGAGTCCAGGTAGTGGTGTTTGCCCCGCCTGGTTTTGCAATAACTGTCTGGCCAAATCATCTGTCCGTTCCTTTGAAACTATCAGTTCCCTTCTAAGGGCATTAGTTTCCTGGCGGGCAGAGTGCACTTCAGCTCTTAGCTCCCCTAATAATTGGGCTAACTGATCCATCTCTGAGGTCTCCATAATGCCCAGGTGGCCTTTTGTGGGTAGGCTTTGCATTCTGTTATGCTCACCTGGTGTCCACGGGGGCGTCGATCTGAACTGGGCTGTTGTTACCTCTTCCAACGACACACGGGGCACCGAAATGATGGACTGGACTGGACCACCCAGCTTAGCTTGTTTTGCCCATATGAATATTCTTCTGTAATGGAGAACAGGGAATTAGCCACCTGCGGGGACTGGGCGCCAACCCCACCTTTCCCCACTCCTGCGATCTCTTCCCACAAATTACTTCCAAACTCTTGCTATGTTCGCACCTGATAGTTTGGAAAGATGAGCTCTCCATCCTGCATCGAGCGCAGGGGCGCGTAGATGACCAGGTACTTCACTGGTGTGGGATGTTGGAGAGTTGCAGAACAGTATTGACTCCGTAAGGAAATAGTTTGAAAAAGAGTTCAAAAACGTCTGGCCTTCACTCTGTCCAAATTCCCTAGGTTGCCTCAATAGTTCTTGAGAAGAGTTCCAAGTGGCAACCAGTAAGATGCAGGTAAGTGTTTATGGATTCTGTTCAGTTCGATAATGAGGACCTGGTCTAACCTGTGACCCTTTCCTTTTGCAGGCGCTGAAATGGTGGAGGTTCCGGTGATTGCGGCCTCAGGCAGTAATCAGGTAAGTCTGTAGCGGAATTCGGTTTCCCCTACTTGCGCTTTTGTGTTGCTTTAGTTTCCCCTTTGGGGCCGGGGTACGGCAGAGAAGCTGTGGAGGCCGTGCCGACCCGAGATGAGGTAAGTACTCCATGTGGTATCAGGTAAGTCCTGGGGATTGCCTTTATTGTCTGGGAATGCTCCCTTGCTCACCTTATTGTCTTTATTTCCACAGGTGTTGGAGAGCGGCCACTGGATGCTGAAAAGCGCGATGGAATGCGGAGGATTGCTTCAGGTGAGTTCCCGCGCGGCGCTGCAGGATGCGAAGCAGCGCGCGTCTGATGATTTCTTCCTTCTAGGTCAGAGCCAAGAAGATTCAGGATTCAGGTAAGGATTGCAGGTAAAACTCCGGTTCTAACATTCCCTCTGCTTTCTTTCAGGTTTTCAGGAGCTCCGGCATCCAGGCGGGTGTGGCTGAAGAATGGAAGCTGCTGCAGGCACGGTGAGCGTTACGCTGCAGGTGCAGAATAACGCGAAGCATGGGTTGCTGTCAGGGTGTGGTTTAAATAGCCTTGGAAGTAGTTCCAAGTAAGTATCCTTCCGCGGCCCCACCCGAGTAAAAAATAGTTCCTAGGGAAAAATAGTCCCTCCTAGGCCTCATTTGACTTCTGGTCACTGGCAGCATGGTCTGCCTCAGGTAAGTCCTTGACCATGAGCCTGGTGCCCATGGCGCCAGGACTGATTCTGAACTTTAGGGCCAGCGCCATAGGCGCTAGGACTGCACCCAAATAGCCCCTAATTGGGGTTCATGGGCTTGCATTAAATGGCATGATGCCTGCTTCCGGGGTAGCTGGGCCAAACCTGGTTTCCCGGGGCAGGCATCGTGACAGCACTCCCCCTCAAGGCCCCTCCTAAAGTCGTTCTTCCTCTGGGCTTTGGTTTGTTAGGGAACTCCCGGTGGAATTTCTTCACCAATTGGGGTGCGTACACATGGTCACTACTTTCCCAGGACCTTTATTGGGGTCCGTATCCTTTCCAATCGATTAGGTAAAAGAGTTTTGACCTAACCCTCTTGGAGTCCAAGATGTCTTTAACTTCAAATTCAGGTTCCCCGTCAATGAGGATGAGATCTGGTGGTTTGGTTAATCTAGTTCCTGGTTGGACTGGTTTCAAGAGAGAGACATGGAAGACAGGATGAATTTGCATATGGGCGGGCAGGTCCAACTTGACGGCCACTGGATTGATAATGGTCTTGATCGAGTAGGGTCCCAAATATCTAGGATTAAAGGTTTGTGTTCCCTTGAGTGGGATGTGTTTAGTAGATAGCCATACTTGGTCTCCTATCTGGTATTGTGGTGCTTATCTCCTAAGTTGATCAGCGTTTTTCTTGTCTTTATCCTTAGCTCTCTGTAAATGTTCTGTTGCTTCCTTGAAGGTTTGTGTAATGACGGTGTGGAGATGGTCTACTGCAGGCATCTCCAAACGTTGGGGCGAATCCAAGTCTGAGGTTCGAGGATGATGTCCACATATAGTATAAAAGGGGCTGTGTCCAGTTCCTGAGTGTACTGAATTATTGTACGCATATTCAGCCATCCATAAAATGTCTTTCCAATTGCTCTCAGACTGATGTAGCATACAACGCAGGTACTGTTCAAGAGTCTGATTGGTCCTCTCAGTTTGACCATCGGTCTGGGGGTGGTGACTAGTTGAAAGCCTAACATCTATTTGTGCCAGTTGGCAACATTTTCTCCAGAAGTGTGAGATGAATTGACTCCCTCGGTTGGAAATTAACACGGATGGGAAGCCGTGTAGGCAAACAATGTTTTCAAGGAACTCCTTGGCCAGGGCTGCAGCTGAAGGTATCCCTTTTAATGGAATAAAGTGGGCCATTTTAGAAAAAAGATCCACAATAACTAGGATAGTGTTGAAACCATAGCATGGGGGTAAGTCCGTGATAAAGTCTAATGACAAGGTGTACCAAGGAATCGGTGGGATGTCCATAGGTTGTAATAGACCAGCTGGTCTTCTTTTTTGACTCTTGTTTTGGGCACAAATGCCACAAGATAGGACAAATGAATTAATGTCCTTTCGCCAGGTGGGCCACCAAAATTGTTTCTTGATTTTAGCTTCCGTTTTTGTAATACCAGGATGCCCCTCCATTAACGTGTCATGGTAACGAGAGATGACTAGCTCTTGTAGTTCCTTTTGTGGCAGAAATAGACGTCCTCGGTAATATGGTAGCTCATTGGTGACGGAGAAGTCTGGGCCTTTCTTAGCCCAGTCTTGTAAGGCAAGAGGATCAAAGAGTTGTTGGATAATTCCTTGAATGTCTTCCAGCGTCTGTACAGATATTATGCCAAGAATTTGCTGTTCAGGAATTATAGGTACGGGTTCCAGGGTCACTTCTGCTTCTCCCATCCCTATTCGGGATAAGGCGTCTGCTTTACCATTCTTACAACCGGGCCGATAGGTTATTACAAAATCAAATTCGAAGAATTTGCCCAACGGAGTTGGCGCTAAGGCTGGGCCTTAGCTGTCTTTAGATATTGTACATTTCGGTGATCGGTGATGACTGTAATGGTATGTCTGGCTCCGAGTAGATAATGCCGCCAAGCCTTCAAGGCGGACTTGATAGCTAACAGTTCTTATCAGTAATGGCATAGTTTAATTCAGGAATCGAGAACTTTTTTGACCAAAAGGCCACTGGGTGAATCTGGGTAGTTTCGGGGTCCTTTTGAGAGAGGACGGCTCCCATTGCCAAGCTGGATGCATCAGTCTCCACAATGTACGGGAGTTCAGGACGTGGGTGCCTTAGGTCTGGTGCAGATGTGAATTTAGCCTTTAGCTCTTGAAAGGCGCTTTCCGCTTCGTCTGTCCACATAAAGCGTTTATTTTTTCGTAAGAGCGCCGTAATGGGATGAACAATATGCGAAAAGTCTGGGATAAACCTGCGGTAAAATTTGGCAAAGCCGAGCATGCTTTGCACACCTTTGACAGAACTTGGCGAAGGCCATTTGAGAATTGCATCCACCATTCGTGTATCCATCCTGATTCCTCTCGGGGTTAGGACAAATCCTAGGAATTCCACTTCGGTGGTGTGAAAAATGCATTTTTCCAATTTGGCATAAAGTTTGTGCTGGCGTAATTTTTCTAAAACTGCTCGGACGTGTTTGATATGATCAGATTCTGATGAAGAATATACTAGGATGTCATCAATATAAACGACAACGCAAACATTGATGAGTTCTCTAAGGACATCGTTCATGAAGAATTGGAAGGCTGCTGGTGCATAGCACAGTCCGAAAGGCAACACCTGGCACTCAATAGTCCGTACTTAGTGCAAAAATCTGTTTTCCGTTCATCGCCCTCTTTGACACGTACCAAATGATATGCCCCCGGAGGTTGAGTTTAGTATAAATGCAAGCTTCTTTCACTTGGTCTAGTAATTCTGGGATCAAAGGCAACGGGTACTGATTTTTAATGGTTAGCTGGTTTAGTGCGCGATAGTCTATGCATGTTCTGAGGTCACCTTCTTTTTTGGGCACGAAGAACAAAGCGGATGATGCAGGGGACTTAGACGGGCGAATAAAACCATTAGCAAGGTAATGGTCCAGGTATTGGCGTAGGTGAAGGTTTTCGGGCTCCGTAAGGGCATAGATTCTGCTGCAAGGGAGTTGTGCGCCTGGGATGAGATCTATTTGGCAATCATACGATCTGTGCGGAGGTACGGTGTTTGCCTGTTCTTTTTGGAACACATCTTGAAACTCTTGATATTCCGCAGGTAATTGCATGGCAGCTGGGGTTACAGAAGCCAGGGCTGTGTTCTGAGATTTCCTGGGGTAACAGGTGTGCGCACATTCTGGGAAGGTGATTCTCTTTTCTCGCCATTCAATGCAGGGATTATGTTTTTCCAACCAAGGTATCCCCAGTATTACTTGGAACTGTGGGGCCTTGATTAAATCAAACACCAAAGCCTCTCGGTGCCCATCCTGCGCCAGCAATGTCATCTCTGTGGTGGAGTGAGTTACGGGACCAGAGGCAATTTCCGTTCCATCAACTCTGGAGATGACATCTAAGGTGGTTTTTTGGGCGAGAGGTAGGTTCATCCTGGAAGCCAATTCACGGTCCACGTAGTATCCTATGGTTCCGCTATCTACGTATGCTTTTACCGCATGCATCCGAGATGGCTGTTCTGGATCTACGAGGACCATTGGAATGATGAAATGCGAGGTCTGAGTGTCCTTCTTTAAGCTCGGCAAGCGGACCTCTACGCTTGCCGGGCGAGATCGTTTCCCAAGTCAGAGTTTTTATCTGCTGCCCCCACGACCTTCTTAGGCGGTTTTATAGGACAGTTCTGCCGAAAATGACCAGTATTCCCGCAATATAAGCATAGCTGCAATTGCCGTCTCCTTTCTCTCTCTTTTTGAGCCAAGGGTCCTCTCACCCCACCAATTTGCATAGGTTCTGAGGCTACTGCTCCCTTGGAACCGAGGTGGGTCTTGACCAACACTCGGTTCTCAAACTTGGCTCGATCGGCCTTCCTATTTTGAAGTCTGTGATCTAGTTGGACCACTAGGTTGATGTATTCCGCACAATCTTGAAGCGGGTTTACAATTTAGGCCAAGACATCTTTGAGTGCTCCTCGAAGCCCTCGATGGAACAATGTGATTTGTTTAACTTCAGGCCATTCGGTTTCTACTATTAGTCTATTAAAGGTTGCAATGTAAGAAAGAAGATCCTGATTCCCCTGTCGTAGGGACAAAAGTTCGTTATCCAGGGCCTGACCTTGGGAGCGTCGGGCAAAAAGTCTTTCCATGCTTGTTTGAAACCCCTGGAAATCCCGAAGAATTGGGTCATCCTGATTAACTAGAGGAATGGACCAATCTGCTGCACTGCCGCTGAGATAGGACAGTAAAAAGGCTACCTTGGCTTGATCACTTGGGAATGCTGCAGGTCTGCATAAAAAGTGTAAGCGGCACTGATTCATGAATACGGCAAACCTTTTAGGGTCTCCAGCAGAACGTTTGGGCGGAGCCAATGGAACAGTTCCTGGCAAATTTATTTGTACTGGGTTACTTGATGGTACAGGAGCTGGACCAACCCCGAGTCCAGGTAGTGGTGTTTGCCCCGCCTGGTTTTGCAATAACTGTCTGGCCAAATCATCTGTCCGTTCCTTTGAAACTATCAGTTCCCTTCTAAGGGCATTAGTTTCCTGGCGGGCAGAGTGCACTTCAGCTCTTAGCTCCCCTAATAATTGGGCTAACTGATCCATCTCTGAGGTCTCCATAATGCCCAGGTGGCCTTTTGTGGGTAGGCTTTGCATTCTGTTATGCTCACCTGGTGTCCACGGGGGCGTCGATCTGAACTGGGCTGTTGTTACCTCTTCCAACGACACACGGGGCACCGAAATGATGGACTGGACTGGACCACCCAGCTTAGCTTGTTTTGCCCATATGAATATTCTTCTGTAATGGAGAACAGGGAATTAGCCACCTGCGGGGACTGGGCGCCAACCCCACCTTTCCCCACTCCTGCGATCTCTTCCCACAAATTACTTCCAAACTCTTGCTATGTTCGCACCTGATAGTTTGGAAAGATGAGCTCTCCATCCTGCATCGAGCGCAGGGGCGCGTAGATGACCAGGTACTTCACTGGTGTGGGATGTTGGAGAGTTGCAGAACAGTATTGACTCCGTAAGGAAATAGTTTGAAAAAGAGTTCAAAAACGTCTGGCCTTCACTCTGTCCAAATTCCCTAGGTTGCCTCAATAGTTCTTGAGAAGAGTTCCAAGTGGCAACCAGTAAGATGCAGGTAAGTGTTTATGGATTCTGTTCAGTTCGATAATGAGGACCTGGTCTAACCTGTGACCCTTTCCTTTTGCAGGCGCTGAAATGGTGGAGGTTCCGGTGATTGCGGCCTCAGGCAGTAATCAGGTAAGTCTGTAGCGGAATTCGGTTTCCCCTACTTGCGCTTTTGTGTTGCTTTAGTTTCCCCTTTGGGGCCGGGGTACGGCAGAGAAGCTGTGGAGGCCGTGCCGACCCGAGATGAGGTAAGTACTCCATGTGGTATCAGGTAAGTCCTGGGGATTGCCTTTATTGTCTGGGAATGCTCCCTTGCTCACCTTATTGTCTTTATTTCCACAGGTGTTGGAGAGCGGCCACTGGATGCTGAAAAGCGCGATGGAATGCGGAGGATTGCTTCAGGTGAGTTCCCGCGCGGCGCTGCAGGATGCGAAGCAGCGCGCGTCTGATGATTTCTTCCTTCTAGGTCAGAGCCAAGAAGATTCAGGATTCAGGTAAGGATTGCAGGTAAAACTCCGGTTCTAACATTCCCTCTGCTTTCTTTCAGGTTTTCAGGAGCTCCGGCATCCAGGCGGGTGTGGCTGAAGAATGGAAGCTGCTGCAGGCACGGTGAGCGTTACGCTGCAGGTGCAGAATAACGCGAAGCATGGGTTGCTGTCAGGGTGTGGTTTAAATAGCCTTGGAAGTAGTTCCAAGTAAGTATCCTTCCGCGGCCCCACCCGAGTAAAAAATAGTTCCTAGGGAAAAATAGTCCCTCCTAGGCCTCATTTGACTTCTGGTCACTGGCAGCATGGTCTGCCTCAGGTAAGTCCTTGACCATGAGCCTGGTGCCCATGGCGCCAGGACTGATTCTGAACTTTAGGGCCAGCGCCATAGGCGCTAGGACTGCACCCAAATAGCCCCTAATTGGGGTTCATGGGCTTGCATTAAATGGCATGATGCCTGCTTCCGGGGTAGCTGGGCCAAACCTGGTTTCCCGGGGCAGGCATCGTGACAGCACTCCCCCTCAAGGCCCCTCCTAAAGTCGTTCTTCCTCTGGGCTTTGGTTTGTTAGGGAACTCCCGGTGGAATTTCTTCACCAATTGGGGTGCGTACACATGGTCACTACTTTCCCAGGACCTTTATTGGGGTCCGTATCCTTTCCAATCGATTAGGTAAAAGAGTTTTGACCTAACCCTCTTGGAGTCCAAGATGTCTTTAACTTCAAATTCAGGTTCCCCGTCAATGAGGATGAGATCTGGTGGTTTGGTTAATCTAGTTCCTGGTTGGACTGGTTTCAAGAGAGAGACATGGAAGACAGGATGAATTTGCATATGGGCGGGCAGGTCCAACTTGACGGCCACTGGATTGATAATGGTCTTGATCGAGTAGGGTCCCAAATATCTAGGATTAAAGGTTTGTGTTCCCTTGAGTGGGATGTGTTTAGTAGATAGCCATACTTGGTCTCCTATCTGGTATTGTGGTGCTTATCTCCTAAGTTGATCAGCGTTTTTCTTGTCTTTATCCTTAGCTCTCTGTAAATGTTCTGTTGCTTCCTTGAAGGTTTGTGTAATGACGGTGTGGAGATGGTCTACTGCAGGCATCTCCAAACGTTGGGGCGAATCCAAGTCTGAGGTTCGAGGATGATGTCCACATATAGTATAAAAGGGGCTGTGTCCAGTTCCTGAGTGTACTGAATTATTGTACGCATATTCAGCCATCCATAAAATGTCTTTCCAATTGCTCTCAGACTGATGTAGCATACAACGCAGGTACTGTTCAAGAGTCTGATTGGTCCTCTCAGTTTGACCATCGGTCTGGGGGTGGTGACTAGTTGAAAGCCTAACATCTATTTGTGCCAGTTGGCAACATTTTCTCCAGAAGTGTGAGATGAATTGACTCCCTCGGTTGGAAATTAACACGGATGGGAAGCCGTGTAGGCAAACAATGTTTTCAAGGAACTCCTTGGCCAGGGCTGCAGCTGAAGGTATCCCTTTTAATGGAATAAAGTGGGCCATTTTAGAAAAAAGATCCACAATAACTAGGATAGTGTTGAAACCATAGCATGGGGGTAAGTCCGTGATAAAGTCTAATGACAAGGTGTACCAAGGAATCGGTGGGATGTCCATAGGTTGTAATAGACCAGCTGGTCTTCTTTTTTGACTCTTGTTTTGGGCACAAATGCCACAAGATAGGACAAATGAATTAATGTCCTTTCGCCAGGTGGGCCACCAAAATTGTTTCTTGATTTTAGCTTCCGTTTTTGTAATACCAGGATGCCCCTCCATTAACGTGTCATGGTAACGAGAGATGACTAGCTCTTGTAGTTCCTTTTGTGGCAGAAATAGACGTCCTCGGTAATATGGTAGCTCATTGGTGATGGAGAAGTCTGGGCCTTTCTTAGCCCAGTCTTGTAAGGCAAGAGGATCAAAGAGTTGTTGGATAATTCCTTGAATGTCTTCCAGCGTCTGTACAGATATTATGCCAAGAATTTGCTGTTCAGGAATTATAGGTACGGGTTCCAGGGTCACTTCTGCTTCTCCCATCCCTATTCGGGATAAGGCGTCTGCTTTACCATTCTTACAACCGGGCCGATAGGTTATTACAAAATCAAATTCGAAGAATTTGCCCAACGGAGTTGGCGCTAAGGCTGGGCCTTAGCTGTCTTTAGATATTGTACATTTCGGTGATCGGTGATGACTGTAATGGTATGTCTGGCTCCGAGTAGATAATGCCGCCAAGCCTTCAAGGCGGACTTGATAGCTAACAGCTCCTTATCAGTAATGGCATAGTTTAATTCAGGAATCGAGAACTTTTTTGACCAAAAGGCCACTGGGTGAATCTGGGTAGTTTCGGGGTCCTTTTGAGAGAGGACGGCTCCCATTGCCAAGCTGGATGCATCAGTCTCCACAATGTACGGGAGTTCAGGACGTGGGTGCCTTAGGTCTGGTGCAGATGTGAATTTAGCCTTTAGCTCTTGAAAGGCGCTTTCCGCTTCGTCTGTCCACATAAAGCGTTTATTTTTTCGTAAGAGCGCCGTAATGGGATGAACAATATGCGAAAAGTCTGGGATAAACCTGCGGTAAAAGTTGGCAAAGCCGAGCATGCTTTGCACACCTTTGACAGAACTTGGCGAAGGCCATTTGAGAATTGCATCCACCATTCGTGTATCCATCCTGATTCCTCTCGGGGTTAGGACAAATCCTAGGAATTCCACTTCGGTGGTGTGAAAAATGCATTTTTCCAATTTGGCATAAAGTTTGTGCTGGCGTAATTTTTCTAAAACTGCTCGGACGTGTTTGATATGATCAGATTCTGATGAAGAATATACTAGGATGTCATCAATATAAACGACAACGCAAACATTGATGAGTTCTCTAAGGACATCGTTCATGAAGAACTGGAAGGCTGCTGGTGCATTGCACAGTCCGAAAGGCAACACCTGGCACTCAATAGTCCGTACTTAGTGCGAAAATCTGTTTTCCGTTCATCGCCCTCTTTGACACGTACCAAATGATATGCCCCCGGAGGTTGAGTTTAGTATAAATGCAAGCTTCTTTCACTTGGTCTAGTAATTCTGGGATCAAAGGCAACGGGTACTGATTTTTAATGGTTAGCTGGTTTAGTGCGCGATAGTCTATGCATGTTCTGAGGTCACCTTCTTTTTTGGGCACGAAGAACAAAGCGGATGATGCAGGGGACTTAGACGGGCGAATAAAACCATTAGCAAGGTACTGGTCCAGGTATTGGCGTAGGTGAAGGTTTTCGGGCTCCGTAAGGGCATAGATTCTGCTGCAAGGGAGTTGTGCGCCTGGGATGAGATCTATTTGGCAATCATACGATCTGTGCGGAGGTACAGTGTTTGCCTGTTCTTTTTGGAACACATGTTGAAACTCTTGATATTCCGCAGGTAATTGCATGGCAGCTGGGGTTACAGAAGCCAGGGCTGTGTTCTGAGATTTCCTGGGGTAACAGGTGTGCGCACATTCTGGGAAGGTGATTCTCTTCTCTCGCCAATCAATGCAGGGATTATGTTTTTCCAACCAAGGTATCCCCAGTAATACTTGGAACTGTGGGGCCTTGATTAAATCAAACACCAAAGCCTCTCGGTGCCCATCCTGCGCCAACAATGTCATCTCTGTCGTGGAGTGAGTTACGGGACCAGAGGAAATTTCCGTTCCATCAACTGTGGTGATGACATATAAGGTGGTTTTTTGGGCGAGAGGTAGGTTCATCCTAGAAGCCGATTCACGGTCCACATAGTTTCCTATGGCTCCGCTATCTACGTATGCTTTTACCGCATGCATTCGAGATGGCTGTTCTGGATCTACGAGGACCATTGGAATGATGAAAAACGAGGTCTGAGCGTCCTTCTTTAAGCACGGTAAGCGGACCTCTACGCTTGCCGGGCGAGATCGTTTCCCGAGTCAGAGTTTTTATCTGCTGCCCCCACGACCTTCTTAGGCGGTTTTATAGGACAGTTCTGCAGAAAATGACCAGTATTCCCGCAATATAAGCATAGCTGCAATTGCCGTCTCCTTTCTCTCTCTTTTTGAGTCAAGGGTCCTCTCACCCCACCGATTTGCATAGGTTCTGAGGCTTCTGCTCCCTTGGAACCGAGGTGGGTCTTGACCAACACTCGGTTCTCAAACTTGGCTCGATCGGCCTTCCTATTTTGAAGTCTGTGATCTAGTTGGACCACTAGGTTGATGTATTCCGCACAATCTTGAAGCGGGTTTACAATTTGGGCCAAGACATCTTTGAGTGCTCCTCGAAGCCCTCGATGGAACAATGTGATTTGTTTAACTTCAGGCCATTCGGTTTCTACTATTAGTCTATTAAAGGTTGCAATGTAAGAAAGAAGATCCTGATTCCCCTGTCGTAGGGACAAAAGTTCGTTATCCAGGGCCTGACCCTGGGAGTGTCGGGCAAAAAGTCTTTCCATGCTTGTTTGAAACCCCTGGAAATTCCGAAGAATTGGGTCATCCTGATTAACTAGAGGAATGGACCAATCTGCTGCACTGCCGCTGAGAAAGGACAGTACAAAGGCTACCTTGGCTTGATCACTTGGGAATGCTGCAGGTCTGCATAAAAAGTGTAAGTGGCACTGATTCATGAATACGGCAAACCTTTTAGGGTCTCCGGCAAAATGTTCGGGGGAGCCAATGCAACAGTTCCTGGCAAATTTATTTGTACTGGGTTACTTGATGGTACAGGAGCTGGACTAACCCCGAGTCCAGGTAGTGGTGTTTGCCCCGCCTGGTTTTGCAATAACTGTCTGGCCAAATCATCTGTCCGTTCCTTTGAAACTATCAGTTCCCTTCTAAGGGCATTAGTTTCCTGGCGGGCGGAGTGCACTTCAGCTCTTAGCTCCCCTAATAATTGGGCTAACTGATCCATCTCTGAGGTCTCCATAACGCCCAGGTGGCCTTTTGTGGGTAGGCTTTGCGTTCTATTACGCTCACCTGGTGTCCACGGGGGCGTCAATCTGAACTGGGCTGTTGTTACCTCTTCCAGCGACACACGGGGCGCCGAAATGATGGACTGGACCGGACCACCCAGTTTAGCTTGTTTTGCCTGTATGAATATTCTTCTGTAATGGAGAAAAGGGAATTAGCCACCTGCGCGGACTGGGCGCCAACCCGACCTTTCCCCACTCCTGCGATCTCTTCCCACAAATTACTTCCGAACTCTTGCTATGTTCTCACCTGATATTTTGGAAAGATGAGCTCTCCATCCTGCCTCAAGCGCAGGGGCGCGTAGATGACCAGTTACTTCACTGGTGTGGGATGTTGGAGAGTTGCAGAACGGTATTGACTCCGTAAGGAAATAGTTAGAAAAAGAGTTCAAAAACGTCTGGCCTTCACTCTGTCCAAATTCCCTAGGTTGCCTTAATAGTTCTTGAGAAGAGTTCCAAGTGGCAACCAGTAAGATGCAGGTAAGTGTTTATGGATTCTGTTCAGTTCGATAATGAGGACCTGGTCTAACCTGTGACCCTTTCCTTTTGCAGGCGCTGAATCGGTGGAGGTTCCGGTGATTGCGGCCTCAGGCAGTAACCAGGTAAGTCTGTAGCGGAATTCGGTTTCCCCTACTTGCGCTTTTGTGTTGCTTTAGTTTCCCCTTTGGGGCTGGGGTACGGCAGAGAAGCTGTGGAGGCCGCGCCGACCTGAGATGAGGTAAGTACTCCCTGTGGTATCAGGTAAGTCCTGGGGATTGCCTTTATTGTCTGGGAATGCTCCCTTGCTCACCTTATTGTCTTTATTTCCACAGGTGTTGGAGAGCGGCCGCTGGATGCTGAAAAGCACGATGGAATGCAGAGGATTGCTTCAGGTGAGTTCCCGCACAGCGCTGCAGGATGCGAAGCGGCGCGCGTCTGATGATTTCTTCCTTCTAAGTCAGAGCCAAGAAGATTCAGGATTCAGGTAAGGATTGCAGGTAAAACTCCGGTTCTAACCTTCCCTTTGCTTTCTTTCAGGTTTTCAGGAGCTCCGGCATCTAGGCGGGCATGGCTGAAGACTGGAAGCTGCTTCAGGCACGGTGAGCGTTACCCTGCAGGTGCAGAATAACGCGAAGCATGGGTTGCTGTCAGGGCGTGGTTTAAATAGCCTTCGAAGTAGGCCTCACCCGAGTAAAAAATAGTTCCTAGGGAAAAATAGTCCCTCCTAGGCCTCATTTGACTTCTGGTCACTGGCAGCATGGTCTGCCTCAGGTAAGTTAGCAGCATGGTCTGTTTCAGGTAAGCCCTTGACCATGAGCCTGGCGCCATTCATAACGTGGGCTGGGCCACGCCCCCCGTCCTTCTTTCACTCAGTTGTTGCGGACGTGTGGCGTACGCCTTAGCAGAACTGAGAGCCCGTTGGGCAGAGAATAGTCCGAAGACAAGGAGGTGAGTGTGAAGGATAAAATCAAAGGTGCAGCCATGTTTAGCAGGTACCTCTCCTTACTACCTAACTGATAGATAAAGAAAGCACCCATCAGAAGACATCTTCGGTCCAATAATAATCATGACTCATTCCAACCCGGACAACTCCTTCAAAGAGTTGGTGGCACTAACTTTAATTTCTGGGAACCTATGGTCTGGAAGTCCCTTCCGCTCCCTACTAAGAACTGATTATCTCTTGTCACGTTCAGGAAACAACTTAAGACCTGGCTGTTTGATGAGGGAACAGTTTAAGCAACTGTCACCCCCCCCTCAGCTCTTAGATCACAAGATACCTGCTGCACTAATGTTTTTACATACAATGTCTGTCTGTATTGGTATGCGCTCTGAGGCCTATGGGCGATAAAGAGCTATGTAAAAACAAACTTAGATAGATAGATAGATAGATAGATAGATAGATAGATAGATAGATAGATAGATAGATAGATAGATAGATACGTTCGTAAGTAAATATGAGTTTGCATAATTTATTTCCTTCAGTAGTTATTTTAGGGTGATATATTTAGATGTGTTCTTATTGTCTATATATATTTGTTTTCTTGTACCTGCCTTTTATAGTTGTTTATTTCATTTCAATTTTATCTATCATTTAATTCCTCTTTCTAATTTTTGAATATAATGTTCATATTTATTTTGCATTTCTTTATCATTGTCTCATTTATTATTACTTTATAATTGATTTTAAATTCCTACATTTTGTAATTTCATTTGATTTTAGTTTTTATTTCTTTTGTTATTGTTCTTATTTTCTATTCCCTTCTCTGCTTTCTTTCTTCATTACAATTCCTGTTCTCCTTCCTTCTCCCTTTGCTTTGTGTCCTTCTTTTCACTGGCTCACTTATTAAGTACTTGTTACTGCATGGGAACTAGATGTATACCCTTCATGTTCTAGTTCTGTGGGTGGTCTTCTTTTAATTTTTTCATTGTCAATAGTCTACTTTTGTGTTTATCCCTGTTGGTTATGCCTGTCTTTTTAGTCCTTGTTTACTGTGTATTTGTTGGTATCTTTCCTCATGTATTTTACTAACTTCACAGGGTTGGTCATTTGTATTCTGTTCCTGTGAGTTTTTATTGTGTGACACTGTTTTTTGAGACATTATACAGCTTAACGACACGGTGCTGATTAGTTTCACACCCGTCACACACACCATTTATTCCAAGCACAGTATTAGCTCTCAAGGTTGTGTTTCTTGTATCGCCATAGTTTCTTGTATGCAGCGCCTTGACATCCCTTCATCATGCGTATGTTGCAGATTCGGCTCCAGTGAGCACAGGCTCTGTTCTGTGTTCTTGTATTGAGGGCACTAAGTTGCTTTTCTTTTATATTGATACTGTAGAGGGCTAACATTCTTGATGGATTGTATTGATTCTTAATTTAACTTTAATACTTGTATCTCTATTTTTTATATTTATGCTCAATCGAGTTTTGATACTATTGCCCATTATGAAGAAGCACATATTCTGCAGTTGGTTATTTTATAGACTAGTCTTTTGTTGTTGAAGCACATTTGAGATTTCATTGCCTCTGTATAGAATCAGGCATTTTTGTTAACATATTGTTTTTTTAATACCATATAATTTGGCTATTGCCTGTCAATGTCTCGCCTGATATGTGCTTCTTGTGGATTGGCTCTTACTTGCAGTCTGACATGTATTCTTTGTACAGCCACTGCTGCTCCTGATGGAGGGCATCAACCGAAACATGTTGATCCTCACCTTCCATTGAATTCAATTCCAGTATTTCATTACATTTAGAAGGTATTTATCATATGTTGTGTTTTTGCAATAGCCGTTTCTGGGTCTACATAATGGCATTCAAATGCAGCAAATAGATCGCTTTTTCTGGGGTCATACCTGTCAGTGTAATGAGCAGTGACCTCTGTATTTATCACACTTTACTGTAAATCGTTTTGGATGAAACTTTCAATAACACGTTTTTAAGCAGCTTGCTTATGTGTCATCATGCTAATTTTGTGTAATTTCTATGTTATGCAAGACATTTGAAAGAGTGTGTACATGTGTATATTTATATTACATTAATCACAGCAACATGTATCTTTGTTCACAGTTTTTTTACAAGAGTGTGGCAATCGAGTATTATCATAGGTTATTTTGACATCATCTATTATGGTGATGATCTATCAATCTACCAATACATCAATCTACCCATAGATCAATCTACCCATACATCAATCTACCAATACATTAATCTACCCATACATCAATCTACCAATACATCAATCTACCCATAGATCAATCTACCCATACATCAATCTACCAATACATTAATCTACCCATACATCAATCTACCAATACATCAATCTACCCATAGATCAATCTACCCATACATCAATCTACCAATACATTAATCTACCCATACATCAATCTACCAATACATCAATCTACCCATAGATCAATCTACCCATACATCAATCTACAGATGCATTAATCTACCCATACAACAATCTACCAATGCATCAATCTACCCATACATCAATCTACCCATACATCAATCTACCCATATATTAATCTACAATACATTAATCTACCCATACATCAATTTACCCATACATAAATCTACCCATACATCAATCTACCCATACATCAATCTACCAATACATTAATCTACCCATAGATCAATCTACCCATATATTAATCTACCAATACATTAATCTACCCATACATCAATCTACCCATACATAAATCTACCCATACATCAATCTACCCATACATTAATCTACCCATACATCAATCTACCCATACATCAATTTACCCATACATCAATCTACCCATATATCAATCTACCCATAGATCAATCTACCCATACATCAATCTACCCATACATTAATCTACCCATACATCAATTTACCATACATAAATCTACCCATACATCAATCTACCAATACATTAATCTACCCATACATCAATCTACCAATACATCAATCTACCCATAGATCAATCTACCCATACATCAATCTACCAATATATTAATCTACCCATACATCAATCTACCAATACATCAATCTACCCATAGATCAATCTACCCATACATCAATCTACCAATACATTAATCTACCCATACATCAATCTACCAATACATCAATCTACCCATAGATCAATCTACCCATACATCAATCTACAGATGCATTAATCTACCCATACATCAATCTACCAATGCATCAATCTACCCATACATCAATCTACCCATACATCAATCTACCCATATATTAATCTACAATACATTAATCTACCCATACATCAATTTACCCATACATAAATCTACCCATACATCAATCTACCCATACATCAATCTACCAATACATTAATCTACCCATAGATCAATCTACCCATATATTAATCTACCAATACATTAATCTACCCATACATCAATCTACCCATACATAAATCTACCCATACATCAATCTACCCATACATTAATCTACCCATACATCAATCTACCCATACATCAATTTACCCATACATCAATCTACCCATAGATCAATCTACCCATACATCAATCTACCCATACATTAATCTACCCATACATCAATTTACCCATACATAAATCTACCCATAGATCAATCTACCCATACATCAATCTACCAATACATTAATCTACCCATACATCAATCTACCCATATATCAATCTACCCATAGATCAATCTACCCATACATCAATCTACCCATACATTAATCTACCCATACATCAATCTACCAATACATCAATCTACCCATAGATCAATCTACCCATACATCAATCTACCAATACATTAATCTACCCATACATCAATTTACCCATACATAAATCTACCCATAGATCAATCTACCCATACATCAATGTACCCATACATTAATCTACCCATACATCAATCTACCCATACATAAATCTACCCATACATTAATCTACCCATACATCAATCTACCCATACATTAATTTACCCATACATCAATCTACCCATAGATCAATCTACCCATATATTAATCTACCAATACATTAATCTACCCATACATCAATTTACCCATACATAAATCTACCCATACATCAATCTGCCCATACATCAATTTACCCATACATTAATCTACCCATACATCAATCTACCCATACATAAATCTACCCATACATTAATCTACCCATACATCAATCTACCCATGCATAAATCTACCCATACATTAATCTACCCATACATCAATCTACCCATACATTAATTTACCCATACATAAATCTACCCATACATCAATTTACCCATACATAAATCTACCCATACATCAATCTACCCATACATTAATCTACCCATAAATCAATTTACCCATACATTAATCTACCCATACATCAATCTACCCATAGATCAATCTACCCATATTTTCATCTACCAATACATTAATCTACCCATACATCAATTTACCCATACATAAATCTACCCATACATCAATCTACCCATACATTAATCTACCCATACATCAATCTACCCATACATCAATCTACCAATACATTAATCTACCCATAGATCAATCTACCCATATATTAATCTACCAATACATTCATCTACCCATACATCAATTTACCCAAACATCAATCTACCCATACATCAATCTACCCATTCATCAATCTACCAATAGATTAATCTACCCATAGATCAATCTACCCATATATTAATCTACCAATACATTAATCTACTCATATATCAAATTACCCATACATCAATCTACCCATACATCAATCTACCCATGCACTCATCTACCCATGCATTCATCTACCCATACATGAATCTACCAATACCTTAATCTACCCATACATCAAACTACCCATACATCAATCTACCAATACATCAATCTACCATATAAAGAGAGCAGATGAGCAAAATGAGAAGAAAGCAACACATTGACGCTAATTGATCAGGAGTTTATATAAAGTTCCAGGACAATCCTCGCATGAAGGGACAATAGGCTCAACACTGTGAGAGCAGTGATTCAATTAAAGAGAAAAGAACAGTAAAGGAGTAACACACTGAGGAGTGCCACAGGTGAGAAATATATACAAACCATATCACTGAACTCCAAACATTAAACAAGTCCACATCCAGACAGTCTTTCTGAGACACCCCTGGTCACCCCCAGGGGTGTCACTAGGAAGGGTCAGAGGGCCTAATGGGAGTTGAAGTCCAAATCATCTGGTGGGCCACTTAATGAGTACTCATGGCCTAGAACATGCAGCAACTAATAAAAAGAGTACTCCCCATCGCCCACGCCAAACCACCATCGCCCCCAACACACTTTGGCCAGTTACTTCAGTTGTGTCAGTCTCCAGGACGAGGGACGGGTGGCACCATCTGTCCGACATAAACCATAGCATGCGCGTGACCTCAGCCTGAGGTCATGTATTGGTCTAGTGCCTGTTCAATCACACATTGATGGGAACCATGTAAGGGCCAGCGCCACACTGAGGGAATCAGGGGATGGGGAGAGTTTAATCTATCACATACTTGTGAGGGTCTATCACACAGTGTGCTTTTCTGAGCGATCAGAGTCCCATCTGCCGCATACAGTGCACTGCACTGCGGGGCCTATGTGAGGGTCTATCACACAGTGTGCTTTTCTGAGCGATCAGAGTCCCATCTGCCGCATACAGTGCACTGCACTGCGGGGCCTATGTGAGGGTCTATCACACAGTGTGCTTTTCTGAGCGATCAGAGTCCCATCTGCCGCATTCAGTGCACTGCACTGCGGGGCCTATGTGAGGGTCTATCACACAGTGTGCTTTTGTGAGCGATCAGAGTCCCATCTGCCGCATACAGTGCACTGCACTGCGGGGCCTATGTGCGGGTCTATCACACAGTGTGCTTTTCTGAGCGATCAGAGTCCCATCTGCCACATACAGTGCACTGCACTGCGGGGCCTATGTGAGGGTCTATCACACAGTGCGCTTTTCTGAGCGATCAGAGTCCCATCTGCCGCATACAGTGCACTGCGGGGCCTATGTGAGGGTCTATCACACAGTGTGCTTTTCTGAGCGATCAGAGTCCCATCTGCCGCATACAGTGCACTGCACTGCGGGGCCTATGTGAGGGTCTATCACACAGTGTGCTTTTCTGAGCGATCAGAGTCCCATCTGCAGCATACAGTGCACTGCACTGCGGGGCCTATGTGAGGGTCTATCACACAGTGTGCTTTTCTGAGCGATCAGAGTCCCATCTGCCGCATACAGTGCACTGCGGGGCCTATGTGAGGGTCTATCACACAGTGTGCTTTTCTGAGCGATCAGAGTCCCATCTGCCGCATACAGTGCACTGCACTGCAGGGCCTATGTGAGGGTCTATCACACAGTGTGCTTTTCTGAGCGATCAGAGTCCCATCTGCCGCATACAGTGCACTGCACTGCGGGGCCTATGTGAGGGTCTATCACACAGTGTGCTTTTCTGAGCGATCAGAGTGCCATCTGCCGCATACAGTGCACTGCACTGCTGGGCCTATGTGAGGGTCTATCACACAGTGTGCTTTTCTGAGCGATCAGAGTCCCATCTGCCGCATACAGTGCACTGCACTGCGGGGCCTATGTGAGGGTCTATCACACAGTGTGCTTTTCTGAGCGATCAGAGTCCCATCTGCCGCATACAGTGCCCTGCACTGCAGGGCCTATGTGAGAGTCTATCACACACTTTGTGCTTTTCTGAGCGATCAGAGTCCCATCTGCCGCATACAGTGCACTGCACTGTGGGGCCTATTAGTTTAGTTTAGTTTAGTTTATGTGAGGGTCTATCACACAGTGTGCTTTTCTGAGCGATCAGAGTCCCATCTGCCGCATACAGTGCACTGCACTGCGGGGCCTATGTGAGGGTCTATCACACAGTGTGCTTTTCTGAGCGATCAGAGTCCCATCTGCCGCATACAGTGCACTGCACTGCGGGGCCTATGTGAGGGTCTATCACACAGTGTGCTTTTCTGAGCGATCAGAGTCCCATCTGCCGCATACAGTGCACTGCACTGCGGGGCCTATGTGAGGGTCTATCACAGCTTTTCTGAGCGATCAGAGTCCCATCTGCCGCATACAGTGCACTGCACTGCGGGGCCTATGTGAGGGTCTATCACACAGTGTGCTTTTCTGAGCGATCAGAGTCCCATCTGCCGCATACAGTGCACTGCACTGCGGGGCCTATGTGAGGGTCTAGCACACAGTGTGCTTTTCTGAGCGATCAGAGTCCCATCTGGCGCATACAGTGCACTGCACTGCGGGGCCTATGTGAGGGTCTATCACACAGTGTGCTTTTCTGAGCGATCAGAGTCCCATCTGCCGCATACAGTGCACTGCACTGCGGGGCCTATGTGAGGGTCTATCACACAGTGTGCATTTCTGAGCGATCAGAGTCCCATCTGCCGCATTCAGTGCACTGCACTGCGGGGCCTATGTGAGGGTCTATCACACAGTGTGCTTTTCTGAGCGATCAGAGTCCCATCTGCCGCATACAGTGCACTGCACTGCGGGGCCTATGTGCGGGTCTATCACACAGTGTGCTTTTCTGAGCGATCAGAGTCCCATCTGCCGCATACAGTGCACTGCACTGCGGGGCCTATGTGAGGGTCTATCACACAGTGTGCTTTTCTGAGCGATCATAGTCCCAACTGCCGCATACAGTGCACTGCGGGGCCTATGTGAGGGTCTATCACACAGTGTGCTTTTCTGAGCGATCAGAGTCCCATCTGCCGCATACAGTGCACTGCGGGGCCTATGTGAGGGTCTATCACACAGTGTGCTTTTCTGAGCGATCAGAGTCCCATCTGCCGCATACAGTGCACTGCACTGCAGGGCCTATGTGAGGGTCTATCACACAGTGTGCTTTTCTGAGCGATCAGAGTCCCATCTGCCGCATACAGTGCACTGCACTGCGGGGCCTATGTGAGGGTCTATCACACAGTGTGCTTTTCTGAGCGATCAGAGTCCCATCTGCCGCATACAGTGCACTGCACTGCTGGGCCTATGTGAGGGTCTATCACACAGTGTGCTTTTCTGAGCGATCAGAGTCCCATCTGCCGCATACAGTGCACTGCACTGCGGGGCCTATGTGAGGGTCTATCACACAGTGTGCTTTTCTGAGTGATCAGAGTCCCATCTGCCGCATATAGTGCACTGCACTGCAGGGCCTATGTGAGAGTCTATCACACACTTTGTGCTTTTCTGAGCGATCAGAGTCCCATCTGCCGCATACAGTGCACTGCACTGTGGGGCCTGTTAGTTTAGTTTAGTTTAGTTTATGTGAGGGTCTATCACACAGCGTGCTTTTCTGAGCGATCAGAGTCCCATCTGCCGCATACAGTGCACTGCACTGCGGGGCCTATGTGAGGGTCTATCACACAGTGTGCTTTTCTGAGCGATCAGAGTCCCATCTGCCGCATACAGTGCACTGCACTGCGGGGCCTATGTGAGGGTCTATCACACAGTGTGCTTTTCTGAGCGATCAGAGTCCCATCTGCCGCATACAGTGCACTGCACTGCGGGGCCTATGTGAGGGTCTATCACAGCTTTTCTGAGCGATCAGAGTCCCATCTGCCGCATACAGTGCACTGCACTGCGGGGCCTATGTGAGGGTCTATCACACAGTGTGCTTTTCTGAGCGATCAGAGTCCCATCTGCCGCATACAGTGCACTGCACTGTGGGGCCTATGTGAGGGTCTAGCACACAGTGTGCTTTTCTGAGCGATCAGAGTCCCATCTGCCGCATACAGTGCACTGCACTGCGGGGCCTATGTGAGGGTCTATCACACAGTGTGCTTTTCTGAGTGATCAGAGTCCCATCTGCCGCATACAGTGCACTGCACTGCGGGGCCTATGTGAGGGTCTATCACACAGTGTGCATTTCTGAGCGATCAGAGTCCCATCTGCCGCATACAGTGCACTGCACTGCAGGGCCTATTTGAGGGTCTATCACACAGTGTGCTTTTCTGAGCGATCAGAGTCCCATCTACGGCATACAGTGCACTGCACTGCGGGGCCTATGTGAGAGTCTATCAAACACTTTGTGCTTTTCTGAGCGATCAGAGTCCCATCTGCCGCATACAGTGCACTGCACTGCGGGGCCCATGTGAGGGTCTATCACAGAGTGTGCTTTTCTAAGCGATCAGAGTCCCATCTGCCGCATACAGTGCGCTGCACTGCAGGGCCTATGTGAGGGTCTATCACACAGTGTGCTTTTCTGAGCGATCAGAGTCCCATCTACGGCATACAGTGCACTGCACTGCGGGGCCTATGTGAGAGTCTATCACACACTTTGTGCTTATCTGAGCAATCAGAGTCCCATCTGCGCATACAGTGCACTGCACTGCGGGGCCCATGTGAGGGTCTATCACAGAGTGTGCTTTTCTGAGCGATCAGAGTCCCATCTGCCGCATACAGTGCACTGCACTGCAGGGCCTATGTGAGGGTCTATCACACAGTGTGCTTTTCTGAGCGATCAGAGTCCCATCTGTCGCATGCAGTGCACTGCACTGCAGGGCCTATGTGAGGGTCTATCACACAGTGTGCTTTTCTGAGCGATCAGAGTCCCATCTGTCGCATGCAGTGCACTGCACTGCGGGGCCTATGTGAGGGTCTATCACACAGTGTGCTTTTCTGAGCGATCAGAGTCCCATCTGTCGCATGCAGTGCCCTTCAGCGAGGGATCAAGGTCTTTCACATACGTTGTGCCATACTGAGCTACACATGTGAGGGTTTATCACAACTCTGTGCTGAACTCAGAGGCAAATGTGAAGGTCAGAGCAGTGCCTGCCACATACAGTAGGCTGCCACAGGGGGCCAATGTGAGTGTGTATATTAAACTGTGTGCTGTATTGATAGACCAATATGAATGTATGAACAGCATCTGTCACATGCGCTATGTTCCGCTGAAGCGCTAAGAAGAGGGCCCGTCACATAATGTGGGCTTTACTAATAGATACATGTGAGGGTTAGAGCAGCATCTGTCGAAGATGGTGTGCAGCATTGAGGCAGCAATATAGCAGTCCGAGGAGCTTCAGTTAATGTGCATCAAGGGTAAAGAAAACATGACGTAAAGCATACATTGAATGTAGGCCACTCTAGCCATGTAATAAAACTTAGGAGGTTTGCTTTAACGTTGGTGCATAGTATCATTGTCACTAGGTAGCTAGACTGGTCTACATTAAATGTAGGCCAATGTAACCAAAAAATAACACCTGTGTTTCCTTCACCCTTGATACATGGTTACCATGCATGAAGGGTAAAGGGAAAATAAGAGTTATTACATTGCTAGACTATCTAGTCGTGTAATAACACTTGATTTGTCATGTGTGCTTTACCCTTGATGCACAGCACTGTGCATCAAGGGTAAAGCTAAAAGAGAATACCAAGGCCCCCAGCACCCCCCACCCCTAATTTTAGCGGGGCGGCTAAATATAAGGGTGAGAACTAGCACACACAAACTCACGTACAAAACTTTTCATCCACACATTCAGACATCATTCAAACAACTCTTTCTTGCATGCACACATTCATGAAAACAACAACCCTAAATACGTGAACACATACATGTACATTCATAGACCTTTACAAAAACAAATGACACCTTTCTTACCTGCTAGCAGCTTAACAGCCACCACACATGCCTGCACCCCCCTGGAAGAGGACCGGGTGACCCTCCTCTATGCAATGTGAATATGCTGGTGGGCGGGAGAGGAGTCATCTCCTGTCAATCAACGTGTCTACGCTGTCAGCACAATAATGGGAGGTGGCGTCTCTCATTATCTTCATATGCTTCTTGTGGGGCCCAAAAGGATCCACAACAAACAAACACAAAATGTGTTTTGGGGCTCGTGCACCCCTGCGGAGAGAAAGGCACCACAGTCCCCTGTGTAACTAATGAGGCCCATTGGCACTGTGCTGCCTGAAACTCAGAGGTCCAGTTCCCTCACAAGGCTGAGGCCGGGGCAGTTTGCCCCCTTCACGCCCCCATTACAGCCCAGTCCCTAGTGCAGATGTTTTACTTGCTCCATAAGTTACACTCCTGTTCATTCCCAGAGCTGGCATAACCTTCCTGGTTATGGTGTGATGGATTTGGAAATGTGTACGGAGCAGTTTAGAGAAGTTTTGCCAAGACACACTGAAACAAAAGTGTTTAGGATGTGTTGCCTTAATAATGTGTCACCCATTCTCACAGGACCGTCACTGTGACTCCATCAAATGGAACAGGAATCAATGCGTGTGAAGGGTTTGCTTCTATCTTTCTGCTCCTTGTGTGCCACCCCCATGAAGGAATCCCGCCCATAATCTTACCTGGGTGCTTCCTGTGTTCCACATCATGGAACCAGCCTTCATCCTGATCTGGGACTCTTCTGGGAATCTTGAGTCGTACGTCCCCACCTTCACCAGCCGGTCAGCGCCATCAGGGAAAATCTGCAGGTTTATAAAATCCAAAGCCGGTGGCACGTCCCCGTTCTCATCAAAGAAGAGTTCCTCCCCAGAGCTGGTGTTGAAGCGCACACGCCTCACGTAGGGCAGCACCTGGAATCAGAAACCACAGGACTCTCAGGCAAGCACTCAAGGCACTAGGAACACATGGATTGCACTATAGTGCAGGACACTAAGGCAACCACGTAAGGCACTAGGAACATGTGTATTGCACTAGAGTGCAGGACACTTAGGCAAACACTCAAGGCACTAGGAAAACGT
This sequence comes from Ambystoma mexicanum, assembly GCF_040938575.1. Classification (NCBI taxonomy): domain Eukaryota; kingdom Metazoa; phylum Chordata; class Amphibia; order Caudata; family Ambystomatidae; genus Ambystoma; species Ambystoma mexicanum. Next base: position 7,396,687 of record NC_090930.1, on the reverse strand, counting down.
GTATTGCACTAGAGTGCAGGACACTTAGGCAAACACTGAAGGCACTAGGAAAACGTGTATTGCACTAGAGTGCAGGACACTTAGGCAAACACTGAAGGCACTAGGAAAACGTGTATTGCACTAGAGTGCAGGCCACTAAGGCAACCACTGAAGGCACTAGGAAAACGTGTATTGCACTAGAGTGCAGGACACTTAGGCAAACACCGAAGGCACTAGGAAAACGTGTATTGCACTAGAGTGCAGGACACTAAGGCAACCACTGAAGGCACTAGGAAAACGTGTATTGCACTACAGTGTAGGACACTTAGGCAAACACTCAAGGCACTAGGAAAACCTGTATTGCACTAGAGTGCAGGACACTAAGGAAACCACTGAAGGCACTAGGAAAACGTGTATTGCACTAGAGTGCAGGACACTAAGGCAACCACTGGAGGCGCTAGGAAAATGTGAATTGCACTAGAGTGCAGGACACTGAAGGCGCTAGGAAAACGTGTATTGCACTAGAGTGCAGGACACTAAGGCAACCACTGAAGGCAACCACTGAAGGCACAAGGAAAACGTGTATTGCACTAGAGTGCAGGCCACAAAGCCAACCACTGAAGGCACTATGAAAAAGTGTATTGCACTAGAGTGCAGGACACTTAGGCAAACACTGAAGGCACTAGGAAAACGTGTATTGCACTAGAGTGCAGGCCACTAAGGCAACCACTGAAGGCACTAGGAAAACGTGTATTGCACTAGTGTGCAGGACACTTAGGCAAACACTGAAGGCAATAGGACACTAGGAAAACGTGCATTGCACTAGAGTGCAGGACGCTAAAGCAACCACTGAAGGCACTAGGAAAACGCACTAGAGTGCAGGACACTAAGGCAACCACTCAAGGCACTAGGAAAACATGTATTGCACTAGAGTGCAGGACACTAAGGCAACCACTGAAGGCACTAGGTAAACGTGTATTGCACTAGAGTGCAGGACACTTAGGCAAACACTGAAGGCAATAGGACACTAGGAAAACGTGCATTGCACTAGAGTGCAGGACGCTAAGGCAACCACTGAAGGCACTAGGAAAACGTGTATTGCACTAGAGTGCAGGACACTTAGGCAAACATTGAAGGCACTAGGAAAACGTGTATTGCACTAGAGTGCAGGACACTTAGGCAAACACTCAAGGCACTAGGAAAACGTGTATTGCACTAGAGTGCAGGACACTTAGGCAAACATTGAAGGCACTAGGAAAACGTGTATTGCACTAGAGTGCAGGCCACTAAGGCAACCACTGAAGGCACTAGGAAAACGTGTATTGCACTAGAGTGCAGGACACTAAGGCAACCACTCAAGGCAGTAGGACACTAGGAAAACGTGTATTGCACTAGAGTGCAGGACAATTAGGCAAACACTGAAGGCACTAGGAAAACGTGTATTGCACTAGATTGCAGGCCACTAAGGCAACCACTGAAGGCACTAGTAAAACGTGTATTGCACTAGAGTGCAGGACGCTTAGACAAACACTGAAGGCACTAGGAAAACGTGTATTGCACTAGAGTGCAGGACGCTAAGGCAACCACTCAAGGCACTAGGAAAACGTGTATTGCACTAGAGTGCAGGACACTAAGGCAACCACTCAAGGCACTAGGAAAACGTGTATTGCATTAGAGTGCAGGACACTAAGGCAACCACTCAAGGCGCTAGGAAAACGTGTATTGCACTAGAGTGCAGGACACTAAGGCAAACACTCAAGGCGCTAGGAAAGCGTGTATTGCACTAGAGTGCAGGACACTAAGGCAACCACTGAAGGCGCTAGGAAAACGTGTATTGCACTAGAGTGCAGGACAGTTAGGCACACACTCAAGGCGCTAGGAAAACGTGTATTGCACTAGAGTGCAGGACACTTAGGAAAACACTGAAGGCGCTAGGAAAACGTGTATTGCACTAGAGTGCAGGACACTAAGGCAACCACTGAAGGCACTAGGAAAACGTGTTTTGCACTAGAGTGCAGGACACTAAGGCAACCACTGAAGGCACTAGGAAAACGTGTATTGCACTAGAGTGCAGGACACTAAGACACACACTCAAGGCACTAGGAAAACGTGTATTGCACTAGAGTGCAGTGCGTAACTACCGGAACTATACAATAATATGAGCCAAAGCTCTTAGAGAGATACATGGCGCTCGCAGCACCTGGCATTTCATCATTACCACCTTGCCCTCGCTCTCTCGCGCTTGCACTCTCTCTCGCACGCTTTCCCTCGCTCTCTCGCGCTTGTACTATCTCTCGCACGCTTGCCCTCGCTCTCTCGTGCTTGCACTCTCTCTCGCGTGCTTGCCCTCATTCTCTCACACTTACACTCTCTCTCTCTTTTTACTCTCTTTCTGGCTCACACTATGGGCCCGATTCATGGAATATTTTGCACGGTGCACTGATGACAAGTGACTTTGCACTGCCATCACAAGCCCTGATTCATGGAACTGTGTGAAGTCTATTTTTGCAGTGCAAAGTCCGTGAAAAGTCAGTGCATAGTCTTTTTTGCAGTACAAAATGACTTTTCCAGGACTTTGCAATCCAAAAATACACTTTGCACAGTTCCATGACTCAGGGTTTGTGTCGGCAGTGCAAAGTCACTTTTCATTAGTGCAAAGTCATTTTGCTCGTGCCAAGAATTCCATGAATCGGGCCCTATGTCTGTGTCTCTCTCTTTTTGGTGAGAGGGGTGCTGTTAGGTGCCTGCTTGCTAGACCCACCAAAAAACCTTGAACTTGATGGGGGAGGACTGTGTCTAAAGTAGCTTTTACAAAACAAACAAAAAGGAGCATGAATTATTAGTACCAACATGGTAACTTGGCCCGCTTTACAATGTTACAATGTGCATTTCTATGTATTGCAGTCATAATAGGAGTGTAACCCGATTCTTGCTGAGCGGAGCACCTTATCACCCCCAGGAATGGCCATATAGACTCTTCCCTGATACCTTATCATGTCAGGATGTACAGACGCATGCACTCCCCTGGGATCTTTCTGAAATCACCGAGGAGAAGGTGGGAGGATTCCAGCTTTCTGTCCATAAAATCCAAGAGCATTCTGGGAACTTGACCATGACCGCAGGCCTTTGTTATTTGACCCACCCTGGCCTGTGTCAGCAGGATCGCGTGCTTGAATAACTAAGAACACAATGCACACTGGGCTTGGTGCCCACTTCAATCTTCACAACACTCTCACTCTACAATGTGTGTAAACATGAAGAATAGATTCTTATTCTGGCAGCTTTCGGGTCGGGTCTGAAGACAGAATGGAGCTCATCTGGGTTCTCGTGTGAAGTCCAGCAGAAGTCCAGCAATGAAGACTTCTGCTGGCCACTGACGGAGAACCGCTGGATCATGACCTTTGCACCGCCGCAGCGCAACATCATTGGAACTCAGAACAGCGGGCCATGCACGATGGTGCACTTATCAACGCAAGGATGGCTCCCCACCACTGCTGGAAGAAGCCACATGGTACACCTTCCAGCACTGGTCCAAGCCCTGACGGAAGTGACGTCAAACACGACCTGGCGTTGGCATGACCACATCAGGAAGTCAAGCTGCCAGAAGCACCAGAGGAGATCGCCACCAAGTCCCAGAAGGACAATGGCAGAAGCACGGCAGGTGCACAGGACTACAGGTGTTGGGGGGGTGCAACTCCTTGGTGCCATAAAACATTCATCAAAAGCCAGTGAAACGAATAACATGTGGACAGCACTGATACATGCTGCAGGTGTTGGGGGACAACTTGATGCTGGTGGAGGAAGAAGACCTTGGTGCCATGAAGCACGTGCCAGTGAAAGGAGAACATTTGGATGGTACTGCTAAAGTATCTAGAATGCACACACGAAACAGACCTATGTATTATATGGAACGGCCTCACGTGTGCCCTGTGTGTTGCATGCCATCCCTCCTGGGAGCATGGTAGTTCCCAGGAAGTTGTAATAGGTCACGTGGCCGTAGCCACGTGACCAACCTATTAAAAGCAACGAGCCGTTTCCGGCTCGGTGTGTTCATTGTCCTGCACCTGGCCGGTGCCACACCGCGTGGAGTAGGCCCAGGGACGGGGTCCTCCACGAGGCCGGCGCCCCTGCTGGGCAACGCCGACCTCTATGCAGACTAGCCATGTGATCATGGCAGATGGGGCAACCCCGGCCTGGGTGCTCCCAGAGCCGGGGCTGCCGTGTGCTGGGTGATCCCAGCCATGTGGGGTGCTCCGGTGATCCGGAGCGGGTGGGGTGATCCCCGCTCCTTTGTCCATGGCGTGATCGCCACACGAAGGGTCCGTGTCGGGTGCTCCCAACACCTTGTAAGACAACCTCAAAGACCCAGGAAGCCAAAGACAGCATTACCGAGGGAAGAGCTGGTACCATTGCATGGGCGCCCGGGAAAAGAAGGGGCTGCCACTAATCTAACTGGGAAGTCACAGGCCTAGACCAGGAGCAATACACAGACGAGTGAGACACCAACAACTCTTCCCATGTACCATGCAACCAAGCATACACACACATGCACATGCATGCACGCATCCACCCACAAACACACACACACCCTCAAACACTCCCCAACAAACACAAGTGTAGGAGCAACATAGAAACATGTCAACCAGTACACCCCCCCACACAGAGCATACGTTCAGCCCCCAAGTGTACTATGGACATAGTCCAACCCCTCTGCAAACCCAACACATGGCCATGCAAGGGTTGCAGAATTCACGCAATACCATAAAGTCATACACATCATGCAGGGTGCAGGCAAACATAGAGAGGCTAAAATACCACCTGTGCAAATACGTGTCACCTCCATGTCTGGTTTCCTTCATGCAAGCAGCACATCAGAGCAATCCAACGGGCCTAATGCTGCACACGCACAGGCCACATAGCACAGAAGGACTGACAAGCAGCATGACACGGTAATGCAAAGGTACATTGCCGGGAGCGCCACCGACATAGCATATGCCACAGAGATCGAGCTGTCACTCACACACACACACACACGCTCAAGAGCCTGCACACAGACGTGAGATGCACCTCAGAGGCGGGTGCAATGCTGCAGAGGAAGACAGGCCATCAGAAGACCTTCTGAGCCAGAAGCTTTACAGGATCGAGAGAATGAAGGAAAGAATGCACCACCCCGCTGCAGAGGTTAACCCCCCAGCACAAACCATCTCCAACCCAGGAGGATGAGCTATAGGATCACAGCCACTTCAGAAAACTGGCGGTAAGATGGTGTTCTCTCTACCAGCACTATTCGGATGGTTTATTTACAGATAATTGGCGGACTGTCTCTTACCACAACACTCTAAAAGAGCTACTGTGGCTGTTATGTGGTAAAACACTCACATTGCAGGCGGTGTTAATTACTGTGTATGTTACTTTGAAGTAGACATGAAGCCCCATTCCCTATTTAGCATTGCAGTGAACCAGGCCAAGGTAAGGAGTCTCCCGAACCCCTCCTCCCCAAACCCTGCAATGTAATATTGCATAGGTGCCTAAAAGCACCATAGCGCACTCGGCGCGTGGTCCCTCTCCCCAGCCCACCCACTTCCTGGCTCCCCTGTGCCCGCCTCCCCACTGTCCGGATTGGTCCATAGAAAAAAAAATAAAATAAAATAAAAATAAAATAACGAGGCCGTGGCGAGGGTCTGCAGCCGACGTCCCCGCCATTTGCAGTGACCCAGGCCAAGGTAAGGAGTCTCCCGACCCCCTCCTCCCCAAACCCTGCAATGTAATATTGCATAGGTGCCTAAAAGCACCATAGCGCACTCGACGCGTGGTTCCTCTCCCCAGCCCACCCGCTTCCTGGTTCCCCTGTACCCGCCTCCCAACACGCCCACTCCAACCGGATTGGTCCCCCTACACCACTTCAAGGACATCCAAGGGCAGCCCTCTGCCCGGCAGCACTGCGGCGAAGGACCCCGAGGCTAAGGACGGCCCCAAGATGTGTCTGCAGGTGTCTGCAGGGGACGCCAAGGAAGCCAGCAGCCAACAGACAGCAACAAAAACCGTGAGTGTGGTATGGGTGGGGAATAGAGCAATCACTCTACCCCAGAAAACCCCTGCCACTCTATCTTACCTACCAAGAACATAGACTGCCATAATACTTACATGTCCACTCTTTATAGAGCTTTAAATCTTTAAATGTTAGCATGTCCACTCTTAGATAGAAGCGCCAAATGTGACTGTTAGCATGTGCCACACTTGCATGGAATTCTCAAGCTTAGCCCGCGTCGCATCTAGAGAGAAATACGATGGTTAGCATATGCCACACCTAGATGGAATGTCAGAAATGTGACTGTTAGCATATGCCACACCTAGATGGAATGTCAGAAATGTGACTGTTAGCATATGCCACACCTAGATGGAATGTCAGAAATGTGACTGTTAGCATATGCCACACCTAGATGGAATGTCAGAAATGTGACTGTTAGCATATGCCACAGTTAGATGGAATGTCAGAAATGTGACTGTTAGCATATGCCACACTTAGATGGAATGTCAGAAATGTGACTGTTAGCATATGCCACACTTAGATGGAATTTCAGAAATGTGACTGTTAGCATATGCCACACTTAGATGGAATGTCAGAAATGTGACTGTTAGCATATGCCACACTTAGATGGGATTTCAGAAATGTGACTGTTAGCATATGCCACACTTAGATGGGATTTCAGAAATGTGACTGTTAGCATATGCCACACTTAGATCGAATGTCAGAAATGTGACTGTTAGCATATGCCACACTTAGATGGGATTTCAGAAATGTGACTGTTAGCATATGCCACACTTAGATGGAATGTCAGAAATGTGACTGTTAGCATTTGCCACACTTAGATGGGATTTCAGAAATGTGACTGTTAGCATATGCCACACTTAGATGGGATTTCAGAAATGTGACTGTTAGCATATGCCACACTTAGATGGAATGTCAGAAATGTGACTGTTAGCATTTGCCACACCTAGATGGAATTTCTGAAGTTTACTCTGCGCCAAATCTAGACAGAAATGTGACTGTTAGCATATGCCACACCTAGATGGAATGTCAGAAATGTGACTGTTAGCATATGCCACACCTAGATGGAATGTCAGAAATGTGACTGTTAGCATATGCCACACTTAGATGGGATTTCAGAAATGTGACTGTTAGCATATGCCACACTTAGATGGAATGTCAGAAATGTGACTGTTAGCATATGCCACACTTAGATGGGATTTCAGAAATGTGACTGTTAGCATATGCCACACTTAGATCGAATGTCAGAAATGTGACTGTTAGCATATGCCACACTTAGATGGGATTTCAGAAATGTGACTGTTAGCATATGCCACACTTAGATGGGATTTCAGAAATGTGACTGTTAGCATATGCCACACTTAGATGGAATGTCAGAAATGTGACTGTTAGCATATGCCACACTTAGATGGGATTTCAGAAATGTGACTGTTAGCATATGCCACACTTAGATGGAATGTCAGAAATGTGACTGTTAGCATATGCCACACCTAGATGGAATGTCAGAAATGTGACTGTTAGCATATGCCACACTTAGATGGAATGTCAGAAATGTGACTGTTAGCATATGCCACACTTAGATGGAATGTCAGAAATGTGACTGTTAGCATTTGCCACACTTAGACGGAATGTCAGAAATGTGACTGTTAGCATATGCCACACTTAGACGGAATGTCAGAAATGTGACTGTTAGCATATGCCACACTTAGACGGAATGTCAGAAATGTGACTGTTAGCATTTGCCACACTTAGACGGAATGTCAGAAATGTGACTGTTAGCATATGCCACATTTAGACGGAATGTCAGAAATGTGACTGTTAGCATATGCCACACTTAGATGGAATGTCAGAAATGTGACTGTTAGCATATGCCACAGTTAGATGGAATGTCAGAAATGTGACTGTTAGCATATGCCACACTTAGATGGGATTTCAGAAATGTGACTGTTAGCATATGCCACACATAGATGGGATTTCAGAAATGTGACTGTTAGCATTTGCCACACCTAGATGGAATGTCAGAAATGTGACTGTTAGCATTTGCCACACTTAGACGGAATGTCAGAAATGTGACTGTTAGCATATGCCACACTTAGATGGGATTTCAGAAATGTGACTGTTAGCATATGCCACACTTAGATGGGATTTCAGAAATGTGACTGTTAGAATTTGCCACACCTAGATGGAATGTCAGAAATGTGACTGTTAGCATTTGCCACACTTAGACGGAATGTCAGAAATGTGACTGTTAGCATATGCCACACTTAGATGGGATTTCAGAAATGTGACTGTTAGCATATGCCACACTTAGATGGAATGTCAGAAATGTGACTGTTAGCATATGCCACACTTAGATGGGATTTCAGAAATGTGACTGTTAGCATATGCCACACTTAGATGGAATGTCAGAAATGTGACTGTTAGCATATGCCACACTTAGATGGGATTTCAGAAATGTGACTGTTAGCATATGCCACACTTAGATGGAATGTCAGAAATGTGACTGTTAGCATATGCCACACTTAGATGGGATTTCAGAAATGTGACTGTTAGCATTTGCCACACCTAGATGGAATGTCAGAAATGTGACTGTTAGCATTTGCCACACTTAGACGGAATGTCAGAAATGTGACTGTTAGCATATGCCACACTTAGATGGGATTTCAGAAATGTGACTGTTAGCATATGCCACACTTAGATGGAATGTCAGAAATGTGACTGTTAGCATATGCCACACTTAGATGGGATTTCAGAAATGTGACTGTTAGCATATGCCACACTTAGATGGGATTTCAGAAATGTGACTGTTAGCATATGCCACAGTTAGATGGGATTTCAGAAATGTGACTGTTAGCATATGCCACACTTAGATGGGATTTCAGAAATGTGACTGTTAGCATTTGCCACACCTAGATGGAATGTCAGAAATGTGACTGTTAGCATTTGCCACACTTAGACGGAATGTCAGAAATGTGACTGTTAGCATATGCCACACTTAGATGGGATTTCAGAAATGTGACTGTTAGCATATGCCACACTTAGATGGAATGTCAGAAATGTGACTGTTAGCATATGCCACACTTAGATGGGATTTCAGAAATGTGACTGTTAGCATATGCCACACTTAGATGGGATTTCAGAAATGTGACTGTTAGCATTTGCCACACCTAGACGGAATTTCTCAAGTTTAGTCTGCGCCAAATCTAGACAGAAATGTGACTGTTAGCATATGCCACACTTAGATGGAATGTCAGAAATGTGACTGTTAGCATATGCCACACCTAGATGGAATGTCAGAAATGTGACTGTTAGCATATGCCACACTTAGATGGGATTTCAGAAATGTGACTGTTAGCATATGCCACACTTAGATGGGATTTCAGAAATGTGACTGTTAGCATATGCCACACTTACATGGGATTTCAGAAATGTGACTGTTAGCATATGCCACACTTAGATGGGATTTCAGAAATGTGACTGTTAGCATATGCCACACTTAGATGGGATTTCAGAAATGTGACTGTTAGCATTTGCCACACTTAGACGGAATGTCAGAAATGTGACTGTTAGCATATGCCACACTTAGATGGGATTTCAGAAATGTGACTGTTAGCATATGCCACACTTAGATGGGATTTCAGAAATGTGACTGTTAGCATATGCCACAGTTAGATGGAATGTCAGAAATGTGACTGTTAGCATATGCCACACTTAGATGGGATTTCAGAAATGTGACTGTTAGCATTTGCCACACTTAGACGGAATGTCAGAAATGTGACTGTTAGCATATGCCACACTTAGATGGGATTTCAGAAATGTGACTGTTAGCATATGCCACACTTAGATGGGATTTCAGAAATGTGACTGTTAGCATTTGCCACACTTAGACGGAATGTCAGAAATGTGACTGTTAGCATATGCCACACTTAGATGGGATTTCAGAAATGTGACTGTTAGCATATGCCACACTTAGATGGGATTTCAGAAATGTGACTGTTAGCATTTGCCACACTTAGACGGAATGTCAGAAATGTGACTGTTAGCATATGCCACACTTAGATGGGATTTCAGAAATGTGACTGTTAGCATATGCCACACTTAGATGGGATTTCAGAAATGTGACTGTTAGCATTTGCCACACCTAGATGGAATTTCTCAAGTTTAGTCTGTGCCAAATCTAGACAGAAATGTGACTGTTAGCATATGCCACACTTAGATGGAATGTCAGAAATGTGACTGTTAGCATATGCCACACCTAGATGGAATGTCAGAAATGTGACTGTTAGCATATGCCACACTTAGATGGGATTTCAGAAATGTGACTGTTAGCATATGCCACACCTAGATGGAATTTCTCAAGTTTAGTCTGCGCCAAATCTAGACAGAAATGTGACTGTTAGCATATGCCACACTTAGATGGAATGTCAGAAATGTGACTGTTAGCATATGCCACACCTAGATGGAATGTCAGAAATGTGACTGTTAGCATATGCCACACTTAGATGGGATTTCAGAAATGTGACTGTTAGCATATGCCACACTTAGATGGGATTTCAGAAATGTGACTGTTAGCATTTGCCACACTTAGACAGAATGTCAGAAATGTGACTGTTAGCATATGCCACACTTAGATGGGATTTCAGAAATGTGACTGTTAGCATATGCCACACTTAGATGGAATGTCAGAAATGTGACTGTTAGCATATGCCACACTTAGATGGGATTTCAGAAATGTGACTGTTAGCATATGCCACACTTAGATGGGATTTCAGAAATGTGACTGTTAGCATATGCCACACCTAGATGGAATTTCTCAAGTTTAGTCTGCGCCAAATCTAGACAGAAATGTGACTGTTAGCATATGCCACACTTAGATGGAATGTCAGAAATGTGACTGTTAGCATATGCCACACCTAGATGGAATGTCAGAAATGTGACTGTTAGCATATGCCACACTTAGATGGGATTTCAGAAATGTGACTGTTAGCATATGCCACACTTAGATGGGATTTCAGAAATGTGACTGTTAGCATTTGCCACACTTAGACGGAATGTCAGAAATGTGACTGTTAGCATATGCCACACTTAGATGGGATTTCAGAAATGTGACTGTTAGCATATGCCACACTTAGATGGGATTTCAGAAATGTGACTGTTAGCATTTGCCACACCTAGATGGAATTTCTCAAGTTTAGTCTGCGCCAAATCTAGACAGAAATGTGACTGTTAGCATATGCCACACTTAGATGGAATGTCAGAAATGTGACTGTTAGCATATGCCACACTTAGATCGAATGTCAGAAATGTGACTGTTAGCATATGCCACACTTAGATGGGATTTCAGAAATGTGACTGTTGGCATATGCCACACTTAGATGGAATGTCAGAAATGTGACTGTTAGCATATGCCAGACTTAGATGGAATGTCAGAAATGTGACTGTTAGCATATGCCACACTTAGATGGAATGTCAGAAATGTGACTGTTAGCATATGCCACACTTAGATGGGATTTCAGAAATGTGACTGTTAGCATATGCCACACTTAGATGGGATTTCAGAAATGTGACTGTTAGCATTTGCCACACTTAGACGGAATGTCAGAAATGTGACTGTTAGCATATGCCACACTTAGATGGGATTTCAGAAATGTGACTGTTAGCATATGCCACACTTAGATGGAATGTCAGAAATGTGACTGTTAGCATATGCCACACTTAGATGGGATTTCAGAAATGTGACTGTTAGCATATGCCACATTTAGATGGAATGTTAGAAATGTGACTGTTAGCATATGCCACACTTAGATGGGATTTCAGAAATGTGACTGTTAGCATATGCCACACCTAGATGGAATTTCTCAAGTTTAGTCTGCGCCAAATCTAGACAGAAATGTGACTGTTAGCATATGCCACACCTAGATGGAATTTCTCATGTTTAGTCTGCGCCAATTCTAGACAGAAATGTGACTGTTAGCATATGCCACACTTAGATGGAATGTCAGAAATGTGACTGTTAGCATATGCCACACCTAGATGGAATGTCAGAAATGTGACTGTTAGCATATGCCACACTTAGATGGGATTTCAGAAATGTGACTGTTAGCATATGCCACACTTAGATGGGATTTCAGAAATGTGACTGTTAGCATTTGCCACACTTAGACGGAATGTCAGAAATGTGACTGTTAGCATATGCACACTTAGATGGGATTTCAGAAATGTGACTGTTAGCATATGCCACACTTAGATGGAATGTCAGAAATGTGACTGTTAGCATATGCCACACTTAGATGGGATTTCAGAAATGTGACTGTTAGCATATGCCACACTTAGATGGGATTTCAGAAATGTGACTGTTAGCATATGCCACACCTAGATGGAATTTCTCAAGTTTAGTCTGCGCCAAATCTAGACAGAAATGTGACTGTTAGCATATGCCACACTTAGATGGAATGTCAGAAATGTGACTGTTAGCATATGCCACACCTAGATGGAATGTCAGAAATGTGACTGTTAGCATATGCCACACTTAGATGGGATTTCAGAAATGTGACTGTTAGCATATGCCACACTTAGATGGGATTTCAGAAATGTGACTGTTAGCATTTGCCACACTTAGACGGAATGTCAGAAATGTGACTGTTAGCATATGCCACACTTAGATGGGATTTCAGAAATGTGACTGTTAGCATATGCCACACTTAGATGGAATGTCAGAAATATGACTGTTAGCATATGCCACACTTAGATGGGATTTCAGAAATGTGACTGTTAGCATATGCCACACTTAGATGGGATTTCAGAAATGTGACTGTTAGCATATGCCACACCTAGATGGAATTTCTCAAGTTTAGTCTGCGCCAAATCTAGACAGAAATGTGACTGTTAGCATATGCCACACTTAAATGGAATGTCAGAAATGTGACTGTTAGCATATGCCACACCTAGATGGAATGTCAGAAATGTGACTGTTAGCATATGCCACACTTAGATGGGATTTCAGAAATGTGACTGTTAGCATATGCCACACTTAGATGGGATTTCAGAAATGTGACTGTTAGCATATGCCACACTTAGACGGAATGTCAGAAATGTGACTGTTAGCATATACCACACTTAGATGGGATTTCAGGAATGTGACTGTTAGCATATGCCACACTTAGATGGGATTTCAGAAATGTGACTGTTAGCATTTGCCACACTTAGACGGAATGTCAGAAATGTGACTGTTAGCATATGCCACACTTAGATGGGATTTCAGAAATGTGACTGTTAGCATTTGCCACACTTAGATGGAATGTCAGAAATGTGACTGTTAGCATATGCCACACTTAGATGGGATTTCAGAAATGTGACTATTAGCATATGCCACACTTAGATGGGATTTCAGAAATGTGACTGTTAGCATTTGCCACACCTAGATGGAATTTCTCAAGTTTAGTCTGCGCCAAATCTAGACAGAAATGTGACTGTTAGCATATGCCACACTTAGATGGAATGTCAGAAATGTGACTGTTAGCATATGCCACACTTAGATGGGATTTCAGAAATGTGACTGTTAGCATATGCCACACTTAGATGGGATTTCAGAAATGTGACTGTTAGCATTTGCCACACCTAGATGGAATTTCTCAAGTTTAGTCTGCGCCAAATCTAGACAGAAATGTGACTGTTAGCATATGCCACACTTAGATGGAATGTCAGAAATGTGACTGTTAGCATATGCCACACCTAGATGGAATTTCTCAAGTTTAGTCTGCGCCAAATCTAGACAGAAATGTGACTGTTAGCATATGCCACACTTAGATGGGATTTCAGAAATGTGACTGTTAGCATTTGCCACAGTTAGATGGAATGTCAGAAATGTGACTGTTAGCATATGCCACACTTAGATGGGATTTCAGAAATGTGACTGTTAGCATATGCCACACTTAGATGGAATGTCAGAAATGTGACTGTTAGCATATGCCACACTTAGATGGAATGTCAGAAATGTGACTGTTAGCATATGCCACACTTAGATGGAATGTCAGAAATGTGACTGTTAGCATATGCCACACCTAGATTGAATTTCTCAAGTTTAGTCTGCGCCAAATCTAGACAGAAATGTGACTGTTAGCATATGCCACACTTAGATGGAATGTCAGAAATGTGACTGTTAGCATATGCCACACTTAGATGGGATTTCAGAAATGTGACTGTTAGCATATGCCACACTTAGATGGGATTTCAGAAATGTGATTGTTAGCATATGCCACACCTAGATGGAATTTCTCAAGTTTAGTCTGCACCAAATCTAGACAGAAATGTGACTGTTAGCATATGCCACACTTAGATGGAATGTCAGAAATGTGACTGTTAGCATATGCCACACCTAGATGGAATTTCTCAAGTTTAGTCTGCGCCAAATCTAGACAGAAATGTGACTGTTAGCATATGCCACACTTAGATGGGATTTCAGAAATGTGACTGTTAGCATTTGCCACAGTTAGATGGAATGTCAGAAATGTGACTGTTAGCATATGCCACACTTAGATGGGATTTCAGAAATGTGACTGTTAGCATATGCCACACTTAGATGGGATTTCAGAAATGTGACTGTTAGCATATGCCACACTTAGATGGGATTTCAGAAATGTGACTGTTAGCATTTGCCACACCTAGATGGAATTTCTCAAGTTCAGTCTGCGCCAAATCTAGACAGAAATGTGACTGTTAGCATATGCCACACTTAGATGGAATGTCAGAAATGTGACTGTTAGCATATGCCACACCTAGATGGAATGTCAGAAATGTGACTGTTAGCATATGCCACACTTAGATGGGATTTCAGAAATGTGACTGTTAGCATATGCCACACTTAGATGGGATTTCAGAAATGTGACTGTTAGCATATGCCACACTTAGATGGAATTTCAGAAATGTTACTGTTAGCATATGCCACACTTAGATGGGATTTCAGAAATGTGACTGTTAGCATATGCCACACTTAGATGGGATTTCAGAAATGTGACTGTTAGCATATGCCACACCTAGATGGAATTTCTCAAGTTTAGTCTGCGCCAAATCTAGACAGAAATGTGACTGTTAGCATATGCCACACTTAGATGGAATGTCAGAAATGTGACTGTTAGCATATGCCACACCTAGATGGAATTTCTCAAGTTTAGTCTGCGCCAAATCTAGACAGAAATGTGACTGTTAGCATATGCCACACTTAGATGGGATTTCAGAAATGTGACTGTTAGCATTTGCCACACCTAGATGGAATTTCTCAAGTTTAGTCTGCGCCAAATCTAGACAGAAATGTGACTGTTAGCATATGCCACACTTAGATGGAATGTCAGAAATGTGACTGTTAGCATATGCCACACCTAGATGGAATTTCTCAAGTTTAGTCTGCGCCAAATCTAGACAGAAATGTGACTGTTAGCATATGCCACACTTAGATGGGATTTCAGAAATGTGACTGTTAGCATTTGCCACAGTTAGATGGAATGTCAGAAATGTGACTGTTAGCATATGCCACACCTAGATTGAATTTCTCAAGTTTAGTCTGCGCCAAATCTAGACAGAAATGTGACTGTTAGCATATGCCACACTTAGATGGGATTTCAGAAATGTGACTGTTAGCATTTGCCACAGTTAGATGGAATGTCAGAAATGTGACTGTTAGCATATGCCACACTTAGATGGGATTTCAGAAATGTGATTGTTAGCATATGCCACACCTAGATGGAATTTCTCAAGTTTAGCCTGCACCAAATCTAGACAGAAATGTGACTGTTAGCATATGCCACACTTAGATGGAATGTCAGAAATGTGACTGTTAGCATATGCCACACCTAGATGGAATTTCTCAAGTTTAGTCTGCGCCAAATCTAGACAGAAATGTGACTGTTAGCATATGCCACACTTAGATGGGATTTCAGAAATGTGACTGTTAGCATTTGCCACAGTTAGATGGAATGTCAGAAATGTGACTGTTAGCATATGCCACACTTAGATGGGATTTCAGAAATGTGACTGTTAGCATATGCCACACTTAGATGGGATTTCAGAAATGTGACTGTTAGCATATGCCACACTTAGATGGGATTTCAGAAATGTGACTGTTAGCATTTGCCACACCTAGATGGAATTTCTCAAGTTCAGTCTGCGCCAAATCTAGACAGAAATGTGACTGTTAGCATATGCCACACTTAGATGGAATGTCAGAAATGTGACTGTTAGCATATGCCACACCTAGATGGAATGTCAGAAATGTGACTGTTAGCATATGCCACACTTAGATGGGATTTCAGAAATGTGACTGTTAGCATATGCCACACTTAGATGGGATTTCAGAAATGTGACTGTTAGCATATGCCACACTTAGATGGAATTTCAGAAATGTTACTGTTAGCATATGCCACACTTAGATGGGATTTCAGAAATGTGACTGTTAGCATATGCCACACTTAGATGGGATTTCAGAAATGTGACTGTTAGCATATGCCACACCTAGATGGAATTTCTCAAGTTTAGTCTGCGCCAAATCTAGACAGAAATGTGACTGTTAGCATATGCCACACTTAGATGGAATGTCAGAAATGTGACTGTTAGCATATGCCACACCTAGATGGAATGTCAGAAATGTGACTGTTAGCATATGCCACACTTAGATGGGATTTCAGAAATGTGACTGTTAGCATATGCCACACTTAGATGGGATTTCAGAAATGTGACTGTTAGCATTTGCCACACTTAGACGGAATGTCAGAAATGTGACTGTTAGCATATGCCACACTTAGATGGGATTTCAGAAATGTGACTGTTAGCATATGCCACACTTAGATGGGATTTCAGAAATGTGACTGTTAGCATTTGCCACACTTAGACGGAATGTCAGAAATGTGACTGTTAGCATATGCCACACTTAGATGGGATTTCAGAAATGTGACTGTTAGCATATGCCACACTTAGATGGGATTTCAGAAATGTGACTGTTAGCATTTGCCACACCTAGATGGAATTTCTCAAGTTTAGTCTGCGCCAAATCTAGACAGAAATGTGACTGTTAGCATATGCCACACTTAGATGGAATGTCAGAAATGTGACTGTTAGCATATGCCACACTTAGATGGGATTTCAGAAATGTGACTGTTAGCATATGCCACACTTAGATGGGATTTCAGAAATGTGACTGTTAGCATTTGCCACACCTAGATGGAATTTCTCAAGTTTAGTCTGCGCCAAATCTAGACAGAAATGTGACTGTTAGCATATGCCACACTTAGATGGAATGTCAGAAATGTGACTGTTAGCATATGCCACACTTAGATCGAATGTCAGAAATGTGACTGTTAGCATATGCCACACTTAGATGGGATTTCAGAAATGTGACTGTTAGCATATGCCACACTTAGATGGAATGTCAGAAATGTGACTGTTAGCATATGCCACACTTAGATGGAATGTCAGAAATGTGACTGTTAGCATATGCCACACTTAGATGGAATGTCAGAAATGTGACTGTTAGCATATGCCACACTTAGATGGGATTTCAGAAATGTGACTGTTAGCATATGCCACACTTAGATGGGATTTCAGAAATGTGACTGTTAGCATTTGCCACACTTAGACGGAATGTCAGAAATGTGACTGTTAGCATATGCCACACTTAGATGGGATTTCAGAAATGTGACTGTTAGCATATGCCACACTTAGATGGAATGTCAGAAATGTGACTGTTAGCATATGCCACCCTTAGATGGGATTTCAGAAATGTGACTGTTAGCATATGCCACACTTAGATGAAATGTCAGAAATGTGACTGTTAGCATATGCCACACTTAGATGGGATTTCAGAAATGTGACTGTTAGCATATGCCACACCTAGATGGAATTTATCAAGTTTAGTCTGCGCCAAATCTAGACAGAAATGTGACTGTTAGCATATGCCACACTTAGATGGAATGTCAGAAATGTGACTGTTAGCATATGCCACACTTAGATGGGATTTCAGAAATGTGACTGTTAGCATATGCCACACTTAGATGGGATTTCAGAAATGTGACTGTTAGCATTTGCCACACCTAGATGGAATTTCTCAAGTTTAGTCTGCGCCAAATCTAGACAGAAATGTGACTGTTAGCATATGCCACACTTAGATGGAATGTCAGAAATGTGACTGTTAGCATATGCCACACTTAGATGGGATTTCAGAAATGTGACTGTTAGCATATGCCACACTTAGATGGGATTTCAGAAATGTGACTGTTAGCATTTGCCACACCTAGATGGAATTTCTCAAGTTTAGTCTGCGCCAAATCTAGACAGAAATGTGACTGTTAGCATATGCCACACTTAGATGGAATGTCAGAAATGTGACTGTTAGCATATGCCACACTTAGATGGGATTTCAGAAATGTGACTGTTAGCATATGCCACACTTAGATGGGATTTCAGAAATGTGACTGTTAGCATTTGCCACACCTAGATGGTATTTCTCAAGTTTAGTCTGCGCCAAATCTAGACA
This sequence comes from Ambystoma mexicanum, assembly GCF_040938575.1. Lineage (NCBI taxonomy): Eukaryota > Metazoa > Chordata > Amphibia > Caudata > Ambystomatidae > Ambystoma > Ambystoma mexicanum. The sequence continues at coordinate 7,378,139 of NC_090930.1, read as the reverse complement.
GAAATGTGACTGTTAGCATATGCCACACTTAGATGGAATGTCAGAAATGTGACTGTTAGCATATGCCACACTTAGATCGAATGTCAGAAATGTGACTGTTAGCATATGCCACACTTAGATGGAATGTCAGAAATGTGACTGTTAGCATTTGCCACACCTAGATGGAATTTCTCAAGTTTAATCTGCGCCAAATCTAGACAGAAATGTGACTGTTAGCATATGCCACACTTAGATGGAATGTCAGAAATGTGACTGTTAGCATATGCCACACTTAGATGGGATTTCAGAAATGTGACTGTTAGCATATGCCACACTTAGATGGGATTTCAGAAATGTGACTGTTGGCATTTGCCACACCTAGATGGAATTTCTCAAGTTTAGTCTGCGCCAAATCTAGACAGAAATGTGACTGTTAGCATATGCCACACTTAGATGGGATTTCAGAAATGTGACTGTTAGCATATGCCACACCTAGATGGAATTTCTCAAGTTTAGTCTGCGCCAAATCTAGACAGAAATGTGACTGTTAGCATATGCCACACTTAGATGGGATTTCAGAAATGTGACTGTTAGCATTTGCCACAGTTAGATGGAATGTCAGAAATGTGACTGTTAGCATATGCCACACTTAGATGGGATTTCAGAAATGTGACTGTTAGCATATGCCACACTTAGATGGAATGTCAGAAATGTGACTGTTAGCATATGCCACACTTAGATGGAATGTCAGAAATGTGACTGTTAGCATATGCCACACTTAGATGGAATGTCAGAAATGTGACTGTTAGCATATGCCACACCTAGATGGAATTTCTCAAGTTTAGTCTGCGCCAAATCTAGACAGAAATGTGACTGTTAGCATATGCCACACTTAGATGGAATGTCAGAAATGTGACTGTTAGCGTATGCCACACTTAGATGGGATTTCAGAAATGTGACTGTTAGCATTTGCCACACCTAGATGGAATTTCTCAAGTTTAGTCTGCGCCAAATCTAGACAGAAATGTGACTGTTAGCATATGCCACACTTAGATGGAATGTCAGAAATGTGACTGTTAGCATATGCCACACCTAGATGGAATTTCTCAAGTTTAGTCTGCGCCAAATCTAGACAGAAATGTGACTGTTAGCATATTCCACACTTAGATGGGATTTCAGAAATGTGACTGTTAGCATATGCCACACTTAGATGGAATGTCAGAAATGTGACTGTTAGCATATGCCACACTTAGATGGGATTTCAGAAATGTGACTGTTAGCATATGCCACACTTAGATGGGATTTCAGAAATGTGACTGTTAGCATATGCCACACTTAGACGGAATGTCAGAAATGTGACTGTTAGCATATACCACACTTAGATGGGATTTCAGAAATGTGACTGTTAGCATATGCCACACTTAGATGGGATTTCAGAAATGTGACTGTTAGCATTTGCCACACTTAGACGGAATGTCAGAAATGTGACTGTTAGCATATGCCACACTTAGATGGGATTTCAGAAATGTGACTGTTAGCATTTGCCACACTTAGATGGAATGTCAGAAATGTGACTGTTAGCATATGCCACACTTAGATGGGATTTCAGAAATGTGACTATTAGCATATGCCACACTTAGATGGGATTTCAGAAATGTGACTGTTAGCATTTGCCACACCTAGATGGAATTTCTCAAGTTTAGTCTGCGCCAAATCTAGACAGAAATGTGACTGTTAGCATATGCCACACTTAGATGGAATGTCAGAAATGTGACTGTTAGCATATGCCACACTTAGATGGGGTTTCAGAAATGTGACTGTTAGCATATGCCACACTTAGATGGGATTTCAGAAATGTGACTGTTAGCATTTGTCACACCTAGATGGAATTTCTCAAGTTTAGTCTGCGCCAAATCTAGACAGAAATGTGACTGTTAGCATATGCCACACTTAGATGGAATGTCAGAAATGTGACTGTTAGCATATGCCACACCTAGATGGAATTTCTCAAGTTTAGTCTGCGCCAAATCTAGACAGAAATGTGACTGTTAGCATATGCCACACTTAGATGGGATTTCAGAAATGTGACTGTTAGCATTTGCCACAGTTAGATGGAATGTCAGAAATGTGACTGTTAGCATATGCCACACTTAGATGGGATTTCAGAAATGTGACTGTTAGCATATGCCACACTTAGATGGAATGTCAGAAATGTGACTGTTAGCATATGCCACACTTAGATGGAATGTCAGAAATGTGACTGTTAGCATATGCCACACTTAGATGGAATGTCAGAAATGTGACTGTTAGCATATGCCACACCTAGATTGAATTTCTCAAGTTTAGTCTGCGCCAAATCTAGACAGAAATGTGACTGTTAGCAAATGCCACACTTAGATGGAATGTCAGAAATGTGACTGTTAGCATATGCCACACTTAGATGGGATTTCAGAAATGTGACTGTTAGCATATGCCACACTTAGATGGGATTTCAGAAATGTGACTGTTAGCATTTGCCACACCTAGATGGAATTTCTCAAGTTTAGTCTGCGCCAAATCTAGACAGAAATGTGACTGTTAGCATATGCCACACTTAGATGGAATGTCAGAAATGTGACTGTTAGCATATGCCACACCTAGATGGAATTTCTCAAGTTTAGTCTGCGCCAAATCTAGACAGAAATGTGACTGTTAGCATATGCCACACTTAGATGGGATTTCAGAAATGTGACTGTTAGCATTTGCCACACCTAGATGGAATTTCTCAAGTTTAGTCTGCGCCAAATCTAGACAGAAATGTGACTGTTAGCATATGCCACACTTAGATGGAATGTCAGAAATGTGACTGTTAGCATATGCCACACCTAGATGGAATTTCTCAAGTTTAGTCTGCGCCAAATCTAGACAGAAATGTGACTGTTAGCATATGCCACACTTAGATGGGATTTCAGAAATGTGACTGTTAGCATTTGCCACAGTTAGATGGAATGTCAGAAATGTGACTGTTAGCATATGCCACACCTAGATTGAATTTCTCAAGTTTAGTCTGCGCCAAATCTAGACAGAAATGTGACTGTTAGCATATGCCACACTTAGATGGGATTTCAGAAATGTGACTGTTAGCATTTGCCACAGTTAGATGGAATGTCAGAAATGTGACTGTTAGCATATGCCACACTTAGATGGGATTTCAGAAATGTGATTGTTAGCATATGCCACACCTAGATGGAATTTCTCAAGTTTAGTCTGCACCAAATCTAGACAGAAATGTGACTGTTAGCATATGCCACACTTAGATGGAATGTCAGAAATGTGACTGTTAGCATATGCCACACCTAGATGGAATTTCTCAAGTTTAGTCTGCGCCAAATCTAGACAGAAATGTGACTGTTAGCATATGCCACACTTAGATGGGATTTCAGAAATGTGACTGTTAGCATTTGCCACAGTTAGATGGAATGTCAGAAATGTGACTGTTAGCATATGCCACACTTAGATGGGATTTCAGAAATGTGACTGTTAGCATATGCCACACTTAGATGGGATTTCAGAAATGTGACTGTTAGCATTTGCCACACCTAGATGGAATTTCTCAAGTTCAGTCTGCGCCAAATCTAGACAGAAATGTGACTGTTAGCATATGCCACACTTAGATGGAATGTCAGAAATGTGACTGTTAGCATATGCCACACCTAGATGGAATGTCAGAAATGTGACTGTTAGCATATGCCACACTTAGATGGGATTTCAGAAATGTGACTGTTAGCATATGCCACACTTAGATGGGATTTCAGAAATGTGACTGTTAGCATATGCCACACTTAGATGGAATTTCAGAAATGTTACTGTTAGCATATGCCACACTTAGATGGGATTTCAGAAATGTGACTGTTAGCATATGCCACACTTAGATGGGATTTCAGAAATGTGACTGTTAGCATATGCCACACCTAGATGGAATTTCTCAAGTTTAGTCTGCGCCAAATCTAGACAGAAATGTGACTGTTAGCATATGCCACACTTAGATGGAATGTCAGAAATGTGACTGTTAGCATATGCCACACCTAGATGGAATGTCAGAAATGTGACTGTTAGCATATGCCACACTTAGATGGGATTTCAGAAATGTGACTGTTAGCATATGCCACACTTAGATGGGATTTCAGAAATGTGACTGTTAGCATTTGCCACACTTAGACGGAATGTCAGAAATGTGACTGTTAGCATATGCCACACTTAGATGGGATTTCAGAAATGTGACTGTTAGCATATGCCACACTTAGATGGGATTTCAGAAATGTGACTGTTAGCATTTGCCACACTTAGACGGAATGTCAGAAATGTGACTGTTAGCATATGCCACACTTAGATGGGATTTCAGAAATGTGACTGTTAGCATATGCCACACTTAGATGGGATTTCAGAAATGTGACTGTTAGCATTTGCCACACCTAGATGGAATTTCTCAAGTTTAGTCTGCGCCAAATCTAGACAGAAATGTGACTGTTAGCATATGCCACACTTAGATGGAATGTCAGAAATGTGACTGTTAGCATATGCCACACTTAGATGGGATTTCAGAAATGTGACTGTTAGCATATGCCACACTTAGATGGGATTTCAGAAATGTGACTGTTAGCATTTGCCACACCTAGATGGAATTTCTCAAGTTTAGTCTGCGCCAAATCTAGACAGAAATGTGACTGTTAGCATATGCCAAACTTAGATGGAATGTCAGAAATGTGACTGTTAGCATATGCCACACTTAGATCGAATGTCAGAAATGTGACTGTTAGCATATGCCACACTTAGATGGGATTTCAGAAATGTGACTGTTAGCATATGCCACACTTAGATGGAATGTCAGAAATGTGACTGTTAGCATATGCCACACTTAGATGGAATGTCAGAAATGTGACTGTTAGCATATGCCACACTTAGATGGAATGTCAGAAATGTGACTGTTAGCATATGCCACACTTAGATGGGATTTCAGAAATGTGACTGTTAGCATATGCCACACTTAGATGGGATTTCAGAAATGTGACTGTTAGCATTTGCCACACTTAGACGGAATGTCAGAAATGTGACTGTTAGCATATGCCACACTTAGATGGGATTTCAGAAATGTGACTGTTAGCATATGCCACACTTAGATGGAATGTCAGAAATGTGACTGTTAGCATATGCCACACTTAGATGGGATTTCAGAAATGTGACTGTTAGCATATGCCACACTTAGATGGAATGTCAGAAATGTGACTGTTAGCATATGCCACACTTAGATGGGATTTCAGAAATGTGACTGTTAGCATATGCCACACCTAGATGGAATTTATCAAGTTTAGTCTGCGCCAAATCTAGACAGAAATGTGACTTTTAGCATATGCCACACTTAGATGGAATGTCAGAAATGTGACTGTTAGCATATGCCACACTTAGATGGGATTTCAGAAATGTGACTGTTAGCATATGCCACACTTAGATGGGATTTCAGAAATGTGACTGTTAGCATTTGCCACACCTAGATGGAATTTCTCAAGTTTAGTCTGCGCCAAATCTAGACAGAAATGTGACTGTTAGCATATGCCACACTTAGATGGAATGTCAGAAATGTGACTGTTAGCATATGCCACACTTAGATGGGATTTCAGAAATGTGACTGTTAGCATATGCCACACTTAGATGGGATTTCAGAAATGTGACTGTTAGCATTTGCCACACCTAGATGGAATTTCTCAAGTTTAGTCTGCGCCAAATCTAGACAGAAATGTGACTGTTAGCATATGCCACACTTAGATGGAATGTCAGAAATGTGACTGTTAGCATATGCCACACTTAGATGGGATTTCAGAAATGTGACTGTTAGCATATGCCACACTTAGATGGGATTTCAGAAATGTGACTGTTAGCATTTGCCACACCTAGATGGTATTTCTCAAGTTTAGTCTGCGCCAAATCTAGACAGAAATGTGACTGTTAGCATATGCCACACTTAGATGGAATGTCAGAAATGTGACTGTTAGCATATGCCACACTTAGATCGAATGTCAGAAATGTGACTGTTAGCATATGCCACACTTAGATGGAATGTCAGAAATGTGACTGTTAGCATTTGCCACACCTAGATGGAATTTCTCAAGTTTAATCTGCGCCAAATCTAGACAGAAATGTGACTGTTAGCATATGCCACACTTAGATGGAATGTCAGAAATGTGACTGTTAGCATATGCCACACTTAGATGGGATTTCAGAAATGTGACTGTTAGCATATGCCACACTTAGATGGGATTTCAGAAATGTGACTGTTGGCATTTGCCACACCTAGATGGAATTTCTCAAGTTTAGTCTGCGCCAAATCTAGACAGAAATGTGACTGTTAGCATATGCCACACTTAGATGGGATTTCAGAAATGTGACTGTTAGCATATGCCACACCTAGATGGAATTTCTCAAGTTTAGTCTGCGCCAAATCTAGACAGAAATGTGACTGTTAGCATATGCCACACTTAGATGGGATTTCAGAAATGTGACTGTTAGCATTTGCCACAGTTAGATGGAATGTCAGAAATGTGACTGTTAGCATATGCCACACTTAGATGGGATTTCAGAAATGTGACTGTTAGCATATGCCACACTTAGATGGAATGTCAGAAATGTGACTGTTAGCATATGCCACACTTAGATGGAATGTCAGAAATGTGACTGTTAGCATATGCCACACTTAGATGGAATGTCAGAAATGTGACTGTTAGCATATGCCACACCTAGATGGAATTTCTCAAGTTTAGTCTGCGCCAAATCTAGACAGAAATGTGACTGTTAGCATATGCCACACTTAGATGGAATGTCAGAAATGTGACTGTTAGCATATGCCACACTTAGATGGGATTTCAGAAATGTGACTGTTAGCATTTGCCACACCTAGATGGAATTTCTCAAGTTTAGTCTGCGCCAAATCTAGACAGAAATGTGACTGTTAGCATATGCCACACTTAGATGGAATGTCAGAAATGTGACTGTTAGCATATGCCACACCTAGATGGAATTTCTCAAGTTTAGTCTGCGCCAAATCTAGACAGAAATGTGACTGTTAGCATATTCCACACTTAGATGGGATTTCAGAAATGTGACTGTTAGCATTTGCCACAGTTAGATGGAATGTCAGAAATGTGACTGTTAGCATATGCCACACTTAGATGGGATTTCAGAACTGTGACTGTTAGCATATGCCACACCTAGATGGAATTTCTCAAGTTTAGTCTGCACCAAATCTAGACAGAAATGTGACTGTTAGCATATGCCACACTTAGATGGAATGTCAGAAATGTGACTGTTAGCATATGCCACACCTAGATGGAATTTCTCAAGTTTAGTCTGCGCCAAATCTAGACAGAAATGTGACTGTTAGCATATGCCACACTTAGATGGGATTTCAGAAATGTGACTGTTAGCATTTGCCACAGTTAGATGGAATGTCAGAAATGTGACTGTTAGCATATGCCACACTTAGATGGGATTTCAGAAATGTGACTGTTAGCATATGCCACACTTAGATGGGATTTCAGAAATGTGACTGTTAGCATTTGCCACACCTAGATGGAATTTCTCAAGTTTAGTCTGCGCCAAATCAGACAGAAATGTGACTGTTAGCATATGCCACACTTAGATGGGATTTCAGAAATGTGACTGTTAGCATTTGCCACACCTAGATGGAATTTCTCAAGTTTAGTCTGCGCCAAATCTAGACAGAAATGTGACTGTTAGCATATGCCACACTTAGATGGAATGTCAGAAATGTGACTGTTAGCATATGCCACACCTAGATGGAATGTCAGAAATGTGACTGTTAGCATATGCCACACTTAGATGGGATTTCAGAAATGTGACTGTTAGCATATGCCACACCTAGATGGAATTTCTCAAGTTTAGTCTGCGCCAAATCTAGACAGAAATGTGACTGTTAGCATATGCCACACTTAGATGGAATGTCAGAAATGTGACTGTTAGCATATGCCACACCTAGATGGAATGTCAGAAATGTGACTGTTAGCATATGCCACACTTAGATGGGATTTCAGAAATGTGACTGTTAGCATATGCCACACTTAGATGGGATTTCAGAAATGTGACTGTTAGCATTTGCCACACTTAGACGGAATGTCAGAAATGTGACTGTTAGCACATGCCACAATTAGATGGGATTTCAGAAATGTGACTGTTAGCATATGCCACACTTAGATGGAATGTCAGAAATGTGACTGTTAGCATATACCACACTTAGATGGGATTTCAGAAATGTGACTGTTAGCATATGCCACACTTAGATGGGATTTCAGAAATGTGACTGTTAGCATTTGCCACACTTAGACGGAATGTCAGAAATGTGACTGTTAGCATATGCCACACTTAGATGGGATTTCAGAAATGTGACTGTTAGCATATGCCACACTTAGATGGAATGTCAGAAATGTGACTGTTAGCATATGCCACACTTAGATGGGATTTCAGAAATGTGACTGTTAGCATATGCCACACTTAGATGGGATTTCAGAAATGTGACTGTTAGCATTTGCCACACCTAGATGGAATTTCTCAAGTTTAGTCTGCGCCAAATCTAGACAGAAATGTGACTGTTAGCATATGCCACACTTAGATGGAATGTCAGAAATGTGACTGTTAGCATATGCCACACCTAGATGGAATTTCTCAAGTTTAGTCTGCGCCAAATCTAGACAGAAATGTGACTGTTAGCATATGCCACACTTAGATGGGATTTCAGAAATGTGACTGTTAGCATTTGCCACAGTTAGATGGAATGTCAGAAATGTGACTGTTAGCATATGCCACACTTAGATGGGATTTCAGAAATGTGACTGTTAGCATATGCCACACTTAGATGGAATGTCAGAAATGTGACTGTTAGCATATGCCACACTTAGATGGAATGTCAGAAATGTGACTGTTAGCATATGCCACACTTAGATGGAATGTCAGAAATGTGACTGTTAGCATATGCCACACCTAGATTGAATTTCTCAAGTTTAGTCTGCGCCAAATCTAGACAGAAATGTGACTGTTAGCAAATGCCACACTTAGATGGAATGTCAGAAATGTGACTGTTAGCATATGCCACACTTAGATGGGATTTCAGAAATGTGACTGTTAGCATATGCCACACTTAGATGGGATTTCAGAAATGTGACTGTTAGCATTTGCCACACCTAGATGGAATTTCTCAAGTTTAGTCTGCGCCAAATCTAGACAGAAATGTGACTGTTAGCATATGCCACACTTAGATGGAATGTCAGAAATGTGACTGTTAGCATATGCCACACCTAGATGGAATTTCTCAAGTTTAGTCTGCGCCAAATCTAGACAGAAATGTGACTGTTAGCATATGCCACACTTAGATGGGATTTCAGAAATGTGACTGTTAGCATTTGCCACACCTAGATGGAATTTCTCAAGTTTAGTCTGCGCCAAATCTAGACAGAAATGTGACTGTTAGCATATGCCACACTTAGATGGAATGTCAGAAATGTGACTGTTAGCATATGCCACACCTAGATGGAATTTCTCAAGTTTAGTCTGCGCCAAATCTAGACAGAAATGTGACTGTTAGCATATGCCACACTTAGATGGGATTTCAGAAATGTGACTGTTAGCATTTGCCACAGTTAGATGGAATGTCAGAAATGTGACTGTTAGCATATGCCACACCTAGATTGAATTTCTCAAGTTTAGTCTGCGCCAAATCTAGACAGAAATGTGACTGTTAGCATATGCCACACTTAGATGGGATTTCAGAAATGTGACTGTTAGCATTTGCCACAGTTAGATGGAATGTCAGAAATGTGACTGTTAGCATATGCCACACTTAGATGGGATTTCAGAAATGTGATTGTTAGCATATGCCACACCTAGATGGAATTTCTCAAGTTTAGTCTGCACCAAATCTAGACAGAAATGTGACTGTTAGCATATGCCACACTTAGATGGAATGTCAGAAATGTGACTGTTAGCATATGCCACACCTAGATGGAATTTCTCAAGTTTAGTCTGCGCCAAATCTAGACAGAAATGTGACTGTTAGCATATGCCACACTTAGATGGGATTTCAGAAATGTGACTGTTAGCATTTGCCACAGTTAGATGGAATGTCAGAAATGTGACTGTTAGCATATGCCACACTTAGATGGGATTTCAGAAATGTGACTGTTAGCATATGCCACACTTAGATGGGATTTCAGAAATGTGACTGTTAGCATTTGCCACACCTAGATGGAATTTCTCAAGTTCAGTCTGCGCCAAATCTAGACAGAAATGTGACTGTTAGCATATGCCACACTTAGATGGAATGTCAGAAATGTGACTGTTAGCATATGCCACACCTAGATGGAATGTCAGAAATGTGACTGTTAGCATATGCCACACTTAGATGGGATTTCAGAAATGTGACTGTTAGCATATGCCACACTTAGATGGGATTTCAGAAATGTGACTGTTAGCATATGCCACACTTAGATGGAATTTCAGAAATGTTACTGTTAGCATATGCCACACTTAGATGGGATTTCAGAAATGTGACTGTTAGCATATGCCACACTTAGATGGGATTTCAGAAATGTGACTGTTAGCATATGCCACACCTAGATGGAATTTCTCAAGTTTAGTCTGCGCCAAATCTAGACAGAAATGTGACTGTTAGCATATGCCACACTTAGATGGAATGTCAGAAATGTGACTGTTAGCATATGCCACACCTAGATGGAATGTCAGAAATGTGACTGTTAGCATATGCCACACTTAGATGGGATTTCAGAAATGTGACTGTTAGCATATGCCACACTTAGATGGGATTTCAGAAATGTGACTGTTAGCATTTGCCACACTTAGACGGAATGTCAGAAATGTGACTGTTAGCATATGCCACACTTAGATGGGATTTCAGAAATGTGACTGTTAGCATATGCCACACTTAGATGGGATTTCAGAAATGTGACTGTTAGCATTTGCCACACTTAGACGGAATGTCAGAAATGTGACTGTTAGCATATGCCACACTTAGATGGGATTTCAGAAATGTGACTGTTAGCATATGCCACACTTAGATGGGATTTCAGAAATGTGACTGTTAGCATTTGCCACACCTAGATGGAATTTCTCAAGTTTAGTCTGCGCCAAATCTAGACAGAAATGTGACTGTTAGCATATGTCACACTTAGATGGAATGTCAGAAATGTGACTGTTAGCATATGCCACACTTAGATGGGATTTCAGAAATGTGACTGTTAGCATATGCCACACTTAGATGGGATTTCAGAAATGTGACTGTTAGCATTTGCCACACCTAGATGGAATTTCTCAAGTTTAGTCTGCGCCAAATCTAGACAGAAATGTGACTGTTAGCATATGCCACACTTAGATGGAATGTCAGAAATGTGACTGTTAGCATATGCCACACTTAGATCGAATGTCAGAAATGTGACTGTTAGCATATGCCACACTTAGATGGGATTTCAGAAATGTGACTGTTAGCATATGCCACACTTAGATGGAATGTCAGAAATGTGACTGTTAGCATATGCCACACTTAGATGGAATGTCAGAAATGTGACTGTTAGCATATGCCACCCTTAGATGGAATGTCAGAAATGTGACTGTTAGCATATGCCACACTTAGATGGGATTTCAGAAATGTGACTGTTAGCATATGCCACACTTAGATGGGATTTCAGAAATGTGACTGTTAGCATTTGCCACACTTAGACGGAATGTCAGAAATGTGACTGTTAGCATATGCCACACTTAGATGGGATTTCAGAAATGTGACTGTTAGCATATGCCACACTTAGATGGAATGTCAGAAATGTGACTGTTAGCATATGCCACACTTAGATGGGATTTCAGAAATGTGACTGTTAGCATATGCCACACTTAGATGGAATGTCAGAAATGTGACTGTTAGCATATGCCACACTTAGATGGGATTTCAGAAATGTGACTGTTAGCATATGCCACACTTAGATGGGATTTCAGAAATGTGACTGTTAGCATATGCCACACTTAGATGGGATTTCAGAAATGTGACTGTTAGCATATGCCACACTTAGATGGGATTTCAGAAATGTGACTGTTAGCATTTGCCACACCTAGATGGAATTTCTCAAGTTTAGTCTGCGCCAAATCTAGACAGAAATGTGACTGTTAGCATATGCCACACTTAGATGGAATGTCAGAAATGTGACTGTTAGCATATGCCACACTTAGATCGAATGTCAGAAATGTGACTGTTAGCATATGCCACACTTAGATGGGATTTCAGAAGTGTGACTGTTAGCATATGCCACACTTAGATGGAATGTCAGAAATGTGACTGTTAGCATATGCCACACTTAGATGGAATGTCAGAAATGTGACTGTTAGCATATGCCACACTTAGATGGAATGTCAGAAATGTGACTGTTAGCATATGCCACACTTAGATGGGATTTCAGAAATGTGACTGTTAGCATATGCCACACTTAGATGGGATTTCAGAAATGTGACTGTTAGCATTTGCCACACTTAGACGGAATGTCAGAAATGTGACTGTTAGCATATGCCACACTTAGATGGGATTTCAGAAATGTGACTGTTAGCATATGCCACACTTAGATGGAATGTCAGAAATGTGACTGTTAGCATATGCCACACTTAGATGGGATTTCAGAAATGTGACTGTTAGCATATGCCACACTTAGATGGAATGTCAGAAATGTGACTGTTAGCATATGCCACACTTAGATGGGATTTCAGAAATGTGACTGTTAGCATATGCCACACCTAGATGGAATTTATCAAGTTTAGTCTGCGCCAAATCTAGACAGAAATGTGACTTTTAGCATATGCCACACTTAGATGGAATGTCAGAAATGTGACTGTTAGCATATGCCACACTTAGATGGGATTTCAGAAATGTGACTGTTAGCATATGCCACACTTAGATGGGATTTCAGAAATGTGACTGTTAGCATTTGCCACACCTAGATGGAATTTCTCAAGTTTAGTCTGCGCCAAATCTAGACAGAAATGTGACTGTTAGCATATGCCACACTTAGATGGAATGTCAGAAATGTGACTGTTAGCATATGCCACACTTAGATGGGATTTCAGAAATGTGACTGTTAGCATATGCCACACTTAGATGGGATTTCAGAAATGTGACTGTTAGCATTTGCCACACCTAGATGGAATTTCTCAAGTTTAGTCTGCGCCAAATCTAGACAGAAATGTGACTGTTAGCATATGCCACACTTAGATGGAATGTCAGAAATGTGACTGTTAGCATATGCCACACTTAGATGGGATTTCAGAAATGTGACTGTTAGCATATGCCACACTTAGATGGGATTTCAGAAATGTGACTGTTAGCATTTGCCACACCTAGATGGTATTTCTCAAGTTTAGTCTGCGCCAAATCTAGACAGAAATGTGACTGTTAGCATATGCCACACTTAGATGGAATGTCAGAAATGTGACTGTTAGCATATGCCACACTTAGATCGAATGTCAGAAATGTGACTGTTAGCATATGCCACACTTAGATGGAATGTCAGAAATGTGACTGTTAGCATTTGCCACACCTAGATGGAATTTCTCAAGTTTAATCTGCGCCAAATCTAGACAGAAATGTGACTGTTAGCATATGCCACACTTAGATGGAATGTCAGAAATGTGACTGTTAGCATATGCCACACTTAGATGGGATTTCAGAAATGTGACTGTTAGCATATGCCACACTTAGATGGGATTTCAGAAATGTGACTGTTGGCATTTGCCACACCTAGATGGAATTTCTCAAGTTTAGTCTGCCCCAAATCTAGACAGAAATGTGACTGTTAGCATATGCCACACTTAGATGGGATTTCAGAAATGTGACTGTTAGCATATGCCACACCTAGATGGAATTTCTCAAGTTTAGTCTGCGCCAAATCTAGACAGAAATGTGACTGTTAGCATATGCCACACTTAGATGGGATTTCAGAAATGTGACTGTTAGCATTTGCCACAGTTAGATGGAATGTCAGAAATGTGACTGTTAGCATATGCCACACTTAGATGGGATTTCAGAAATGTGACTGTTAGCATATGCCACACTTAGATGGAATGTCAGAAATGTGACTGTTAGCATATGCCACACTTAGATGGAATGTCAGAAATGTGACTGTTAGCATATGCCGCACTTAGATGGAATGTCAGAAATGTGACTGTTAGCATATGCCACACCTAGATGGAATTTCTCAAGTTTAGTCTGCGCCAAATCTAGACAGAAATGTGACTGTTAGCATATGCCACACTTAGATGGAATGTCAGAAATGTGACTGTTAGCATATGCCACACTTAGATGGGATTTCAGAAATGTGACTGTTAGCATTTGCCACACCTAGATGGAATTTCTCAAGTTTAGTCTGCGCCAAATCTAGACAGAAATGTGACTGTTAGCATATGCCACACTTAGATGGAATGTCAGAAATGTGACTGTTAGCATATGCCACACCTAGATGGAATTTCTCAAGTTTAGTCTGCGCCAAATCTAGACAGAAATGTGACTGTTAGCATATTCCACACTTAGATGGGATTTCAGAAATGTGACTGTTAGCATTTGCCACAGTTAGATGGAATGTCAGAAATGTGACTGTTAGCATATGCCACACTTAGATGGGATTTCAGAACTGTGACTGTTAGCATATGCCACACCTAGATGGAATTTCTCAAGTTTAGTCTGCACCAAATCTAGACAGTAATGTGACTGTTAGCATATGCCACACTTAGATGGAATGTCAGAAATGTGACTGTTAGCATATGCCACACCTAGATGGAATTTCTCAAGTTTAGTCTGCGCCAAATCTAGACAGAAATGTGACTGTTAGCATATGCCACACTTAGATGGGATTTCAGAAATGTGACTGTTAGCATTTGCCACAGTTAGATGGAATGTCAGAAATGTGACTGTTAGCATATGCCACACTTAGATGGGATTTCAGAAATGTGACTGTTAGCATATGCCACACTTAGATGGGATTTCAGAAATGTGACTGTTAGCATTTGCCACACCTAGATGGAATTTCTCAAGTTTAGTCTGCGCCAAATCAGACAGAAATGTGACTGTTAGCATATGCCACACTTAGATGGGATTCCAGAAATGTGACTGTTAGCATTTGCCACACCTAGATGGAATTTCTCAAGTTTAGTCTGCGCCAAATCTAGACAGAAATGTGACTGTTAGCATATGCCACACTTAGATGGAATGTCAGAAATGTGACTGTTAGCATATGCCACACCTAGATGGAATGTCAGAAATGTGACTGTTAGCATATGCCACACTTAGATGGGATTTCAGAAATGTGACTGTTAGCATATGCCACACCTAGATGGAATTTCTCAAGTTTAGTCTGCGCCAAATCTAGACAGAAATGTGACTGTTAGCATATGCCACACTTAGATGGAATGTCAGAAATGTGACTGTTAGCATATGCCACACCTAGATGGAATGTCAGAAATGTGACTGTTAGCATATGCCACACTTAGATGGGATTTCAGAAATGTGACTGTTAGCATATGCCACACTTAGATGGGATTTCAGAAATGTGACTGTTAGCATTTGCCACACTTAGACGGAATGTCAGAAATGTGACTGTTAGCACATGCCACACTTAGATGGGATTTCAGAAATGTGACTGTTAGCATATGCCACACTTAGATGGAATGTCAGAAATGTGACTGTTAGCATATACCACACTTAGATGGGATTTCAGAAATGTGACTGTTAGCATATGCCACACTTAGATGGGATTTCAGAAATGTGACTGTTAGCATTTGCCACACTTAGACGGAATGTCAGAAATGTGACTGTTAGCATATGCCACACTTAGATGGGATTTCAGAAATGTGACTGTTAGCATATGCCACACTTAGATGGAATGTCAGAAATGTGACTGTTAGCATATGCCACACTTAGATGGGATTTCAGAAATGTGACTGTTAGCATATGCCACACTTAGATGGGATTTCAGAAATGTGACTGTTAGCATTTGCCACACCTAGATGGAATTTCTCAAGTTTAGTCTGCGCCAAATCTAGACAGAAATGTGACTGTTAGCATATGCCACACTTAGATGGAATGTCAGAAATGTGACTGTTAGCATATGCCACACTTAGATGGGATTTCAGAAATGTGACTGTTAGCATATGCCACACTTAGATGGGATTTCAGAAATGTGACTGTTAGCATTTGCCACACCTAGATGGAATTTCTCAAGTTTAGTCTGCGCCAAATCTAGACAGAAATGTGACTGTTAGCATATGCCACACTTAGATGGAATGTCAGAAATGTGACTGTTAGCATATGCCACACCTAGATGGAATTTCTCAAGTTTAGTCTGCGCCAAATCTAGACAGAAATGTGACTGTTAGCATATTCCACACTTAGATGGGATTTCAGAAATGTGACTGTTAGCATTTGCCACAGTTAGATGGAATGTCAGAAATGTGACTGTTAGCATATGCCACACTTAGATGGGATTTCAGAACTGTGACTGTTAGCATATGCCACACCTAGATGGAATTTCTCAAGTTTAGTCTGCACCAAATCTAGACAGAAATGTGACTGTTAGCATATGCCACACTTAGATGGAATGTCAGAAATGTGACTGTTAGCATATGCCACACCTAGATGGAATTTCTCAAGTTTAGTCTGCGCCAAATCTAGACAGAAATGTGACTGTTAGCATATGCCACACTTAGATGGGATTTCAGAAATGTGACTGTTAGCATTTGCCACAGTTAGATGGAATGTCAGAAATGTGACTGTTAGCATATGCCACACTTAGATGGGATTTCAGAAATGTGACTGTTAGCATTTGCCACACCTAGATGGAATTTCTCAAGTTTAGTCTGCGCCAAATCTAGACAGAAATGTGACTGTTAGCATATGCCACACTTAGATGGAATGTCAGAAATGTGACTGTTAGCATATGCCACACTTAGATCGAATGTCAGAAATGTGACTGTTAGCATATGCCACACTTAGATGGGATTTCAGAAATGTGACTGTTAGCATATGCCACACTTAGATGGAATGTCAGAAATGTGACTGTTAGCATATGCCACACTTAGATGGAATGTCAGAAATGTGACTGTTAGCATATGCCACACTTAGATGGAATGTCAGAAATGTGACTGTTAGCATATGCCACACTTAGATGGGATTTCAGAAATGTGACTGTTAGCATATGCCACACTTAGATGGGATTTCAGAAATGTGACTGTTAGCATTTGCCACACTTAGACGGAATGTCAGAAATGTGACTGTTAGCATATGCCACACTTAGATGGGATTTCAGAAATGTGACTGTTAGCATATGCCACACTTAGATGGAATGTCAGAAATGTGACTGTTAGCATATGCCACACTTAGATGGGATTTCAGAAATGTGACTGTTAGCATATGCCACACTTAGATGGAATGTCAGAAATGTGACTGTTAGCATATGCCACACTTAGATGGGATTTCAGAAATGTGACTGTTAGCATATGCCACACTTAGATGGGATTTCAGAAATGTGACTGTTAGCATATGCCACACCTAGATGGAATTTCTCAAGTTTAGTCTGCGCCAAATCTAGACAGAAATGTGACTGTTAGCATATGCCACACTTAGATGGAATGTCAGAAATGTGACTGTTAGCATATGCCACACCTAGATGGAATGTAAGAAATGTGACTGTTAGCATATGCCACACTTAGATGGGATTTCAGAAATGTGACTGTTAGCATATGCCACACTTAGATGGGATTTCAGAAATGTGACTGTTAGCATTTGCCACACTTAGATGGAATGTCAGAAATGTGACTGTTAGCATATGCCACACTTAGATGGGATTTCAGAAATGTGACTGTTAGCATATGCCACACTTAGATGGGATTTCAGAAATGTGACTGTTAGCATTTGCCACACTTAGACGGAATGTCAGAAATGTGACTGTTAGCATATGCCACACTTAGATGGGATTTCAGAAATGTGACTGTTAGCATATGCCACACTTAGATGGAATGTCAGAAATGTGACTGTTAGCATATGCCACACTTAGATGGGATTTCAGAAATGTGACTGTTAGCATATGCCACACTTAGATGGGATTTCAGAAATGTGACTGTTAGCATTTGCCACACCTAGATGGAATTTCTCAAGTTTAGTCTGCGCCAAATCTAGACAGAAATGTGACTGTTAGCATATGCCACACTTAGATGGAATGTCAGAAATGTGACTGTTAGCATATGCCACACTTAGATGGGATTTCAGAAATGTGACTGTTAGCATTTGCCACACCTAGATGGAATTTCTCAAGTTTAGTCTGCGCCAAATCTAGACAGAAATGTGACTGTTAGCATATGCCACACTTAGATGGAATGTCAGAAATGTGACTGTTAGCATATGCCACACTTAGATGGGATTTCAGAAATGTGACTGTTAGCATATGCCACACTTAGATGGGATTTCAGAAATGTGACTGTTAGCATTTGCCACACCTAGATGGTATTTCTCAAGTTTAGTCTGCGCCAAATCTAGACAGAAATGTGACTGTTAGCATATGCCACACTTAGATGGAATGTCAGAAATGTGACTGTTAGCATATGCCACACTTAGATCGAATGTCAGAAATGTGACTGTTAGCATATGCCACACTTAGATGGAATGTCAGAAATGTGACTGTTAGCATTTGCCACACCTAGATGGAATTTCTCAAGTTTAATCTGCGCCAAATCTAGACAGAAATGTGACTGTTAGCATATGCCACACTTAGATGGAATGTCAGAAATGTGACTGTTAGCATATGCCACACTTAGATGGGATTTCAGAAATGTGACTGTTAGCATATGCCACACTTAGATGGGATTTCAGAAATGTGACTGTTAGCATTTGCCACACCTAGATGGAATTTCTCAAGTTTAGTCTGCGCCAAATCTAGACAGAAATGTGACTGTTAGCATATGCCACACTTAGATGGGATTTCAGAAATGTGACTGTTAGCATATGCCACACCTAGATGGAATTTCTCAAGTTTAGTCTGCGCCAAATCTAGACAGAAATGTGACTGTTAGCATATGCCACACTTAGATGGGATTTCAGAAATGTGACTGTTAGCATTTGCCACAGTTAGATGGAATGTCAGAAATGTGACTGTTAGCATATGCCACACTTAGATGGGATTTCAGAAATGTGACTGTTAGCATATGCCACACTTAGATGGAATGTCAGAAATGTGACTGTTAGCATATGCCACACTTAGATGGAATGTCAGAAATGTGACTGTTAGCATATGCCACACTTAGATGGAATGTCAGAAATGTGACTGTTAGCATATGCCACACCTAGATGGAATTTCTCAAGTTTAGTCTGCGCCAAATCTAGACAGAAATGTGACTGTTAGCATATGCCACACTTAGATGGAATGTCAGAAATGTGACTGTTAGCATATGCCACACTTAGATGGGATTTCAGAAATGTGACTGTTAGCATTTGCCACACCTAGATGGAATTTCTCAAGTTTAGTCTGCGCCAAATCTAGACAGAAATGTGACTGTTAGCATATGCCACACTTAGATGGAATGTCAGAAATGTGACTGTTAGCATATGCCACACCTAGATGGAATTTCTCAAGTTTAGTCTGCGCCAAATCTAGACAGAAATGTGACTGTTAGCATATTCCACACTTAGATGGGATTTCAGAAATGTGACTGTTAGCATTTGCCACAGTTAGATGGAATGTCAGAAATGTGACTGTTAGCATATGCCACACTTAGATGGGATTTCAGAACTGTGACTGTTAGCATATGCCACACCTAGATGGAATTTCTCAAGTTTAGTCTGCACCAAATCTAGACAGAAATGTGACTGTTAGCATATGCCACACTTAGATGGAATGTCAGAAATGTGACTGTTAGCATATGCCACACCTAGATGGAATTTCTCAAGTTTAGTCTGCGCCAAATCTAGACAGAAATGTGACTGTTAGCATATGCCACACTTAGATGGAATGTCAGAAATGTGACTGTTAGCATATGCCACACCTAGATGGAATTTCTCAAGTTTAGTCTGCGCCAAATCTAGACAGAAATGTGACTGTTAGCATATGCCACACTTAGATGGGATTTCAGAAATGTGACTGTTAGCATTTGCCACACCTAGATGGAATTTCTCAAGTTTAGTCTGCGCCAAATCTAGACAGAAATGTGACTGTTAGCATATGCCACACTTAGATGGAATGTCAGAAATGTGACTGTTAGCATATGCCACACCTAGATGGAATTTCTCAAGTTTAGTCTGCGCCAAATCTAGACAGAAATGTGACTGTTAGCATATGCCACACTTAGATGGGATTTCAGAAATGTGACTGTTAGCATTTGCCACAGTTAGATGGAATGTCAGAAATGTGACTGTTAGCATATGCCACACCTAGATTGAATTTCTCAAGTTTAGTCTGCGCCAAATCTAGACAGAAATGTGACTGTTAGCATATGCCACACTTAGATGGGATTTCAGAAATGTGACTGTTAGCATTTGCCACAGTTAGATGGAATGTCAGAAATGTGACTGTTAGCATATGCCACACTTAGATGGGATTTCAGAAATGTGATTGTTAGCATATGCCACACCTAGATGGAATTTCTCAAGTTTAGTCTGCACCAAATCTAGACAGAAATGTGACTGTTAGCATATGCCACACTTAGATGGAATGTCAGAAATGTGACTGTTAGCATATGCCACACCTAGATGGAATTTCTCAAGTTTAGTCTGCGCCAAATCTAGACAGAAATGTGACTGTTAGCATATGCCACACTTAGATGGGATTTCAGAAATGTGACTGTTAGCATTTGCCACAGTTAGATGGAATGTCAGAAATGTGACTGTTAGCATATGCCACACTTAGATGGGATTTCAGAAATGTGACTGTTAGCATATGCCACACTTAGATGGGATTTCAGAAATGTGACTGTTAGCATATGCCACACTTAGATGGGATTTCAGAAATGTGACTGTTAGCATTTGCCACACCTAGATGGAATTTCTCAAGTTCAGTCTGCGCCAAATCTAGACAGAAATGTGACTGTTAGCATATGCCACACTTAGATGGAATGTCAGAAATGTGACTGTTAGCATATGCCACACCTAGATGGAATGTCAGAAATGTGACTGTTAGCATATGCCACACTTAGATGGGATTTCAGAAATGTGACTGTTAGCATATGCCACACTTAGATGGGATTTCAGAAATGTGACTGTTAGCATATGCCACACTTAGATGGAATTTCAGAAATGTTACTGTTAGCATATGCCACACTTAGATGGGATTTCAGAAATGTGACTGTTAGCATATGCCACACTTAGATGGGATTTCAGAAATGTGACTGTTAGCATATGCCACACCTAGATGGAATTTCTCAAGTTTAGTCTGCGCCAAATCTAGACAGAAATGTGACTGTTAGCATATGCCACACTTAGATGGAATGTCAGAAATGTGACTGTTAGCATATGCCACACCTAGATGGAATGTCAGAAATGTGACTGTTAGCATATGCCACACTTAGATGGGATTTCAGAAATGTGACTGTTAGCATATGCCACACTTAGATGGGATTTCAGAAATGTGACTGTTAGCATTTGCCACACTTAGACGGAATGTCAGAAATGTGACTGTTAGCATATGCCACACTTAGATGGGATTTCAGAAATGTGACTGTTAGCATATGCCACACTTAGATGGGATTTCAGAAATGTGACTGTTAGCATTTGCCACACTTAGACGGAATGTCAGAAATGTGACTGTTAGCATATGCCACACTTAGATGGGATTTCAGAAATGTGACTGTTAGCATATGCCACACTTAGATGGGATTTCAGAAATGTGACTGTTAGCATTTGCCACACCTAGATGGAATTTCTCAAGTTTAGTCTGCGCCAAATCTAGACAGAAATGTGACTGTTAGCATATGCCACACTTAGATGGAATGTCAGAAATGTGACTGTTAGCATATGCCACACTTAGATGGGATTTCAGAAATGTGACTGTTAGCATATGCCACACTTAGATGGGATTTCAGAAATGTGACTGTTAGCATTTGCCACACCTAGATGGAATTTCTCAAGTTTAGTCTGCGCCAAATCTAGACAGAAATGTGACTGTTAGCATATGCCACACTTAGATGGAATGTCAGAAATGTGACTGTTAGCATATGCCACACTTAGATCGAATGTCAGAAATGTGACTGTTAGCATATGCCACACTTAGATGGGATTTCAGAAATGTGACTGTTAGCATATGCCACACTTAGATGGAATGTCAGAAATGTGACTGTTAGCATATGCCACACTTAGATGGAATGTCAGAAATGTGACTGTTAGCATATGCCACACTTAGATGGAATGTCAGAAATGTGACTGTTAGCATATGCCACACTTAGATGGGATTTCAGAAATGTGACTGTTAGCATATGCCACACTTAGATGGGATTTCAGAAATGTGACTGTTAGCATTTGCCACACTTAGACGGAATGTCAGAAATGTGACTGTTAGCATATGCCACACTTAGATGGGATTTCAGAAATGTGACTGTTAGCATATGCCACACTTAGATGGAATGTCAGAAATGTGACTGTTAGCATATGCCACACTTAGATGGGATTTCAGAAATGTGACTGTTAGCATATGCCACACTTAGATGGAATGTCAGAAATGTGACTGTTAGCATATGCCACACTTAGATGGGATTTCAGAAATGTGACTGTTAGCATATGCCACACCTAGATGGAATTTATCAAGTTTAGTCTGCGCCAAATCTAGACAGAAATGTGACTGTTAGCATATGCCACACTTAGATGGAATGTCAGAAATGTGACTGTTAGCATATGCCACACTTAGATGGGATTTCAGAAATGTGACTGTTAGCATATGCCACACTTAGATGGGATTTCAGAAATGTGACTGTTAGCATTTGCCACACCTAGATGGAATTTCTCAAGTTTAGTCTGCGCCAAATCTAGACAGAAATGTGACTGTTAGCATATGCCACACTTAGATGGAATGTCAGAAATGTGACTGTTAGCATATGCCACACTTAGATGGGATTTCAGAAATGTGACTGTTAGCATATGCCACACTTAGATGGGATTTCAGAAATGTGACTGTTAGCATTTGCCACACCTAGATGGAATTTCTCAAGTTTAGTCTGCGCCAAATCTAGACAGAAATGTGACTGTTAGCATATGCCACACTTAGATGGAATGTCAGAAATGTGACTGTTAGCATATGCCACACTTAGATGGGATTTCAGAAATGTGACTGTTAGCATATGCCACACTTAGATGGGATTTCAGAAATGTGACTGTTAGCATTTGCCACACCTAGATGGTATTTCTCAAGTTTAGTCTGCGCCAAATCTAGACAGAAATGTGACTGTTAGCATATGCCACACTTAGATGGAATGTCAGAAATGTGACTGTTAGCATATGCCACACTTAGATCGAATGTCAGAAATGTGACTGTTAGCATATGCCACACTTAGATGGAATGTCAGAAATGTGACTGTTAGCATTTGCCACACCTAGATGGAATTTCTCAAGTTTAATCTGCGCCAAATCTAGACAGAAATGTGACTGTTAGCATATGCCACACTTAGATGGAATGTCAGAAATGTGACTGTTAGCATATGCCACACTTAGATGGGATTTCAGAAATGTGACTGTTAGCATATGCCACACTTAGATGGGATTTCAGAAATGTGACTGTTGGCATTTGCCACACCTAGATGAAATTTCTCAAGTTTAGTCTGCGCCAAATCTAGACAGAAATGTGACTGTTAGCATATGCCACACTTAGATGGGATTTCAGAAATGTGACTGTTAGCATATGCCACACCTAGATGGAATTTCTCAAGTTTAGTCTGCGCCAAATCTAGACAGAAATGTGACTGTTAGCATATGCCACACTTAGATGGGATTTCAGAAATGTGACTGTTAGCATTTGCCACAGTTAGATGGAATGTCAGAAATGTGACTGTTAGCATATGCCACACTTAGATGGGATTTCAGAAATGTGACTGTTAGCATATGCCACACTTAGATGGAATGTCAGAAATGTGACTGTTAGCATATGCCACACTTAGATGGAATGTCAGAAATGTGACTGTTAGCATATGCCACACTTAGATGGAATGTCAGAAATGTGACTGTTAGCATATGCCACACCTAGATGGAATTTCTCAAGTTTAGTCTGCGCCAAATCTAGACAGAAATGTGACTGTTAGCATATGCCACACTTAGATGGAATGTCAGAAATGTGACTGTTAGCATATGCCACACTTAGATGGGATTTCAGAAATGTGACTGTTAGCATTTGCCACACCTAGATGGAATTTCTCAAGTTTAGTCTGCGCCAAATCTAGACAGAAATGTGACTGTTAGCATATGCCACACTTAGATGGAATGTCAGAAATGTGACTGTTAGCATATGCCACACCTAGATGGAATTTCTCAAGTTTAGTCTGCGCCAAATCTAGACAGAAATGTGACTGTTAGCATATTCCACACTTAGATGGGATTTCAGAAATGTGACTGTTAGCATTTGCCACAGTTAGATGGAATGTCAGAAATGTGACTGTTAGCATATGCCACACTTAGATGGGATTTCAGAACTGTGACTGTTAGCATATGCCACACCTAGATGGAATTTCTCAAGTTTAGTCTGCACCAAATCTAGACAGAAATGTGACTGTTAGCATATGCCACACTTAGATGGAATGTCAGAAATGTAACTGTTAGCATATGCCACACCTAGATGGAATTTCTCAAGTTTAGTCTGCGCCAAATCTAGACAGAAATGTGACTGTTAGCATATGCCACACTTAGATGGGATTTCAGAAATGTGACTGTTAGCATTTGCCACAGTTAGATGGAATGTCAGAAATGTGACTGTTAGCATATGCCACACTTAGATGGGATTTCAGAAATGTGACTGTTAGCATATGCCACACTTAGATGGGATTTCAGAAATGTGACTGTTAGCATTTGCCACACCTAGATGGAATTTCTCAAGTTTAGTCTGCGCCAAATCAGACAGAAATGTGACTGTTAGCATATGCCACACTTAGATGGGATTTCAGAAATGTGACTGTTAGCATTTGCCACACCTAGATGGAATTTCTCAAGTTTAGTCTGCGCCAAATCTAGACAGAAATGTGACTGTTAGCATATGCCACACTTAGATGGAATGTCAGAAATGTGACTGTTAGCATATGCCACACCTAGATGGAATGTCAGAAATGTGACTGTTAGCATATGCCACACTTAGATGGGATTTCAGAAATGTGACTGTTAGCATATGCCACACCTAGATGGAATTTCTCAAGTTTAGTCTGCGCCAAATCTAGACAGAAATGTGACTGTTAGCATATGCCACACTTAGATGGAATGTCAGAAATGTGACTGTTAGCAT
Source organism: Ambystoma mexicanum (assembly GCF_040938575.1). Classification (NCBI taxonomy): domain Eukaryota; kingdom Metazoa; phylum Chordata; class Amphibia; order Caudata; family Ambystomatidae; genus Ambystoma; species Ambystoma mexicanum. The sequence continues at coordinate 7,352,625 of NC_090930.1, read as the reverse complement.
ATGCCACACCTAGATGGAATGTCAGAAATGTGACTGTTAGCATATGCCACACTTAGATGGGATTTCAGAAATGTGACTGTTAGCATATGCCACACTTAGATGGGATTTCAGAAATGTGACTGTTAGCATTTGCCACACTTAGACGGAATGTCAGAAATGTGACTGTTAGCACATGCCACACTTAGATGGGATTTCAGAAATGTGACTGTTAGCATATGCCACACTTAGATGGAATGTCAGAAATGTGACTGTTAGCATATACCACACTTAGATGGGATTTCAGAAATGTGACTGTTAGCATATGCCACACTTAGATGGGATTTCAGAAATGTGACTGTTAGCATTTGCCACACTTAGACGGAATGTCAGAAATGTGACTGTTAGCATATGCCACACTTAGATGGGATTTCAGAAATGTGACTGTTAGCATATGCCACACTTAGATGGAATGTCAGAAATGTGACTGTTAGCATATGCCACACTTAGATGGGATTTCAGAAATGTGACTGTTAGCATATGCCACACTTAGATGGGATTTCAGAAATGTGACTGTTAGCATTTGCCACACCTAGATGGAATTTCTCAAGTTTAGTCTGCGCCAAATCTAGACAGAAATGTGACTGTTAGCATATGCCACACTTAGATGGAATGTCAGAAATGTGACTGTTAGCATATGCCACACTTAGATGGGATTTCAGAAATGTGACTGTTAGCATATGCCACACTTAGATGGGATTTCAGAAATGTGACTGTTAGCATTTGCCACACCTAGATGGAATTTCTCAAGTTTAGTCTGCGCCAAATCTAGACAGAAATGTGACTGTTAGCATATGCCACACTTAGATGGAATGTCAGAAATGTGACTGTTAGCATATGCCACACCTAGATGGAATTTCTCAAGTTTAGTCTGCGCCAAATCTAGACAGAAATGTGACTGTTAGCATATGCCACAATTAGATGGGATTTCAGAAATGTGACTGTTAGCATTTGCCACAGTTAGATGGAATGTCAGAAATGTGACTGTTAGCATATGCCACACTTAGATGGGATTTCAGAAATGTGACTGTTAGCATATGCCACACTTAGATGGAATGTCAGAAATGTGACTGTTAGCATATGCCACACCTAGATTGAATTTCTCAAGTTTAGTCTGCGCCAAATCTAGACAGAAATGTGACTGTTAGCATATGCCACACTTAGATGGAATGTCAGAAATGTGACTGTTAGCATATGCCACACTTAGATGGGATTTCAGAAATGTGACTGTTAGCATATGCCACACTTAGATGGGATTTCAGAAATGTGACTGTTAGCATTTGCCACACCTAGATGGAATTTCTCAAGTTTAGTCTGCGCCAAATCTAGACAGAAATGTGACTGTTAACATATGCCACACTTAGATGGAATGTCAGAAATGTGACTGTTAGCATATGCCACACCTAGATGGAATTTCTCAAGTTTAGTCTGCGCCAAATCTAGACAGAAATGTGACTGTTAGCATATGCCACACTTAGATGGGATTTCAGAAATGTGACTGTTAGCATTTGCCACAGTTAGATGGAATGTCAGAAATGTGACTGTTAGCATATGCCACACTTAGATGGGATTTCAGAAATGTGATTGTTAGCATATGCCACACCTAGATGGAATTTCTCAAGTTTAGTCTGCACCAAATCTAGACAGAAATGTGACTGTTAGCATATGCCACACTTAGATGGAATGTCAGAAATGTGACTGTTAGCATATGCCACACCTAGATGGAATTTCTCAAGTTTAGTCTGCGCCAAATCTAGACAGAAATGTGACTGTTAGCATATGCCACACTTAGATGGTATTTCAGAAATGTGACTGTTAGCATTTGCCACAGTTAGATGGAATGTCAGAAATGTGACTGTTAGCATATGCCACACCTAGATTGAATTTCTCAAGTTTAGTCTGCGCCAAATCTAGACAGAAATGTGACTGTTAGCATATGCCACACTCAGATGGAATGTCAGAAATGTGACTGTTAGCATATGCCACACTTAGATGGGATTTCAGAAATGTGACTGTTAGCATATGCCACACTTAGATGGGATTTCAGAAATGTGACTGTTAGCATTTGCCACACCTAGATGGAATTTCTCAAGTTTAGTCTGCGCCAAATCTAGACAGAAATGTGACTGTTAGCATATGCCACACTTAGATGAAATGTCAGAAATGTGACTGTTAGCATATGCCACACCTAGATGGAATTTCTCAAGTTTAGTCTGCGCCAAATCTAGACAGAAATGTGACTGTTAGCATATGCCACACTTAGATGGGATTTCAGAAATGTGACTGTTAGCATTTGCCACAGTTAGATGGAATGTCAGAAATGTGACTGTTAGCATATGCCACACTTAGATGGGATTTCAGAAATGTGATTGTTAGCATATGCCACACCTAGATGGAATTTCTCAAGTTTAGTCTGCACCAAATCTAGACAGAAATGTGACTGTTAGCATATGCCACACTTAGATGGAATGTCAGAAATGTGACTGTTAGCATATGCCACACTTAGATGAAATGTCAGAAATGTGACTGTTAGCATATGCCACACCTAGATGGAATTTCTCAAGTTTAGTCTGCGCCAAATCTAGACAGAAATGTGACTGTTAGCATATGCCACACTTAGATGGGATTTCAGAAATGTGACTGTTAGCATTTGCCACAGTTAGATGGAATGTCAGAAATGTGACTGTTAGCATATGCCACACTTAGATGGAATGTCAGAAATGTGACTGTTAGCATATGCCACACCTAGATGGAATTTCTCAAGTTTAGTCTGCGCCAAATCTAGACAGAAATGTGACTGTTAGCATATGCCACACTTAGATGGGATTTCAGAAATGTGACTGTTAGCATTTGCCACAGTTAGATGGAATGTCAGAAATGTGACTGTTAGCATATGCCACACTTAGATGGGATTTCAGAAATGTGACTGTTAGCATATGCCACACTTAGATGGGATTTCAGAAATGTGACTGTTAGCATATGCCACACTTAGATGGGATTTCAGAAATGTGACTGTTAGCATATGCCACACCTAGATTGAATTTCTCAAGTTTAGTCTGCGCCAAATCTAGACAGAAATGTGACTGTTAGCATATGCCACACTTAGATGGGATTTCAGAAATGTGACTGTTAGCATTTGCCACAGTTAGATGGAATGTCAGAAATGTGACTGTTAGCATATGCCACACTTAGATGGGATTTCAGAAATGTGATTGTTAGCATATGCCACACCTAGATGGAATTTCTCAAGTTTAGTCTCCACCAAATCTAGACAGAAATGTGACTGTTAGCATATGCCACACTTAGATGGAATGTCAGAAATGTGACTGTTAGCATATGCCACACCTAGATGGAATTTCTCAAGTTTAGTCTGCGCCAAATATAGACAGAAATGTGACTGTTTGCATATGCCACACTTAGATGGGATTTCAGAAATGTGACTGTTAGCATTTGCCACAGTTAGATGGAATGTCAGAAATGTGACTGTTAGCATATGCCACACTTAGATGGGATTTCAGAAATGTGACTGTTAGCATATGCCACACTTAGATGGGATTTCAGAAATGTGACTGTTAGCATATGCCACACTTAGATGGGATTTCAGAAATGTGACTGTTAGCATTTGCCACACCTAGATGGAATTTCTCAAGTTCAGTCTGCGCCAAATCTAGACAGAAATGTGACTGTTAGCATATGCCACACTTAGATGGAATGTCAGAAATGTGACTGTTAGCATATGCCACACCTAGATGGAATGTCAGAAATGTGACTGTTAGCATATGCCACACTTAGATGGGATTTCTCAAGTTTAGTCTGCGCCAAATCTAGACAGAAATGTGACTGTTAGCATATGCCACACTTAGATGGAATGTCAGAAATGTGACTGTTAGCATATGCCACACCTAGATGGAATGTCAGAAATGTGACTGTTAGCATATGCCACACTTAGATGGGATTTCAGAAATGTGACTGTTAGCATATGCCACACCTAGATGGAATTTCTCAAGTTTAGTCTGCGCCAAATCTAGACAGAAATGTGACTGTTAGCATATGCCACACTTAGATGGAATGTCAGAAATGTGACTGTTAGCATATGCCACACCTAGATGGAATGTCAGAAATGTGACTGTTAGCATATGCCACACTTAGATGGGATTTCAGAAATGTGACTGTTAGCATATGCCACACTTAGATGGGATTTCAGAAATGTGACTGTTAGCATTTGCCACACTTAGACGGAATGTCAGAAATGTGACTGTTAGCACATGCCACACTTAGATGGGATTTCAGAAATGTGACTGTTAGCATATGCCACACTTAGATGGAATGTCAGAAATGTGACTGTTAGCATATACCACACTTAGATGGGATTTCAGAAATGTGACTGTTAGCATATGCCACACTTAGATGGGATTTCAGAAATGTGACTGTTAGCATTTGCCACACTTAGACGGAATGTCAGAAATGTGACTGTTAGCATATGCCACACTTAGATGGGATTTCAGAAATGTGACTGTTAGCATATGCCACACTTAGATGGAATGTCAGAAATGTGACTGTTAGCATATGCCACACTTAGATGGGATTTCAGAAATGTGACTGTTAGCATATGCCACACTTAGATGGGATTTCAGAAATGTGACTGTTAGCATTTGCCACACCTAGATGGAATTTCTCAAGTTTAGTCTGCGCCAAATCTAGACAGAAATGTGACTGTTAGCATATGCCACACTTAGATGGAATGTCAGAAATGTGACTGTTAGCATATGCCACACTTAGATGGGATTTCAGAAATGTGACTGTTAGCATATGCCACACTTAGATGGGATTTCAGAAATGTGACTGTTAGCATTTGCCACACCTAGATGGAATTTCTCAAGTTTAGTCTGCGCCAAATCTAGACAGAAATGTGACTGTTAGCATATGCCACACTTAGATGGAATGTCAGAAATGTGACTGTTAGCATATGCCACACCTAGATGGAATTTCTCAAGTTTAGTCTGCGCCAAATCTAGACAGAAATGTGACTGTTAGCATATGCCACAATTAGATGGGATTTCAGAAATGTGACTGTTAGCATTTGCCACAGTTAGATGGAATGTCAGAAATGTGACTGTTAGCATATGCCACACTTAGATGGGATTTCAGAAATGTGACTGTTAGCATATGCCACACTTAGATGGAATGTCAGAAATGTGACTGTTAGCATATGCCACACCTAGATTGAATTTCTCAAGTTTAGTCTGCGCCAAATCTAGACAGAAATGTGACTGTTAGCATATGCCACACTTAGATGGAATGTCAGAAATGTGACTGTTAGCATATGCCACACTTAGATGGGATTTCAGAAATGTGACTGTTAGCATATGCCACACTTAGATGGGATTTCAGAAATGTGACTGTTAGCATTTGCCACACCTAGATGGAATTTCTCAAGTTTAGTCTGCGCCAAATCTAGACAGAAATGTGACTGTTAACATATGCCACACTTAGATGGAATGTCAGAAATGTGACTGTTAGCATATGCCACACCTAGATGGAATTTCTCAAGTTTAGTCTGCGCCAAATCTAGACAGAAATGTGACTGTTAGCATATGCCACACTTAGATGGGATTTCAGAAATGTGACTGTTAGCATTTGCCACAGTTAGATGGAATGTCAGAAATGTGACTGTTAGCATATGCCACACTTAGATGGGATTTCAGAAATGTGATTGTTAGCATATGCCACACCTAGATGGAATTTCTCAAGTTTAGTCTGCACCAAATCTAGACAGAAATGTGACTGTTAGCATATGCCACACTTAGATGGAATGTCAGAAATGTGACTGTTAGCATATGCCACACCTAGATGGAATTTCTCAAGTTTAGTCTGCGCCAAATCTAGACAGAAATGTGACTGTTAGCATATGCCACACTTAGATGGTATTTCAGAAATGTGACTGTTAGCATTTGCCACAGTTAGATGGAATGTCAGAAATGTGACTGTTAGCATATGCCACACCTAGATTGAATTTCTCAAGTTTAGTCTGCGCCAAATCTAGACAGAAATGTGACTGTTAGCATATGCCACACTCAGATGGAATGTCAGAAATGTGACTGTTAGCATATGCCACACTTAGATGGGATTTCAGAAATGTGACTGTTAGCATATGCCACACTTAGATGGGATTTCAGAAATGTGACTGTTAGCATTTGCCACACCTAGATGGAATTTCTCAAGTTTAGTCTGCGCCAAATCTAGACAGAAATGTGACTGTTAGCATATGCCACACTTAGATGAAATGTCAGAAATGTGACTGTTAGCATATGCCACACCTAGATGGAATTTCTCAAGTTTAGTCTGCGCCAAATCTAGACAGAAATGTGACTGTTAGCATATGCCACACTTAGATGGGATTTCAGAAATGTGACTGTTAGCATTTGCCACAGTTAGATGGAATGTCAGAAATGTGACTGTTAGCATATGCCACACTTAGATGGGATTTCAGAAATGTGATTGTTAGCATATGCCACACCTAGATGGAATTTCTCAAGTTTAGTCTGCACCAAATCTAGACAGAAATGTGACTGTTAGCATATGCCACACTTAGATGGAATGTCAGAAATGTGACTGTTAGCATATGCCACACTTAGATGAAATGTCAGAAATGTGACTGTTAGCATATGCCACACCTAGATGGAATTTCTCAAGTTTAGTCTGCGCCAAATCTAGACAGAAATGTGACTGTTAGCATATGCCACACTTAGATGGGATTTCAGAAATGTGACTGTTAGCATTTGCCACAGTTAGATGGAATGTCAGAAATGTGACTGTTAGCATATGCCACACTTAGATGGAATGTCAGAAATGTGACTGTTAGCATATGCCACACCTAGATGGAATTTCTCAAGTTTAGTCTGCGCCAAATCTAGACAGAAATGTGACTGTTAGCATATGCCACACTTAGATGGGATTTCAGAAATGTGACTGTTAGCATTTGCCACAGTTAGATGGAATGTCAGAAATGTGACTGTTAGCATATGCCACACTTAGATGGGATTTCAGAAATGTGACTGTTAGCATATGCCACACTTAGATGGGATTTCAGAAATGTGACTGTTAGCATATGCCACACTTAGATGGGATTTCAGAAATGTGACTGTTAGCATATGCCACACCTAGATTGAATTTCTCAAGTTTAGTCTGCGCCAAATCTAGACAGAAATGTGACTGTTAGCATATGCCACACTTAGATGGGATTTCAGAAATGTGACTGTTAGCATTTGCCACAGTTAGATGGAATGTCAGAAATGTGACTGTTAGCATATGCCACACTTAGATGGGATTTCAGAAATGTGATTGTTAGCATATGCCACACCTAGATGGAATTTCTCAAGTTTAGTCTCCACCAAATCTAGACAGAAATGTGACTGTTAGCATATGCCACACTTAGATGGAATGTCAGAAATGTGACTGTTAGCATATGCCACACCTAGATGGAATTTCTCAAGTTTAGTCTGCGCCAAATATAGACAGAAATGTGACTGTTTGCATATGCCACACTTAGATGGGATTTCAGAAATGTGACTGTTAGCATTTGCCACAGTTAGATGGAATGTCAGAAATGTGACTGTTAGCATATGCCACACTTAGATGGGATTTCAGAAATGTGACTGTTAGCATATGCCACACTTAGATGGGATTTCAGAAATGTGACTGTTAGCATATGCCACACTTAGATGGGATTTCAGAAATGTGACTGTTAGCATTTGCCACACCTAGATGGAATTTCTCAAGTTCAGTCTGCGCCAAATCTAGACAGAAATGTGACTGTTAGCATATGCCACACTTAGATGGAATGTCAGAAATGTGACTGTTAGCATATGCCACACCTAGATGGAATGTCAGAAATGTGACTGTTAGCATATGCCACACTTAGATGGGATTTCAGAAATGTGACTGTTAGCATATGCCACACTTAGATGGGATTTCAGAAATGTGACTGTTAGCATATGCTACACTTAGATGGAATTTCAGAAATGTTACTGTTAGCATATGCCACACTTAGATGGGATTTCAGAAATGTGACTGTTAGCATATGCCACACTTAGATGGGATTTCAGAAATGTGACTGTTAGCATATGCCACACCTAGATGGAATTTCTCAAGTTTAGTCTGCGCCAAATCTAGACAGAAATGTGACTGTTAGCATATGCCACACTTAGATGGAATGTCAGAAATGTGACTGTTAGCATATGCCACACCTAGATGGAATGTCAGAAATGTGACTGTTAGCATATGCCACACTTAGATGGGATTTCAGAAATGTGACTGTTAGCATATGCCACACTTAGATGGGATTTCAGAAATGTGACTGTTAGCATTTGCCACACTTAGACGGAATGTCAGAAATGTGACTGTTAGCATATGCCACACTTAGATGGGATTTCAGAAATGTGACTGTTAGCATATGCCACACTTAGATGGGATTTCAGAAATGTGACTGTTAGCATTTGCCACACTTAGACGGAATGTCAGAAATGTGACTGTTAGCATATGCCACACTTAGATGGGATTTCAGAAATGTGACTGTTAGCATATGCCACACTTAGATGGGATTTCAGAAATGTGACTGTTAGCATTTGCCACACCTAGATGGAATTTCTCAAGTTTAGTCTGCGCCAAATCTAGACAGAAATGTGACTGTTAGCATATGCCACACTTAGATGGAATGTCAGAAATGTGACTGTTAGCATATGCCACACTTAGATGGGATTTCAGAAATGTGACTGTTAGCATATGCCACACTTAGATGGGATTTCAGAAATGTGACTGTTAGCATTTGCCACACCTAGATGGAATTTCTCAAGTTTAGTCTGCGCCAAATCTAGACAGAAATGTGACTGTTAGCATATGCCACACTTAGATGGAATGTCAGAAATGTGACTGTTAGCATATGCCACACTTAGATCGAATGTCAGAAATGTGACTGTTAGCATATGCCACACTTAGATGGGATTTCAGAAATGTGACTGTTAGCATATGCCACACTTAGATGGAATGTCAGAAATGTGACTGTTAGCATATGCCACACTTAGATGGAATGTCAGAAATGTGACTGTTAGCATATGCCACACTTAGATGGAATGTCAGAAATGTGACTGTTAGCATATGCCACACTTAGATGGGATTTCAGAAATGTGACTGTTAGCATATGCCACACTTAGATGGGATTTCAGAAATGTGACTGTTAGCATTTGCCACACTTAGACGGAATGTCAGAAATGTGACTGTTAGCATATGCCACACTTAGATGGGATTTCAGAAATGTGACTGTTAGCATATGCCACACTTAGATGGAATGTCAGAAATGTGACTGTTAGCATATGCCACACTTAGATGGGATTTTAGAAATGTGACTGTTAGCATATGCCACACTTAGATGGAATGTCAGAAATGTGACTGTTAGCATATGCCACACTTAGATGGGATTTCAGAAATGTGACTGTTAGCATATGCCACACCTAGATGGAATTTATCAAGTTTAGTCTGCGCCAAATCTAGACAGAAATGTGACTGTTAGCATATGCCACACTTAGATGGAATGTCAGAAATGTGACTGTTAGCATATGCCACACTTAGATGGGATTTCAGAAATGTGACTGTTAGCATATGCCACACTTAGATGGGATTTCAGAAATGTGACTGTTAGCATTTGCCACACCTAGATGGAATTTCTCAAGTTTAGTCTGCGCCAAATCTAGACAGAAATGTGACTGTTAGCATATGCCACACTTAGATGGAATGTCAGAAATGTGACTGTTAGCATATGCCACACTTAGATGGGATTTCAGAAATGTGACTGTTAGCATATGCCACACTTAGATGGGATTTCAGAAATGTGACTGTTAGCATTTGCCACACCTAGATGGAATTTCTCAAGTTTAGTCTGCGCCAAATCTAGACAGAAATGTGACTGTTAGCATATGCCACACTTAGATGGAATGTCAGAAATGTGACTGTTAGCATATGCCACACTTAGATGGGATTTCAGAAATGTGACTGTTAGCATATGCCACACTTAGATGGGATTTCAGAAATGTGACTGTTAGCATTTGCCACACCTAGATGGTATTTCTCAAGTTTAGTCTGCGCCAAATCTAGACAGAAATGTGACTGTTAGCATATGCCACACTTAGATGGAATGTCAGAAATGTGACTGTTAGCATATGCCACACTTAGATCGAATGTCAGAAATGTGACTGTTAGCATATGCCACACTTAGATGGAATGTCAGAAATGTGACTGTTAGCATTTGCCACACCTAGATGGAATTTCTCAAGTTTAATCTGCGCCAAATCTAGACAGAAATGTGACTGTTAGCATATGCCACACTTAGATGGAATGTCAGAAATGTGACTGTTAGCATATGCCACACTTAGATGGGATTTCAGAAATGTGACTGTTAGCATATGCCACACTTAGATGGGATTTCAGAAATGTGACTGTTGGCATTTGCCACACCTAGATGGAATTTCTCAAGTTTAGTCTGCGCCAAATCTAGACAGAAATGTGACTGTTAGCATATGCCACACTTAGATGGGATTTCAGAAATGTGACTGTTAGCATATGCCACACCTAGATGGAATTTCTCAAGTTTAGTCTGCGCCAAATCTAGACAGAAATGTGACTGTTAGCATATGCCACACTTAGATGGGATTTCAGAAATGTGACTGTTAGCATTTGCCACAGTTAGATGGAATGTCAGAAATGTGACTGTTAGCATATGCCACACTTAGATGGGATTTCAGAAATGTGACTGTTAGCATATGCCACACTTAGATGGAATGTCAGAAATGTGACTGTTAGCATATGCCACACTTAGATGGAATGTCAGAAATGTGACTGTTAGCATATGCCACACTTAGATGGAATGTCAGAAATGTGACTGTTAGCATATGCCACACCTAGATGGAATTTCTCAAGTTTAGTCTGCGCCAAATCTAGACAGAAATGTGACTGTTAGCATATGCCACACTTAGATGGAATGTCAGAAATGTGACTGTTAGCATATGCCACACTTAGATGGGATTTCAGAAATGTGACTGTTAGCATTTGCCACACCTAGATGGAATTTCTCAAGTTTAGTCTGCGCCAAATCTAGACAGAAATGTGACTGTTAGCATATGCCACACTTAGATGGAATGTCAGAAATGTGACTGTTAGCATATGCCACACCTAGATGGAATTTCTCAAGTTTAGTCTGCGCCAAATCTAGACAGAAATGTGACTGTTAGCATATTCCACACTTAGATGGGATTTCAGAAATGTGACTGTTAGCATTTGCCACAGTTAGATGGAATGTCAGAAATGTGACTGTTAGCATATGCCACACTTAGATGGGATTTCAGAACTGTGACTGTTAGCATATGCCACACCTAGATGGAATTTCTCAAGTTTAGTCTGCACCAAATCTAGACAGAAATGTGACTGTTAGCATATGCCACACTTAGATGGAATGTCAGAAATGTGACTGTTAGCATATGCCACACCTAGATGGAATTTCTCAAGTTTAGTCTGCGCCAAATCTAGACAGAAATGTGACTGTTAGCATATGCCACACTTAGATGGGATTTCAGAAATGTGACTGTTAGCATTTGCCACAGTTAGATGGAATGTCAGAAATGTGACTGTTAGCATATGCCACACTTAGATGGGATTTCAGAAATGTGACTGTTAGCATATGCCACACTTAGATGGGATTTCAGAAATGTGACTGTTAGCATTTGCCACACCTAGATGGAATTTCTCAAGTTTAGTCTGCGCCAAATCAGACAGAAATGTGACTGTTAGCATATGCCACACTTAGATGGGATTTCAGAAATGTGACTGTTAGCATTTGCCACACCTAGATGGAATTTCTCAAGTTTAGTCTGCGCCAAATCTAGACAGAAATGTGACTGTTAGCATATGCCACACTTAGATGGAATGTCAGAAATGTGACTGTTAGCATATGCCACACCTAGATGGAATGTCAGAAATGTGACTGTTAGCATATGCCACACTTAGATGGGATTTCAGAAATGTGACTGTTAGCATATGCCACACCTAGATGGAATTTCTCAAGTTTAGTCTGCGCCAAATCTAGACAGAAATGTGACTGTTAGCATATGCCACACTTAGATGGAATGTCAGAAATGTGACTGTTAGCATATGCCACACCTAGATGGAATGTCAGAAATGTGACTGTTAGCATATGCCACACTTAGATGGGATTTCAGAAATGTGACTGTTAGCATATGCCACACTTAGATGGGATTTCAGAAATGTGACTGTTAGCATTTGCCACACTTAGACGGAATGTCAGAAATGTGACTGTTAGCACATGCCACACTTAGATGGGATTTCAGAAATGTGACTGTTAGCATATGCCACACTTAGATGGAATGTCAGAAATGTGACTGTTAGCATATACCACACTTAGATGGGATTTCAGAAATGTGACTGTTAGCATATGCCACACTTAGATGGGATTTCAGAAATGTGACTGTTAGCATTTGCCACACTTAGACGGAATGTCAGAAATGTGACTGTTAGCATATGCCACACTTAGATGGGATTTCAGAAATGTGACTGTTAGCATATGCCACACTTAGATGGAATGTCAGAAATGTGACTGTTAGCATATGCCACACTTAGATGGGATTTCAGAAATGTGACTGTTAGCATATGCCACACTTAGATGGGATTTCAGAAATGTGACTGTTAGCATTTGCCACACCTAGATGGAATTTCTCAAGTTTAGTCTGCGCCAAATCTAGACAGAAATGTGACTGTTAGCATATGCCACACTTAGATGGAATGTCAGAAATGTGACTGTTAGCATATGCCACACTTAGATGGGATTTCAGAAATGTGACTGTTAGCATATGCCACACTTAGATGGGATTTCAGAAATGTGACTGTTAGCATTTGCCACACCTAGATGGAATTTCTCAAGTTTAGTCTGCGCCAAATCTAGACAGAAATGTGACTGTTAGCATATGCCACACTTAGATGGAATGTCAGAAATGTGACTGTTAGCATATGCCACACCTAGATGGAATTTCTCAAGTTTAGTCTGCGCCAAATCTAGACAGAAATGTGACTGTTAGCATATGCCACACTTAGATGGGATTTCAGAAATGTGACTGTTAGCATTTGCCACAGTTAGATGGAATGTCAGAAATGTGACTGTTAGCATATGCCACACTTAGATGGGATTTCAGAAATGTGACTGTTAGCATATGCCACACTTAGATGGAATGTCAGAAATGTGACTGTTAGCATATGCCACACCTAGATTGAATTTCTCAAGTTTAGTCTGCGCCAAATCTAGACAGAAATGTGACTGTTAGCATATGCCACACTTAGATGGAATGTCAGAAATGTGACTGTTAGCATATGCCACACTTAGATGGGATTTCAGAAATGTGACTGTTAGCATATGCCACACTTAGATGGGATTTCAGAAATGTGACTGTTAGCATTTGCCACACCTAGATGGAATTTCTCAAGTTTAGTCTGCGCCAAATCTAGACAGAAATGTGACTGTTAACATATGCCACACTTAGATGGAATGTCAGAAATGTGACTGTTAGCATATGCCACACCTAGATGGAATTTCTCAAGTTTAGTCTGCGCCAAATCTAGACAGAAATGTGACTGTTAGCATATGCCACACTTAGATGGGATTTCAGAAATGTGACTGTTAGCATTTGCCACAGTTAGATGGAATGTCAGAAATGTGACTGTTAGCATATGCCACACTTAGATGGGATTTCAGAAATGTGATTGTTAGCATATGCCACACCTAGATGGAATTTCTCAAGTTTAGTCTGCACCAAATCTAGACAGAAATGTGACTGTTAGCATATGCCACACTTAGATGGAATGTCAGAAATGTGACTGTTAGCATATGCCACACCTAGATGGAATTTCTCAAGTTTAGTCTGCGCCAAATCTAGACAGAAATGTGACTGTTAGCATATGCCACACTTAGATGGAATGTCAGAAATGTGACTGTTAGCATATGCCACACCTAGATTGAATTTCTCAAGTTTAGTCTGCGCCAAATCTAGACAGAAATGTGACTGTTAGCATATGCCACACTCAGATGGAATGTCAGAAATGTGACTGTTAGCATATGCCACACTTAGATGGGATTTCAGAAATGTGACTGTTAGCATATGCCACACTTAGATGGGATTTCAGAAATGTGACTGTTAGCATTTGCCACACCTAGATGGAATTTCTCAAGTTTAGTCTGCGCCAAATCTAGACAGAAATGTGACTGTTAGCATATGTCACACTTAGATGAAATGTCAGAAATGTGACTGTTAGCATATGCCACACCTAGATGGAATTTCTCAAGTTTAGTCTGCGCCAAATCTAGACAGAAATGTGACTGTTAGCATATGCCACACTTAGATGGGATTTCAGAAATGTGACTGTTAGCATTTGCCACAGTTAGATGGAATGTCAGAAATGTGACTGTTAGCATATGCCACACTTAGATGGGATTTCAGAAATGTGATTGTTAGCATATGCCACACCTAGATGGAATTTCTCAAGTTTAGTCTGCACCAAATCTAGACAGAAATGTGACTGTTAGCATATGCCACACTTAGATGGAATGTCAGAAATGTGACTGTTAGCATATGCCACACTTAGATGAAATGTCAGAAATGTGACTGTTAGCATATGCCACACCTAGATGGAATTTCTCAAGTTTAGTCTGCGCCAAATCTAGACAGAAATGTGACTGTTAGCATATGCCACACTTAGATGGGATTTCAGAAATGTGACTGTTAGCATTTGCCACAGTTAGATGGAATGTCAGAAATGTGACTGTTAGCATATGCCACACTTAGATGGAATGTCAGAAATGTGACTGTTAGCATATGCCACACCTAGATGGAATTTCTCAAGTTTAGTCTGCGCCAAATCTAGACAGAAATGTGACTGTTAGCATATGCCACACTTAGATGGGATTTCAGAAATGTGACTGTTAGCATTTGCCACAGTTAGATGGAATGTCAGAAATGTGACTGTTAGCATATGCCACACTTAGATGGGATTTCAGAAATGTGACTGTTAGCATATGCCACACTTAGATGGGATTTCAGAAATGTGACTGTTAGCATATGCCACACTTAGATGGGATTTCAGAAATGTGACTGTTAGCATTTGCCACACCTAGATGGAATTTCTCAAGTTCAGTCTGCGCCAAATCTAGACAGAAATGTGACTGTTAGCATATGCCACACTTAGATGGAATGTCAGAAATGTGACTGTTAGCATATGCCACACCTAGATGGAATGTCAGAAATGTGACTGTTAGCATATGCCACACTTAGATGGGATTTCAGAAATGTGACTGTTAGCATATGCCACACTTAGATGGGATTTCAGAAATGTGACTGTTAGCATATGCCACACTTAGATGGAATGTCAGAAATGTTACTGTTAGCATATGCCACACTTAGATGGGATTTCAGAAATGTGACTGTTAGCATATGCCACACTTAGATGGGATTTCAGAAATGTGACTGTTAGCATATGCCACACCTAGATGGAATTTCTCAAGTTTAGTCTGCGCCAAATCTAGACAGAAATGTGACTGTTAGCATATGCCACACTTAGATGGAATGTCAGAAATGTGACTGTTAGCATATGCCACACCTAGATGGAATGTCAGAAATGTGACTGTTAGCATATGCCACACTTAGATGGGATTTCAGAAATGTGACTGTTAGCATATGCCACACTTAGATGGGATTTCAGAAATGTGACTGTTAGCATTTGCCACACTTAGACGGAATGTCAGAAATGTGACTGTTAGCATATGCCACACTTAGATGGGATTTCAGAAATGTGACTGTTAGCATATGCCACACTTAGATGGGATTTCAGAAATGTGACTGTTAGCATTTGCCACACTTAGACGGAATGTCAGAAATGTGACTGTTAGCATATGCCACACTTAGATGGGATTTCAGAAATGTGACTGTTAGCATATGCCACACTTAGATGGGATTTCAGAAATGTGACTGTTAGCATTTGCCACACCTAGATGGAATTTCTCAAGTTTAGTCTGCGCCAAATCTAGACAGAAATGTGACTGTTAGCATATGCCACACTTAGATGGGATTTCAGAAATGTGACTGTTAGCATATGCCACACTTAGATGGAATGTCAGAAATGTGACTGTTAGCATATGCCACACTTAGATGGGATTTCAGAAATGTGACTGTTAGCATATGCCACATTTAGATGGAATGTTAGAAATGTGACTGTTAGCATATGCCACACTTAGATGGGATTTCAGAAATGTGACTGTTAGCATATGCCACACCTAGATGGAATTTCTCAAGTTTAGTCTGCGCCAAATCTAGACAGAAATGTGACTGTTAGCATATGCCACACCTAGATGGAATTTCTCATGTTTAGTCTGCGCCAATTCTAGACAGAAATGTGACTGTTAGCATATGCCACACTTAGATGGAATGTCAGAAATGTGACTGTTAGCATATGCCACACCTAGATGGAATGTCAGAAATGTGACTGTTAGCATATGCCACACTTAGATGGGATTTCAGAAATGTGACTGTTAGCATATGCCACACTTAGATGGGATTTCAGAAATGTGACTGTTAGCATTTGCCAGACTTAGACGGAATGTCAGAAATGTGACTGTTAGCATATGCACACTTAGATGGGATTTCAGAAATGTGACTGTTAGCATATGCCACACTTAGATGGAATGTCAGAAATGTGACTGTTAGCATATGCCACACTTAGATGGGATTTCAGAAATGTGACTGTTAGCATATGCCACACTTAGATGGGATTTCAGAAATGTGACTGTTAGCATATGCCACACCTAGATGGAATTTCTCAAGTTTAGTCTGCGCCAAATCTAGACAGAAATGTGACTGTTAGCATATGCCACACTTAGATGGAATGTCAGAAATGTGACTGTTAGCATATGCCACACCTAGATGGAATGTCAGAAATGTGACTGTTAGCATATGCCACACTTAGATGGGATTTCAGAAATGTGACTGTTAGCATATGCCACACTTAGATGGGATTTCAGAAATGTGACTGTTAGCATTTGCCACACTTAGACGGAATGTCAGAAATGTGACTGTTAGCACATGCCACACTTAGATGGGATTTCAGAAATGTGACTGTTAGCATATGCCACACTTAGACGGAATGTCAGAAATGTGACTGTTAGCATATACCACACTTAGATGGGATTTCAGAAATGTGACTGTTAGCATATGCCACACTTAGATGGGATTTCAGAAATGTGACTGTTAGCATTTGCCACACTTAGACGGAATGTCAGAAATGTGACTGTTAGCATATGCCACACTTAGATGGGATTTCAGAAATGTGACTGTTAGCATTTGCCACACTTAGATGGAATGTCAGAAATGTGACTGTTAGCATATGCCACACTTAGATGGGATTTCAGAAATGTGACTATTAGCATATGCCACACTTAGATGGGATTTCAGAAATGTGACTGTTAGCATTTGCCACACCTAGATGGAATTTCTCAAGTTTAGTCTGCGCCAAATCTAGACAGAAATGTGACCGTTAGCATATGCCACACTTAGATGGAATGTCAGAAATGTGACTGTTAGCATATGCCACACTTAGATGGGATTTCAGAAATGTGACTGTTAGCATATGCCACACTTAGATGGGATTTCAGAAATGTGACTGTTAGCATTTGCCACACCTAGATGGAATTTCTCAAGTTTAGTCTGCGCCAAATCTAGACAGAAATGTGACTGTTAGCATATGCCACACTTAGATGGAATGTCAGAAATGTGACTGTTAGCATATGCCACACCTAGATGGAATGTCAGAAATGTGACTGTTAGCATATGCCACACTTAGATGGGATTTCAGAAATGTGACTGTTAGCATATGCCACACCTAGATGGAATTTCTCAAGTTTAGTCTGCGCCAAATCTAGACAGAAATGTGACTGTTAGCATATGCCACACTTAGATGGAATGTCAGAAATGTGACTGTTAGCATATGCCACACCTAGATGGAATGTCAGAAATGTGACTGTTAGCATATGCCACACTTAGATGGGATTTCAGAAATGTGACTGTTAGCATATGCCACACTTAGATGGGATTTCAGAAATGTGACTGTTAGCATTTGCCACACTTAGACGGAATGTCAGAAATGTGACTGTTAGCACATGCCACACTTAGATGGGATTTCAGAAATGTGACTGTTAGCATATGCCACACTTAGATGGAATGTCAGAAATGTGACTGTTAGCATATACCACACTTAGATGGGATTTCAGAAATGTGACTGTTAGCATATGCCACACTTAGATGGGATTTCAGAAATGTGACTGTTAGCATTTGCCACACTTAGACGGAATGTCAGAAATGTGACTGTTAGCATATGCCACACTTAGATGGAATGTCAGAAATGTGACTGTTAGCATATACCACACTTAGATGGGATTTCAGAAATGTGACTGTTAGCATATGCCACACTTAGATGGGATTTCAGAAATGTGACTGTTAGCATTTGCCACACTTAGACGGAATGTCAGAAATGTGACTGTTAGCATATGCCACACTTAGATGGGATTTCAGAAATGTGACTGTTAGCATATGCCACACTTAGATGGAATGTCAGAAATGTGACTGTTAGCATATGCCACACCTAGATGGAATTTCTCAAGTTTAGTCTGCGCCAAATCTAGACAGAAATGTGACTGTTAGCATATGCCACACTTAGATGGAATGTCAGAAATGTGACTGTTAGCATATGCCACACCTAGATGGAATGTCAGAAATGTGACTGTTAGCATATGCCACACTTAGATGGGATTTCAGAAATGTGACTGTTAGCATATGCCACACTTAGATGGGATTTCAGAAATGTGACTGTTAGCATATGCCACACTTAGATGGAATGTCAGAAATGTTACTGTTAGCATATGCCACACTTAGATGGGATTTCAGAAATGTGACTGTTAGCATATGCCACACTTAGATGGGATTTCAGAAATGTGACTGTTAGCATATGCCACACCTAGATGGAATTTCTCAAGTTTAGTCTGCGCCAAATCTAGACAGAAATGTGACTGTTAGCATATGCCACACTTAGATGGAATGTCAGAAATGTGACTGTTAGCATATGCCACACCTAGATGGAATGTCAGAAATGTGACTGTTAGCATATTCCACACTTAGATGGGATTTCAGAAATGTGACTGTTAGCATATGCCACACTTAGATGGGATTTCAGAAATGTGACTGTTAGCATTTGCCACACTTAGACGGAATGTCAGAAATGTGACTGTTAGCATATGCCACACTTAGATGGGATTTCAGAAATGTGACTGTTAGCATATGCCACACTTAGATGGGATTTCAGAAATGTGACTGTTAGCATTTGCCACACTTAGACGGAATGTCAGAAATGTGACTGTTAGCATATGCCACACTTAGATGGGATTTCAGAAATGTGACTGTTAGCATATGCCACACTTAGATGGGATTTCAGAAATGTGACTGTTAGCATTTGCCACACCTAGATGGAATTTCTCAAGTTTAGTCTGCGCCAAATCTAGACAGAAATGTGACTGTTAGCATATGCCACACTTAGATGGGATTTCAGAAATGTGACTGTTAGCATATGCCACACTTAGATGGAATGTCAGAAATGTGACTGTTAGCATATGCCACACTTAGATGGGATTTCAGAAATGTGACTGTTAGCATATGCCACATTTAGATGGAATGTTAGAAATGTGACTGTTAGCATATGCCACACTTAGATGGGATTTCAGAAATGTGACTGTTAGCATATGCCACACCTAGATGGAATTTCTCAAGTTTAGTCTGCGCCAAATCTAGACAGAAATGTGACTGTTAGCATATGCCACACCTAGATGGAATTTCTCATGTTTAGTCTGCGCCAATTCTAGACAGAAATGTGACTGTTAGCATATGCCACACTTAGATGGAATGTCAGAAATGTGACTGTTAGCATATGCCACACCTAGATGGAATGTCAGAAATGTGACTGTTAGCATATGCCACACTTAGATGGGATTTCAGAAATGTGACTGTTAGCATATGCCACACTTAGATGGGATTTCAGAAATGTGACTGTTAGCATTTGCCAGACTTAGACGGAATGTCAGAAATGTGACTGTTAGCATATGCACACTTAGATGGGATTTCAGAAATGTGACTGTTAGCATATGCCACACTTAGATGGAATGTCAGAAATGTGACTGTTAGCATATGCCACACTTAGATGGGATTTCAGAAATGTGACTGTTAGCATATGCCACACTTAGATGGGATTTCAGAAATGTGACTGTTAGCATATGCCACACCTAGATGGAATTTCTCAAGTTTAGTCTGCGCCAAATCTAGACAGAAATGTGACTGTTAGCATATGCCACACTTAGATGGAATGTCAGAAATGTGACTGTTAGCATATGCCACACCTAGATGGAATGTCAGAAATGTGACTGTTAGCATATGCCACACTTAGATGGGATTTCAGAAATGTGACTGTTAGCATATGCCACACTTAGATGGGATTTCAGAAATGTGACTGTTAGCATTTGCCACACTTAGACGGAATGTCAGAAATGTGACTGTTAGCACATGCCACACTTAGATGGGATTTCAGAAATGTGACTGTTAGCATATGCCACACTTAGACGGAATGTCAGAAATGTGACTGTTAGCATATACCACACTTAGATGGGATTTCAGAAATGTGACTGTTAGCATATGCCACACTTAGATGGGATTTCAGAAATGTGACTGTTAGCATTTGCCACACTTAGACGGAATGTCAGAAATGTGACTGTTAGCATATGCCACACTTAGATGGGATTTCAGAAATGTGACTGTTAGCATTTGCCACACTTAGATGGAATGTCAGAAATGTGACTGTTAGCATATGCCACACTTAGATGGGATTTCAGAAATGTGACTATTAGCATATGCCACACTTAGATGGGATTTCAGAAATGTGACTGTTAGCATTTGCCACACCTAGATGGAATTTCTCAAGTTTAGTCTGCGCCAAATCTAGACAGAAATGTGACCGTTAGCATATGCCACACTTAGATGGAATGTCAGAAATGTGACTGTTAGCATATGCCACACTTAGATGGGATTTCAGAAATGTGACTGTTAGCATATGCCACACTTAGATGGGATTTCAGAAATGTGACTGTTAGCATTTGCCACACCTAGATGGAATTTCTCAAGTTTAGTCTGCGCCAAATCTAGACAGAAATGTGACTGTTAGCATATGCCACACTTAGATGGAATGTCAGAAATGTGACTGTTAGCATATGCCACACCTAGATGGAATGTCAGAAATGTGACTGTTAGCATATGCCACACTTAGATGGGATTTCAGAAATGTGACTGTTAGCATATGCCACACCTAGATGGAATTTCTCAAGTTTAGTCTGCGCCAAATCTAGACAGAAATGTGACTGTTAGCATATGCCACACTTAGATGGAATGTCAGAAATGTGACTGTTAGCATATGCCACACCTAGATGGAATGTCAGAAATGTGACTGTTAGCATATGCCACACTTAGATGGGATTTCAGAAATGTGACTGTTAGCATATGCCACACTTAGATGGGATTTCAGAAATGTGACTGTTAGCATTTGCCACACTTAGACGGAATGTCAGAAATGTGACTGTTAGCACATGCCACACTTAGATGGGATTTCAGAAATGTGACTGTTAGCATATGCCACACTTAGATGGAATGTCAGAAATGTGACTGTTAGCATATACCACACTTAGATGGGATTTCAGAAATGTGACTGTTAGCATATGCCACACTTAGATGGGATTTCAGAAATGTGACTGTTAGCATTTGCCACACTTAGACGGAATGTCAGAAATGTGACTGTTAGCATATGCCACACTTAGATGGAATGTCAGAAATGTGACTGTTAGCATATACCACACTTAGATGGGATTTCAGAAATGTGACTGTTAGCATATGCCACACTTAGATGGGATTTCAGAAATGTGACTGTTAGCATTTGCCACACTTAGACGGAATGTCAGAAATGTGACTGTTAGCATATGCCACACTTAGATGGGATTTCAGAAATGTGACTGTTAGCATATGCCACACTTAGATGGAATGTCAGAAATGTGACTGTTAGCATATGCCACACTTAGATGGGATTTCAGAAATGTGACTGTTAGCATATGCCACACTTAGATGGAATGTCAGAAATGTGACTGTTAGCATATACCACACTTAGATGGGATTTCAGAAATGTGACTGTTAGCATATGCCACACTTAGATGGGATTTCAGAAATGTGACTGCTAGCATTTGCCACACTTAGACGGAATGTCAGAAATGTGACTGTTAGCATATGCCACACTTAGATGGGATTTCAGAAATGTGACTGTTAGCATATGCCACACTTAGATGGAATGTCAGAAATGTGACTGTTAGCATATGCCACACTTAGATGGGATTTCAGAAATGTGACTGTTAGCATATGCCACACTTAGATGGGATTTCAGAAATGTGACTGTTAGCATTTGCCACACCTAGATGGAATTTCTCAAGTTTAGTCTGCGCCAAATCTAGACAGAAATGTGACTGTTAGCATATGCCACACTTAGATGGAATGTCAGAAATGTGACTGTTAGCATATGCCACACTTAGATGGGATTTCAGAAATGTGACTGTTAGCATATGCCAAACTTAGATGGGATTTCAGAAATGTGACTGTTAGCATTTGCCACACCTAGATGGAATTTCTCAAGTTTAGTCTGCGCCAAATCTAGACAGAAATGTGACTGTTAGCATATGCCACACTTAGATGGAATGTCAGAAATGTGACTGTTAGCATATGCCACACCTAGATGGAATTTCTCAAGTTTAGTCTGCGCCAAATCTAGACAGAAATGTGACTGTTAGCATATGCCACACTTAGATGGGATTTCAGAAATGTGACTGTTAGCATTTGCCACAGTTAGATGGAATGTCAGAAATGTGACTGTTAGCATATGCCACACTTAGATGGGATTTCAGAAATGTGACTGTTAGCATATGCCACACTTAGATGGAATGTCAGAAATGTGACTGTTAGCATATGCCACACCTAGATTGAATTTCTCAAGTTTAGTCTGCGCCAAATCTAGACAGAAATGTGACTGTTAGCATATGCCACACTTAGATGGAATGTCAGAAATGTGACTGTTAGCATATGCCACACTTAGATGGGATTTCAGAAATGTGACTGTTAGCATATGCCACACTTAGATGGGATTTCAGAAATGTGACTGTTAGCATTTGCCACACCTAGATGGAATTTCTCAAGTTTAGTCTGCGCCAAATCTAGACAGAAATGTGACTGTTAACATATGCCACACTTAGATGGAATGTCAGAAATGTGACTGTTAGCATATGCCACACCTAGATGGAATTTCTCAAGTTTAGTCTGCGCCAAATCTAGACAGAAATGTGACTGTTAGCATATGCCACACTTAGATGGGATTTCAGAAATGTGACTGTTAGCATTTGCCACAGTTAGATGGAATGTCAGAAATGTGACTGTTAGCATTTGCCACAGTTAGATGGAATGTCAGAAATGTAACTGTTAGCATATGCCACACCTAGATGGAATTTCTCAAGTTTAGTCTGCGCCAAATCTAGACAGAAATGTGACTGTTAGCATATGCCACACTTAGATGGTATTTCAGAAATGTGACTGTTAGCATTTGCCACAGTTAGATGGAATGTCAGAAATGTGACTGTTAGCATATGCCACACCTAGATTGAATTTCTCAAGTTTAGTCTGCGCCAAATCTAGACAGAAATGTGACTGTTAGCATATGCCACACTCAGATGGAATGTCAGAAATGTGACTGTTAGCATATGCCACACTTAGATGGGATTTCAGAATTGTGACTGTTAGCATATGCCACACTTAGATGGGATTTCAGAAATGTGACTGTTAGCATTTGCCACACCTAGATGGAATTTCTCAAGTTTAGTCTGCGCCAAATCTAGACAGAAATGTGACTGTTAGCATATGCCACACTTAGATGAAATGTCAGAAATGTGACTGTTAGCATATGCCACACCTAGATGGAATTTCTCAAGTTTAGTCTGCGCCAAATCTAGACAGAAATGTGACTGTTAGCATATGCCACACTTAGATGGGATTTCAGAAATGTGACTGTTAGCATTTGCCACAGTTAGATGGAATGTCAGAAATGTGACTGTTAGCATATGCCACACTTAGATGGGATTTCAGAAATGTGATTGTTAGCATATGCCACACCTAGATGGAATTTCTCAAGTTTAGTCTGCACCAAATCTAGACAGAAATGTGACTGTTAGCATATGCCACACTTAGATGGAATGTCAGAAATGTGACTGTTAGCATATGCCACACCTAGATGGAATTTCTCAAGTTTAGTCTGCGCCAAATCTAGACAGAAATGTGACTGTTAGCATATGCCACACTTAGATGGGATTTCAGAAATGTGACTGTTAGCATTTGCCACAGTTAGATGGAATGTCAGAAATGTGACTGTTAGCATATGCCACACTTAGATGGGATTTCAGAAATGTGACTGTTAGCATATGCCACACTTAGATGGGATTTCAGAAATGTGACTGTTAGCATATGCCACACTTAGATGGGATTTCAGAAATGTGACTGTTAGCATTTGCCACACCTAGATGGAATTTCTCAAGTTCAGTCTGCGCCAAATCTAGACAGAAATGTGACTGTTAGCATATGCCACACTTAGATGGAATGTCAGAAATGTGACTGTTAGCATATGCCACACCTAGATGGAATGTCAGAAATGTGACTGTTAGCATATGCCACACTTAGATGGGATTTCAGAAATGTGACTGTTAGCATATGCCACACTTAGATGGGATTTCAGAAATGTGACTGTTAGCATATGCCACACTTAGATGGAATGTCAGAAATGTTACTGTTAGCATATGCCACACTTAGATGGGATTTCAGAAATGTGACTGTTAGCATATGCCACACTTAGATGGGATTTCAGAAATGTGACTGTTAGCATATGCCACACCTAGATGGAATTTCTCAAGTTTAGTCTGCGCCAAATCTAGACAGAAATGTGACTGTTAGCATATGCCACACTTAGATGGAATGTCAGAAATGTGACTGTTAGCATATGCCACACCTAGATGGAATGTCAGAAATGTGACTGTTAGCATATGCCACACTTAGATGGGATTTCAGAAATGTGACTGTTAGCATATGCCACACTTAGATGGGATTTCAGAAATGTGACTGTTAGCATTTGCCACACTTAGACGGAATGTCAGAAATGTGACTGTTAGCATATGCCACACTTAGATGGGATTTCAGAAATGTGACTGTTAGCATATGCCACACTTAGATGGGATTTCAGAAATGTGACTGTTAGCATATGCCACACTTAGATGGAATGTCAGAAATGTGACTGTTAGCATATGCCACACTTAGATGGAATGTCAGAAATGTGACTGTTAACATATGCCACACTTAGATGGGATTTCAGAAATGTGACTGTTAGCATATGCCACACTTAGATGGGATTTCAGAAATGTGACTGTTAGCATTTGCCACACCTAGATGGAATTTCTCAAGTTTAGTCTGCGCCAAATCTAGACAGAAATGTGACTGTTAGCATATGCCACACTTAGATGGAATGTCAGAAATGTGACTGTTAGCATATGCCACACTTAGATCGAATGTCAGAAATGTGACTGTTAGCATATGCCACACTTAGATGGGATTTCAGAAATGTGACTGTTAGCATATGCCACACTTAGATGGAATGTCAGAAATGTGACTGTTAGCATATGCCACACTTAGATGGAATGTCAGAAATGTGACTGTTAGCATATGCCACACTTAGATGGAATGTCAGAAATGTGACTGTTAGCATATGCCACACTTAGATGGGATTTCAGAAATGTGACTGTTAGCATATGCCACACTTAGATGGGATTTCAGAAATGTGACTGTTAGCATTTGCCACACTTAGACGGAATGTCAGAAATGTGACTGTTAGCATATGCCACACTTAGATGGGATTTCAGAAATGTGACTGTTAGCATATGCCACACTTAGATGGAATGTCAGAAATGTGACTGTTAGCATATGCCACACTTAGATGGGATTTCAGAAATGTGACTGTTAGCATATGCCACACCTAGATGGAATTTATCAAGTTTAGTCTGCGCCAAATCTAGACAGAAATGTGACTGTTAGCATATGCCACACTTAGATGGAATGTCAGAAATGTGACTGTTAGCATATGCCACACTTAGATGGGATTTCAGAAATGTGACTGTTAGCATATGCCACACTTAGATGGGATTTCAGAAATGTGACTGTTAGCATATGCCACACCTAGATGGAATTTCTCAAGTTTAGTCTGCGCCAAATCTAGACAGAAATGTGACTGTTAGCATATGCCACACTTAGATGGAATGTCAGAAATGTGACTGTTAGCATATGCCACACCTAGATGGAATGTAAGAAATGTGACTGTTAGCATATGCCACACTTAGATGGGATTTCAGAAATGTGACTGTTAGCATATGCCACACTTAGATGGGATTTCAGAAATGTGACTGTTAGCATTTGCCACACTTAGATGGAATGTCAGAAATGTGACTGTTAGCATATGCCACACTTAGATGGGATTTCAGAAATGTGACTGTTAGCATATGCCACACTTAGATGGGATTTCAGAAATGTGACTGTTAGCATTTGCCACACTTAGACGGAATGTCAGAAATGTGACTGTTAGCATATGCCACACTTAGATGGGATTTCAGAAATGTGACTGTTAGCATATGCCACACTTAGATGGAATGTCAGAAATGTGACTGTTAGCATATGCCACACTTAGATGGGATTTCAGAAATGTGACTGTTAGCATATGCCACACTTAGATGGGATTTCAGAAATGTGACTGTTAGCATTTGCCACACCTAGATGGAATTTCTCAAGTTTAGTCTGCGCCAAATCTAGACAGAAATGTGACTGTTAGCATATGCCACACTTAGATGGAATGTCAGAAATGTGACTGTTAGCATATGCCACACTTAGATGGGATTTCAGAAATGTGACTGTTAGCATTTGCCACACCTAGATGGAATTTCTCAAGTTTAGTCTGCGCCAAATCTAGACAGAAATGTGACTGTTAGCATATGCCACACTTAGATGGAATGTCAGAAATGTGACTGTTAGCATATGCCACACTTAGATGGGATTTCAGAAATGTGACTGTTAGCATATGCCACACTTAGATGGGATTTCAGAAATGTGACTGTTAGCATTTGCCACACCTAGATGGTATTTCTCAAGTTTAGTCTGCGCCAAATCTAGACAGAAATGTGACTGTTAGCATATGCCACACTTAGATGGAATGTCAGAAATGTGACTGTTAGCATATGCCACACTTAGATCGAATGTCAGAAATGTGACTGTTAGCATATGCCACACTTAGATGGAATGTCAGAAATGTGACTGTTAGCATTTGCCACACCTAGATGGAATTTCTCAAGTTTAATCTGCGCCAAATCTAGACAGAAATGTGACTGTTAGCATATGCCACACTTAGATGGAATGTCAGAAATGTGACTGTTAGCATATGCCACACTTAGATGGGATTTCAGAAATGTGACTGTTAGCATATGCCACACTTAGATGGGATTTCAGAAATGTGACTGTTAGCATATGCCACACCTAGATGGAATTTCTCAAGTTTAGTCTGCGCCAAATCTAGACAGAAATGTGACTGTTAGCATATGCCACACTTAGATGGGATTTCAGAAATGTGACTGTTAGCATTTGCCACAGTTAGATGGAATGTCAGAAATGTGACTGTTAGCATATGCCACACTTAGATGGGATTTCAGAAATGTGACTGTTAGCATATGCCACACTTAGATGGAATGTCAGAAATGTGACTGTTAGCATATGCCACACTTAGATGGAATGTCAGAAATGTGACTGTTAGCATATGCCACACTTAGATGGAATGTCAGAAATGTGACTGTTAGCATATGCCACACCTAGATGGAATTTCTCAAGTTTAGTCTGCGCCAAATCTAGACAGAAATGTGACTGTTAGCATATGCCACACTTAGATGGAATGTCAGAAATGTGACTGTTAGCATATGCCACACTTAGATGGGATTTCAGAAATGTGACTGTTAGCATTTGCCACACCTAGATGGAATTTCTCAAGTTTAGTCTGCGCCAAATCTAGACAGAAATGTGACTGTTAGCATATGCCACACTTAGATGGAATGTCAGAAATGTGACTGTTAGCATATGCCACACCTAGATGGAATTTCTCAAGTTTAGTCTGCGCCAAATCTAGACAGAAATGTGACTGTTAGCATATTCCACACTTAGATGGGATTTCAGAAATGTGACTGTTAGCATTTGCCACAGTTAGATGGAATGTCAGAAATGTGACTGTTAGCATATGCCACACTTAGATGGGATTTCAGAACTGTGACTGTTAGCATATGCCACACCTAGATGGAATTTCTCAAGTTTAGTCTGCACCAAATCTAGACAGAAATGTGACTGTTAGCATATGCCACACTTAGATGGAATGTCAGAAATGTGACTGTTAGTATATGCCACACCTAGATGGAATTTCTCAAGTTTAGTCTGCGCCAAATCTAGACAGAAATGTGACTGTTAGCATATGCCACACTTAGATGGGATTTCAGAAATGTGACTGTTAGCATTTGCCACAGTTAGATGGAATGTCAGAAATGTGACTGTTAGCATATGCCACACTTAGATGGGATTTCAGAAATGTGACTGTTAGCATATGCCACACTTAGATGGGATTTCAGAAATGTGACTGTTAGCATTTGCCACACCTAGATGGAATTGCTCAAGTTTAGTCTGCGCCAAATCAGACAGAAATGTGACTGTTAGCATATGCCACACTTAGATGGGATTTCAGAAATGTGACTGTTAGCATATGCCACACTTAGACGGAATTCTCAAACTTAGCCCGCGTTGCATCTAAATAGAAATATGATTGTTAGCAAATACCACACCTAGATAGAATTTCAGAAATGTGACTATTAGCATATGTGACTCTTAGCATGCACCACACTTAGAATTATGAACCTAGCTTGCGCGGCATCTAGATAGAAATGTGACTGTTAGCATGTACCGGACCTAGATGGAATCCCACAATTGCAAGGACAGCAATGCCAACTAACCAACCAACTAACAATTCCATCCCTCTGCATACACCTCTGAAACTATAACCAAACACAACCACAAACCTTAAACGCAGCAATCCGCACAAACTTCACAACAATGCAACAACAAAACAAACCACACATAGACTTGCACAACAGCACACGACGACTACGGACCATAAAACACCCCAAGCCCAGCCGACGGACCCACCGGGCTGAGGCTGCCAACAGCACATCACTGCTCTCTTGCACTTTTCCAGCTTATTCCTACTAACCCACCCCCCCTCCTCCCCTTTTCAGAGCCGCCAGAGCACCAGGGGACCACTTCGGTGGTGATAGTGCGCGGTACAAATGACCTTTAACATTAACAACATTAACATTAAGAGTGAAGATAAAAGTACTGGGTACTGGTATATTGTTTGGTAATGTCTGTGTTTATTTGTACATGCTGTTGACTGACTCTCATGCTTCACCGGCTGAGCTAAAAGCAGATGTTCTAAAGTTCCATGTTCTTGCCCTAGCTATTACCAATCAGACATGTGTTCACAATTGCAATGTGGCGTCTACATGAAATACAAGCTCAGTGAGCTGTGCTTGCAAATTAGAACACACATAAAGTGAATGTATCTACTGTGTGTGTCCACCAGAGATTTTGAGAGTCTGAAAGGGCAGCACATACGCCCTCCTTCCATTATTTGGGTGAATCCAATCCTTTCACTCCAACACAAGATCATTGGTGAAATTGTACTGTGCTTTCTGTGGCAATGGAATTGCTTAACCCTTTTTGGCACATGCTAGCAGTGGCATCTCGCACTCTGCGGGCCGGAGGGCGGCTGGACTGCGCTGGACCATTTCCCCTGATCGTTACTGTGAGTAAAAGGCCCGCCCCTTTAATCTCTAAAAAGGTCAAAAGTAAAGGTAACTCTACGAGGTACAATCTCCGTAGCGGAAATAAGGGTATGTCTGTGAATGCACCCAAGCATATGACGGAGGAGGGGGAGTCTTGCAGGCGTGCACTAAGGCTGTGAATGACAGGCACAATGGAGGGCTCATAACAATGTTTTTCCAGGTAGAGGAAAACTAGGAGGGGACTAAGGATCCGGCTGCCCAGGTAAGTAAGGGAGTGGGAATTCCTGAAGTGGTAGCCTACACGAAACCATGGGTGCATGATGGAGCTTCCTTGGATGAGGAGGTTGGCAATAACTCTACTTGAATGATGCTATTTGCTCCAGCAGAGCATAAACAGAGTGTCCCCGGGGGGAGAAGGGGGCATTGTAAATACTGGTCCGGTCACGCCAGAATGCCAAACAATCGCTGAGACGGGGGGGATCGGAGGTTCCACCTCCACTAATGATCGCTTATCAACATCGGCAAACCTAAGCATTCATCTCAATGCTACCCAAGCATGAAGAAGAAAGTATCGTCTCCAACGTTGAACTACAGTCTTTTATGGTGACGACGCAGTTCGCGTTAAAGATCCTCCTAAAATTAAGTGGCCGGATCTTTGATGCATTAACGGAAACAGGGGGGTCCAATGGGAGCCAGGCAGTGGATGGGGCCCATAATGCTATCAGGGCAATCAGGGGGGACCAATGGTGGTACAGCCTGTACCCAGTAGGAAGGGGACTGTGGGAGTCATTGAAATAAATCTGGTGACACAGGAAGAGTTGGAAGTTCCGGAGTCATGGAAGGAGAGGCGTAAAGCAGCCAGTCTCAAAATTGGTACGCAGCAAAATAAATCTTATATCAAGAAAGGCGTGCTAGCGCCCATTCGAACAAAGAAGACGATGAAAAAAGTGGCACAGTCACGAAGACGCCTATCCAAACAAGCCGGTACGCTGACCAGTTGGACTACAAATGAAGACTCCCAGGAATTAAGACTCCCAGGAATGAAGACTCCCAGGAAAGAAGACTCCCAGGAATGAAGACTCCCAGGAAAGAAGACTCCCAGGAATGAAGACTCCCAGGAATGAAGACTCCCAGGAAAGAAGACTCCCAGGAATGAAGACTCCCAGGAATGAAGACTCCCAGGAATGAAGACTCCCGGGAATTGAATGGCGACCTCTCAGGGAGTGCGAGGGATCGGTCATCTCATGAGGCAGAGACGGACATTCAGGGCCTTGCTAACCTTCATCCGACCTTGACACCGGAAAGGAGGACGATGTTGGCATTCTCTTTGAAACCGACAGTTCAATCTATACCAACGCAAATGTGTGCCCTCCTGTTCATCTTAACTCTAACATCATCCGTACAAAACACCTCAACCAAAAGCATACGAACAAATAGGCCAACAAGGCGGTCCTTCTGAAAGCTTTGCACCAAATCCCCCAACTACATATCCTATTATCAGATGACTTTGATTTCATCCAACCAATGACACGCAAACACTCTCATGTGTCTAGAGTGCACTGTAGCATTGTGGCGACTGTGCCTATACTGCGTCTTACAGACTTCAAATGTCAAACTCTGGCATTGAGCCTGATGTGGACTTTGGGAACGAGGATCATGCACTGGCAATAATAGGAACAAATAATGAGAGCAGGCAAATAAAATTACCCAGTGCAGGGCAGTCGGGTGAATTTACACTATCTGGCGTAAAAAAAATTGCTAACTAAAAGGGTTGGTGGAATCACTTACAACAATGCCTGTCGGTCTATCATGTCCTGGAACACTCAGGGAGTTAGTCATATTTTGGGCGCAGTGGAAGTACAGGAAATGTTGACTGAAAATCGAATTTGTATCCTACAGGAAACACGGCTGAGAGTTAATATGTCAGTGGTGTGCTGCTTGATTTGTGTAAAAGCGTTTCTTCAAACGCCAACGTTCTGCTGTCTAACACTGCGCTCGAGTAGCACTGCGAGCCTCCTGCTCTTGCTACATTGGTGCCTGCTTCCTGGAGGAGGCGGGGCGCTGCAGCCTCACGTGACGAATCACGTGACATCCACCGGGCATTAAAACCAACCCTAAACCACCCTTGCGGCGTAAAGCCCTGTGGAGTTAAGCCCTCTGGCTGTTATACGGCTGTTGTGCGTGTTGTGCCGAAGTTGCCGAAGGAAGATTAATCTGCAGGATCCTAAGTAAGCTAACCAGCTATCTCAGTGTAATATTCATTGTTACCACCTGGCTGAGGGGGGGAGTCGGACTAAGGCCGCTCCTCAAGCTGTCGGGCGTTCCCTTTCCGGGTGGTTCGTTCGGATTGACACTCTGATATTACATTCATTGACATTTTAACTCTATTCTCCAACCATTCACTATTATATGATTTGTGATGATAATTTTAACCTAACAAATTAATTATTCTTCTTACGAAATTGTATTACTTTGGTTTTTATTCGCTCCCATTTTAACTGATGGTATTGGCTGCTCACTTTCTAGTATTAGTATCTGCTGATCCCTGATATTAGCTTAATTTATCTGAGGGGCTGCAAAGGTTTCTTCTCCCCGGCTATTTCTGAGAAACGGAGTGTATATTAACTACTGAATTGATTAGGTCCTAGGTACATTTATAATAGATTTTTTGTGATAGAACTGCTTTGATTTCTGGGTGATTTGCCTCCTTAGGGATTAATAGGTAAACCTAAGCACTAGTCCTCCACATTTTATTAATATATATCCCCCTTAACACTTTATTACCATGGCCCAAAGTCCATGCTCACACAATCTGAGATCTAAAAAGGGGAAGAAAAGTGTATCTACATCTAATATTAAATTAGGAACCGAGAAGCCTGGTAAAGGGAAAAAACAAAAAAAGGGAAGTAAGAGTCAGCCTATATGTGAGACTAAAGGAGTATTGGAACAACCTAAGATACCCAGCTTTTTTACTACAAAAGAAAAAGTATTGGCAACTGATAATGCACTCCCCCTCTCCCCCCCTTAATAGCTCGAAGATTGACAATTTACTACCTTCCCCTCTTCCCGCTAATAGCTCTATGATTGATAATAATTCGCTTTTGACATTAGTACATAAATTCAGACGTCAATCTATGGGAACGGGAACTAATCTGGAAATCTCTGTAGTTGAGGATACCGATATGAATAACATTATCGGTACAAATTTGTTAGCTTCTCCAGATTTGGATAAATTTGCCGAGAGAGAAGTGGAACTTAATTCGAGCGATGAGTCTTATAATTCTATGGGTAACCTCTCTGAAATTTCTGTTAACAGTGATAGAAGTAGGGTAATTGAATATTCACTTAAATCCGGTGAGAAATTGGATGCCCTTACTACCATGATGGATGTCGTCTTGACCATTTGCACTAAATTGCTTAAAGAACAGAGTGACACAAAATCATTGGTATTGCAGAATATTGATAATACAAGATCTTTTGGGATTATGTTAGAAGATTGCTGTGGAAATGATTTTAAAAAGGGGGAAAGGCATACTATGGGGTCTAATGAGGTGTTAGGAGATTTGAGTGAGTTGGTTTTGGCGGTTGAAAAAGAAAAAGAGAATACCACTGTGCAAACTAATATCTCCCCCATGGAACAACTTAATCCAAGGGAAAACTCGGCTGATAAGACTATTATTAGTGTGAGAGAGGTAGAAATAAGGGCAGCTCAAGGCTCTAGGAGGCGCACTAGGCGAAATAGAAAAAATAAAAAATCCACCCGTAAGAGGATGGCGATTGACAAGACCAAAACTACTAAGACTATTAAAAAAAACTCCCTGGCCCTAGCAAATACAGAACCTTTAGACTCTGAATGCGTAGAAGTGGGGAACCACTACGAAATTATTGAACATCAGCGGAAGTCGGATGGTGGGAAAAAAGTGGTAATTAAAAATAAGGGACTAGAAAACTGGCTAAAGGGTAAGGATAATACATTAGAGGAAAGGGAAAGTGAGGATATGGTATCCATAGAAAATAATTTTAAATATGTTGAAATTCCATATAATAACAATATTATGCCTCTCACTAAAAGGGAGAGGGAAATATATATCAAAGAGATGGAGCAATTGGCCATGCATAGTAACCAAAAAACAAGCATGGCAAAATCTGTGGGAATAATTGAAGAACCCCAACTTATAGTGGGGAAAAGTATTAAAATCATAGAAAAATCCACTTCGGATGAAAGCCCTTTTTTAAATCGGACTTGGCTACTGAATAAACTGTCACATATTCCACAGCTACAGAACATTAATACAGGGGATATTGAATCTATTATCCTGCCGGAATATGGTAGCTGGGATAATTGGGTCATTGTCCAATTTAGATCCGCAGTTTTTGTGGACCTCATTAGGGAATACTCTAATGGAATATGGGGCAATAAATATGAAATTGTGATATGCCACTCCGCAACTCATAATGATTTAAAAAACAAAAACACGAATTTGGTGGGAGCTTCACCTACTGCTATGGAAGTAAGAAATAAAAATGCAGAAGTAAATTCTTTGGAGGGTAATACTATTCAAAATTGAGATGAGGTATGTACTAATGAATTCAATCTCCTCTCTTGGAATAGTAGAGGCTTTAATTCCCTATTACACAAGGATGGTATCCAATTGCTGATGGAGAGTGATGTTTTTGCCTTACAAGAAACTTGGGTAACTGGGGAAATTCTACTCGATGGATACAATATTTGGAGTAAAGCTGCTTCCAAAGGTGAAAAGGGACGGCCGTATGGAGGGCTTTTTATTGGGGTAAAAAACCATCTTTCATTTAAACCTTATGAGAAGCATGGGAGCCTACCTAATGTTATGTGTGCAATCATAGATAGGGGAAGACTATCAGGGAACCCCCTTCTTATTAACATCTACTCTCAACCAGGGGGGTATAATGTCTATGAGATTGGGGAGTTTATAAACCATACCATTGAAAGCTGGACTCTGGACTCCCCTCAGTCCGAAATCTGTATAGTGGGTGATTTTAACGCCCATTGTGACTCTGCTGTAAGGGAGATGAATAGGTGCAATGAATTGTGGGATGAAACGTTCATTACCGCATCATTGGTAACCTGGTTGATGGATTAAATACCCATTCCGGGCAGGGATGTCGGTGGATGAACCTTATGTCTAGCTGGGGGTTAGAATATTTGGAACCTAATATAGGACCAGGCACCAGGGCAACCTGGACTAATGGGATGGTAGGCTATAGGCTAGACTATATGTTTTTAAATAAAAAACTAAGCCAATCTATGATCCATTTTGAACATATAGATATCTCCTTGAGTGACCACACACCCATTAGGGGCAAATTCTACTATGGCCCGATAAAGCAAAGCTGGGATGTGGGCAAAGTGATGGATATCCAATTTACTGCAGGTGGAAACAGGATCACTTGGTCGGATAAAAATGTAATTATCTTTAATGAGCTGTTCGATCGCCTGATCATTGATGACCTAGATATTGCGCGACACGGCCTAAATTTGATAACGAATTTGTTGGGAATAATACGGAGGACAAACAGCAACCTTATAGTGAAAAATAAAAAGGGAAAAAATCATTCCCACAAATTTGATCAAGTGATCTATGACAGGAAAAAAGAAATGATGGGTGAGATCTGTAAACTAAAACAGACATGTGACTCAGATGATGAAGAAAGAAATAAGAGAATCAGTAATATAAAGACACAATATAAAAACTGGCTAAAGGATTATAAGTACAGTACTAATAATGTCAATTGGAGGTGCTTATTTAAGATATGCAAAACCCATGACTCAAAAAAATGTTGGTACTTATACCGACAATTCCTGATGGAGGAAGATTGCAGGGAAAATACTAATGTTAGCCAGGAGGTTTGGAAACAGTATATTACTGATCTCTACTTCAAGATTAGTTATATGTCTGCTATCCCTACTGGTATAAATCCATATAGCTATAATACATTTCCCTTTGGTATTCGAGATATAATTAAAATGATCTCTAAAATGAAAGCATCACGTGCCCCCGGCCCAGACGGGTTAGCTAATGCTGTCATAAAACAAAATCCCATGAAATGGGCAGTGATTCTGCACCAGCTATTTCCGCTATATGGGAAACAAGCCGTATACCGGATATCTGGAGGAAAGCTATAGTAGTCCCTATTTTTAAAAAAGGGGACAGAAAATTGCCCGATAATTATAGATTACTGGCTATGGCAGACAGCAGCTGTAAGATCTTCTGCTCATTGTTAGTTGACAGCTTAAATAACTGGATAGAGGAAAAGGGGCTTCTGTCTGCTCTACAAACTGGCTTCCGCAAAGGATACAGCACCCTCGATAATATATTAATGTTGAAACACATTATAGCAGGGGCTAAGGATAAGGGGGAAAAACTATATGTGTGCTTCGTTGATTATTCGAAAGCCTTTGACAGTGTTAATAGGGGGCTTTTGTGGAAGAAATTAAGAGAGAAAAAGATCTGTCCCAACATTCTGCATTTCTTGGAAGAAATGTATAGGGAAACTACTGTGTCCATATGCCTGGGCAAAGGAGGGATGTTATCACCTGAGATTGCTACGAATACTGGACTGAAGCAGGGATGTGTCACATCGCCTATATTGTATGACTTGTATGTTTCAGATATGTGGGAAAGCTTCACCACCATAAATAACTTTCCACCAATAGTGGCGGGGAAACCCATATGTGGCCTTATGTATGCAGATGACACCGTCCTCCTGGATAAGACTCCGATAGGGTTACAAAGAATGTTGAATGGCCTACTAGCCTACTCTGAAGCGAATAACCTTAGTATTAATATTAATAAAACTAAGGTAATGGTATTCGGAGCCACAAAGTTAGAAAAGAAAAAACTTTCCTCAAGATGGCAGATAAACCCTATTAAATTGGAGGTTGTTGAGGCCTATCCTTATTTGGGGACGCCTATTCTGAGCAATCCCTGCATACATTTATTCCAGGAGGCGGTTAATCTAAAAGTACCAAAGAAATGGGAAGTCATAAGGAAATATATGACCAGTAAAGGCGGCCACTCAATCGAAGGTTTACTTGAGATATACAAAAGCTGTATTATACCTGGTATTCTGTATGCACTAGAAACAGTAGAAAGTAAATATCTGAGTAAGCTACACTTACTTGAAGGGAAGATCTGGAGACCAGCCCTAGGACTCCCCAACTCAGTACCAATACAAGCTATAAGATGTGAACTGGGGCTCATATCCCTCTCGACTCTGTGGAAAATCGAATGTTGCAAACTCTGTTTTAGAATTATCTCAGGGGACGGGGATGAAGGAAGCCTGCTTAACCTTATAAGACAAAATAAAAGTGAAGGCAGATTTAAGAATTCCTATATGCTTAGCCTTCAAAAAACAGTTCTGTCTTTTTTAGAAGCCCTTGGCTATAACTAATGCATGGAAAAAGATAACAGAATGTGTACTAAGAAAAGTCTTAAAGATAAGGCTTTTATTTGGGATCTATGTGAAAATCAATCTTATCTCTATAATAAGTCTAGATACTCTGTTTATGCTCTCCAAGGCCTCAAACCTGCCATCCCAAGACAATATCTGATAAACACGGGAAGCAGAGCTCTGAGAAGATGTATCTTGCAGCTACGTCTGAACACTCTCCCGTGTAATGATATTATCGGGGCAAGAACAAATATTCCCCGTGCAGAAAGTTTGTGCAGGCATTGTAATATAGAGGTGGAGACAGCAAGACATATTTTAACTTCATGTACCAAACTAAGGGAATGTTATTTTAAAGGGTATGCACAATTTGTAGAGGACATGCAAAGGATTGAAACTGACCAATTCTGGTCAGCTATTTATGATGGAGAGATTAAGGTCTATATTGGGGCAGCCTTTTATATTTGGAAGCGAGTAATATGATGTATGCTTTTGTATGTATAATATATGTATTTGTGTTTGGTTGATATAATATTTTTTGTAGTGTATAAGGTTTTAATTAACCAATAAACACTTTAATTAAATAAAAAAAAAATATGTCAGTGGAAGGATTTGCAATCTATCAGACATTGCCATAGAAAGGGGAGAAAGGCAGGTCATGTGGTGGTCTTGTGGTGGGTGCAAGTCTATCATTAAATGCTAGGAGCGTAGTGGAGGATTTGGTACTAATTGGCAGTTGAGGGTATATACCCCACCCCGGTGGTAGAACACTGGTGGTGAAAATGTATAATCCACAGGGAGGCGGGATAAGTGGACTGACCCAAGAGGAACTGATTTGTTAGTGGACTGGTCGAATGGGGCTCCAATGACATGATCATATCATGTGGTGATTTAAATGTAGATGCATAAGTAAAGAGGACATTTGTCCAACCCACCCACTGATTTAAGGTGTAGGAATGTCCAAGGTAGACCCTCTAGGGAGGGGATTAGATGGCTGAGAAGTTTGAGAGAATGTGATTTGGGGATGCGTAGAAGGTGTTAAACAGGGAAAACCCACATGGATAAGAGGTCGAAAGAGCTGTACCCGTGACTACTTTTTTGTTAAAACCTCATTATTTAGAAATATCACTGGAATTCGTATAAAAGAGAATAGCTGCAAAGATTATACCTGAGCAAGGCACAAAGTGGGTTGTGGGTGATGGTATCATAGAGCTTCACGCTCGGGAATAATGTAACATGGACGGGGAAAATGTTGATTGGGAACAGAACTTATCCTGGGCTGGGGATGAAATTGAGGAATGATTCACCAAATTCACTTAGAAAGTTTGCTTATCATAAATCAACACAAATAGTTGATGAACGTAAAGTTAAAATGAGGTAGGATAGGTTGATCATGGGCAAGAAACCATCAATGAGGCGGCGGGAAGTACTAGTGATTAGTAAGGGAGAGCTTTGTAAAGGTGGTAACCGTTCCACGATCAACAGCACAAAAAATAAGTATAGAAATGCCATCTTCTGGTGGAAACATACTGGGGATTGGCAACATCTGGTCAAGGCTTTGAAAGAAAATAATGGACGCAACATTTGCTGAAATAACTCGGTGAGGCAAAAGGAATGAAAAAGAGAAGAGTCATAAACCCAATTGGTGGAACCCAATCGACCAATCAATAGCAAAATCCGTTAGCCAGACACGAGGGAATGCCCTTAAAGCCTCTTCAATATATAAGAAATACTAGTTTTGTGATTGAGAATGCAGACATTGAGTATACAATTGGAGGGCTCAAAGCATTCAGGACCCCCGGTTCCAACGGCCTGGCGAATGTAGAATGAGAACAAGAGCCTGAGGCCTGAAGGGGGTGTTCCCCATGTCTGGCAGTCAGCAATTGGGATCCCCATGCACAAGTAGGGAGACGTTATGGACCCAGGTAACTATAGATCTCTTTGGAGGCTGAATCTGACTGGCGCCAGTTCATTGGCATTTTTGCACTCGTGTAAAATGGTGTCATTTATCCAATGAAAGTGGAAAGTTTCACTTAGGAAAGGAACTTTCAGCACCCCTGCTGTGAATTTAAAGTCAAACACACCTCCATCATTGGGCTTTGAGTACATTGTCGCACAGGCAGTTCTAACATTGATGCAATGTTCTTGTAGAAACTCAGACATTGACCTGGTGCTGTCTTTCAGGTGAGGAGGGAACTAACCGCTTTCTCAGGTGTACCTTTTACTGGTATTTGTAGAAAAACACAGCACGTGTAGCACAAGGTTGGTTTCAGAATAGTCTCCTGGGATATTGCTGGGTTCCTGAGTTTACTGATGTTATATCTTCTTTTGATGTACTATTGTTCCAGGAAACCTGGGAACTAACGTGAACTCGTTTAACTAGTTTTCATGGGTTTCACGTCCGGCCCTAAAGACCAGCAGAGGCAGGAAAACAGGTGGTCTTGCCACTTACATTAATGCCAACCTAGGTGTTACCTGCAGCGCGGGCATCATATCCAACACAGTGCGGAGGGCTTACATCAGCAGTCAATTATACATAGTCTTACATTGCTTCACTGAGAATAACTCTGAGTCCTGACACTGAGGCTCCATGGAAAGCCCTCGACGAGTCTAGTGTTAATGATCAATCGAAGTGCAGCGAAAGCTCAATGATAATACCTGGGGGGGACTTTAATATATAGCTTGGGGGCTGCTCTTTGGCAGCGGGTGTGTCCCAGGAAGTAGGTCGTGCCCGTCACATACCATCGCCACGCATGATGGGTGGGTGTACATGTAAGGCGGAGGAACTGTTCCAAATTAAAGTATTGAAAAGAGAACTATGCAGAGTGAATGGGGGGCTACCATCGGACACTCCAGGTCAATACACATTCTGAAACATCAGCTTTCCTCATAGTGCACAGGTGTGATTGGCACTTCCTACACAATGTAAGGATTGTGCAAAGTCCTGAGAGTGACCAGAATCCCCTGATATTGTCAGTAAACCACAACCACAAATGTACATTCAAATCTCAGACCGACGACATATTGACAGTGTTGGGATGCAAGTGCAAGGTGACAGCCGTGTACAGAGGTTCAGGGTGCGTACATGGTTAAATGAACAGCACATAGCGCACTGGGCTTGCTGCTGAACTTGTTTTTCACATGAGTCACTGTAACATTAAAGTGTTTATAAACACTAACCGTATGTACTCATTAGGATTTGGAGGAGAGGATGCAATGGCTGTGACATAGGTCCCTCTATTGGGGTGTGCAACGTGGGAAGAGGAGAGGCTAAGTCTCAGAGTCTGTAGTGTCATGTGTGATGCCATGAGCAGTGCATGTGGGGTGCGAGTTGTAGATGTTTAATGACCCATAACTGTCGCATTGCTGTTTTTATGTTTTAACCCTTAAACAAACGTGTCCAGTGGATAGGTACTTACTACAGCTGTATACTACTCTTCATATCAAAGGCAATCACTGGATCTGAGTGGTACTAGCCTTGCAATGCCCTCCTTTATAATGGACACGTCAGCCAGTGCTGCTCTGCCCTTATCTGTATTCAGCCCGTCCATCCTTGTACGCCCTACAACCTGCCTCTAAACAGCTGCAAATCTCCACATCAGCATAGACCTCCTTCCCTTTTGCCACCACCTTCCCTATTCTCTCGCACCACTCTTCCTAAATTCCACCTTCCGCCACACTTGTACTCTGCATGGAACTGACTGTGCCCAGTTCCCTTGAGCTGCCATATCTTGATAGCTTTGCAGAGGTGGCCTTCACCATCTACCTGCACGTGTAAGCTTCCGCCAGATGTTTCTGGTAGGTATAGTACCTCTTGTACTAATCCTTACGTGTGGACATTATGCATCCAGTAAGACACTTCCTTCTTTTGTCATCCTAGAGAGAAAGAGAAGTGGCCTGGTGCATCTTCTCCTTATCACCACAAGAAGTGATTGGCCTGTTGCCACGCAGGGGGAATCCTCATAAAATGCCACCAGTATGTTGCTCTTCTCAAATTCACAGCACTTGCAAGTACCAGCCAGATGGTATCTTGGATTACTCAATGGATCCACACAAGCAACCCTTTACTGTGAGCAATATAGAGTGGCGTGTGGCAGCTCTCACTTCCTATGCCACAAGCAACCCATTACTGTGAGCAATATAGAGTGGCGCGTGGCAGCTCTCACTTCCTATGCCACAAGCAACCCATTACTGTGAGCAATATAGAGTGGCGCGTGGCAGCTCTCTCTTCCTATGCCACAAGCAACCCGTTACTGTGAGCAATATAGAGTGGCGCGTGGCAGCTCTATCTTCCTATGCCACAAGCAACCCGTTACTGTGAGCAATATAGAGAGGCGCGTGGCAGCTCTCTCTTCCTATGCCACAAGCAACCCGTTACTGTGAGCAATATAGAGTGGCGCGTGGCAGCTCTCTCTTCCTATGCCACAAGCAACCCGTTACTGTGAGCAATATAGAGTGGCGCGTGGCAGCTCTCTCTTCCTATGCCACAAGCAACCCGTTACTGTGAGCAATATAGAGTGGCGCGTGGCAGCTCTCTCTTCCTATGCCACAAGCAACCCGTTACTGTGAGCAATATAGAGTGGCGCGTGGCAGCTCTCTCTTCCTATGCCACAAGCAACCCGTTACTGTGAGCAATGTAGAGTGGCGCGTGGCAGCTCTCTCTTCCTATGCCACAAGCAACCCGTTACTGTGAGCAATATAGAGTGGCGCGTGGCAGCTCTCTCTTCCTATGCCACAAGCAACCCGTTACTGTGAGCAATATAGAGTGGCGCGTGGCAGCTCTCTCTTCCTATGCCACAAGCAACCCGTTACTGTGAGCAATATAGAGTGGCGTGTGCAGCTCTCTCTTCCTATGCCACAAGCAACCCGTTACTGTGAGCAATATAGAGTGGCGCGTGGCAGCTCTCTCCTCCTATGCCACAAGCAACCCATGAGTATGAGTGTTAGGCAGAAACCTGTGCAGTTGCCTCTGGGACCACTGCAAAAGATTTAAGTCTACAGGAGTTAGCAGTAAACCCAATTGGTAGTAGTCTGTACCACCCAGATTTACCTGGTAGCTGTGGCTGAGCAGTCAGACCTCTCTCAAGATGAGTTAGGCAGTATTTAGAGTATACAAGATAGGGCAATTCACACAGTAGGACAAGCAGACACTGATCAGAGCTTGGGTGTAAAGATATATAATTATTTATTTAAAAACACATCTATGAAAAACACACTGGCCCTAATACGGCAAACAACTTCAATCACAGTTACTATAAGTATATCAATCCCCTCACAATATTTCGACAAGTCTAGGTTCAACGGCACCACTTATTTGCAGAGAGAGGTGAATGCTTTAACCTAGATGGCACACTAATATTCGTTAGAACGGGAGAGAAAAGGCAGGGTATGAAACCAACTCGGTACCAACACTTTTACGAAGCAAATGCAAGGCAAGCAAGGCAGGCTCTACTGTAGATCACAAAGTTCAGAGGCCAGGCCCACTCGGAGAGAGGCAAGGCTGTATGTCCCAAAAGTATCTCAGTGGAAATGCACTTCAAGTCTTTGTAGCAAAATGTCACAGAAAGGTTGGGCCAGTTTTAGAACAAGAAGTTAAGAAGGTCTGGAGGTGACCCAGTGGGAAGGTAAGGATTTAAGACACCTCACACTAACCGTCACAAGGGAAGCCAGGCGGACACAGTACCTTGTAAATGAAGAGACAGCTCCAGCGGGGGCAGTTGTTCCTGGTGGTGGATGCAAGTCGGGACTTTGCCAGAAGAAGAGATGATCTCATCGTTGAGGAAAGCGAAGATCGTTGCACCACCAGGGAAGAGACCAGTCGCGGAGTGCTCCGTCACAAGGCACCACCTTTTGGTCGCGGTACAGTGGTTAGTGGCTATCTGGTTGCCGGGGTGCTCAGCCGGGCAATTCGAACACTACTTCCTGGAAGCGAAGAAAAAGCAAGGGACCGGTTTTTCCCACCAGTCAAGGGAAGAAGACTCTCCAGCAGGGAGATCTCCTCTGTCGTCGGGAAGTGGTGAGTCGGTTCAGCAGGGCTCCACCGGAGGTGTCGTCATTGCAGGTCGGCTCAGCTTTACCCTCGTCGGATTCTTAGGTCCTGTGGCGACTTCTGAAGATCCAGTCCCAAAAGCCCTGCTTTTATGAAGAAAACCCCCATTCATTCAGCCTAGCTGTCAATCAAAACGCTAAGTGGTGAGCGGGGTGGCTCACCACTTGGGCCAATCACACCAGAGTGCGACTTGAGTTGGCAAGGCAACTCAGTCCAGGGTGCCTAAACCCCCTCCCACACCCCCTGTGGTACCCAGACAGAATGGCACCACTCTGGAGGGCTTCTGTGTAGAAGTCCGCCAAAAGTGGAACAAAGGGCTCAACCTTTGGTTCGGAGTTACAGAGGCGAACACATATGCCAT
This sequence comes from Ambystoma mexicanum, assembly GCF_040938575.1. Lineage (NCBI taxonomy): Eukaryota > Metazoa > Chordata > Amphibia > Caudata > Ambystomatidae > Ambystoma > Ambystoma mexicanum. Next base: position 7,308,579 of record NC_090930.1, on the reverse strand, counting down.
TTTAAAAACCGAGTTCTGGCAGAAAATACCAACCGGTGGATTTATTTAAGATAAATGAACCGGCGGTATGTTAGAGACTAAGGTGAAAAAGTATTAGCCTCCAACAATGGGAAGAATCCAATAGGACTATATTCGCGGTCGAATATAAAAAGTAGTATCCACTGCCACCAGCCAAAACTCGACGAGGGGGGACGGGACAGTGCCCCCTCGAACAACAGACCCAGGGGTAATCGAATTACCCCTACCAGTACGTCCACAATAGGATGGGTTGTACTGGTTCTGTTAGTAAATTTAGGTCTAGTAAAGCCAATGGTGACTTTACATGCCCGGGGAGACAGTAGTCAGTCCCCGGGTATGGAGTCTATGGTGGGGGTCACCTAGGACACCCCAGTGTTACGGCACGGAGGGTGCTGTGTAACACACATAGGCCCTCATTACGACCCTGGCGGAAAGTGACTGACCGGACCGCCACAGCGTAAATAGCGTTTCCGCCATTGCACGAAGGAGCAAAGTGCGGCCCATTCCGACCCATCGGGCACGAGCACCACGGCATGGCGGAAGTGCAAAGTCCGCGATGGCGGAAATGACCCCAAAACGGCCCACACCGCCGCCGTACGGCGCCCTAGGTGCAATACCGCCACCCATCACAGCGGACACCGCAGTGTGCGCCTACCGGAAAGTACGGTGACCGTAAATATACGGAAACGGAAGTAAAAACATGGGCCCGGAACGGGAAATATCCCGCCGTACACCTATAAAACCACAAAACCACACAACCACTAAAAACACTACCCCGAGACACACCCCAACCCGTCATCCACCCTAGCGAAACCAAGAAAAATGGGAAAAGTAGCGAAGAAAGCGTGCGACCGCAAGCGGCAGGTCCACTTCTCCCGTGAGGAACTCACCGTGCTAACAGAGACCCTCCAGGAGAATGCTGCCGTCGTCTTCTCCACGCAAATGACCAGGACGGCACTTGCGAACAAGAAGGCCATATGGGCTCTGGTGGCACAGCGGGTAAGTGCGGAAAAGCGGAAAAGCGATGGGACGACCTGCGGATACGCGTCCGCAGCATACTCTCTGCCAACCGCAACATTGCCACAGCCACCGGGGGAGGTCCTGAATCACCCATCAAGTTGACCCCCTGGGAAGAAATCTGTGCCTCCACCATCGGAATGGAGAGCATAGAGGGAGTCGGAGGGATGGAGAAAGGAGTGCAGACATCCGAAGAATCAGGTAGGTGGGCCAGATAAAACAATGCTAAATCCACAATGTCCAATCATGTGAAGTACCATGTGTCCACATAGTGCAACAGAAACACATGTCCAGGAGAACGTCCACACACATCGCCCTGATAGCGCACTTTAAAACCACAATAAATACATAAATAATTAAAAACCCCTAAAACACCCACTACACGTGCAGCAGGCACACACTAACTGCAGGCTGCCAAACAACTGCACCCTCACTCCACACACAAATGAAAGCACCTCCAAGGCCCCGACCCAAATCACCCTCAGGTACCACCCCAATGCATGTGATACAATGCCATTCCAATACCCACAGACCCATTAATAACCCTCGCCCTCCTTTACTCCACCACAGGGTCCGATCCAAATGACGAGCATCAGGACACCCCTACCAGCACACCTGCAAAGAGGGCCAAGACCAACGGCCAAAGACCCTCCACCTCAGCTGCACGCATCAAGACACGGCAGCAGCACACATCAGGTGGCAGCACAGAGGAGGGAACATCAACAGGCACCCCAGCAGCCAGCATGCCCACAACACCACCACCACAGGTCCCCCCAACGGATGCCACAGAAGGCACTGCCTCTGGTGGCAGCAGCACCATAGGTGACACCCCATTGATGGCAGCATGCTCCGACACAGAAGACGGGGATGTCGAAGTCAGATCCATCCATGACCTGTCCCATTCCCCCTGTCTGTCCCATCCCGTACAACATGAGGATACCACGCAGGGGCACCCACAAGACGACGACTGGCCATCCCCCACAAGCCCTGTGGCAAGGCAACATGAGGTCAACAGCCCCTCTGTGACACCCCCGCAAATGGCCATGGCCCAGCAGAGGCAACAGTCCCTCGACCAGTTAATCGTGCAACAGCAGCAACTGGCCACGCTCCTCAAGGACCATGCCGATGAATGTGGGCGCACTAAGGCAGACATAGAAACATCAACTGAGACACTCAGGGCAGAAATGGAGAGAAGTACAGAGACACTAAGGGCACAAATGGAGAGTAGCACCGAGAGCCTGAGAGTCCAAATGGAGAGAAGCACCGAGAGCCTGAGGGGGGAACTGCATGCGACGTCCAAAGACGTATGTGCCGAACTTGCCGCAGTGCGCCGTGTGCTCACTGAGCTCTCACAAACCCTTAGGGACATGCATGGACGTGAGCAGGCAGAGACATCATCCGTTGCAAGTTCCGTCCAGGGCAGCCCCCAACGTAGATCTGGGAGGAACCTGCGCTCCACAGGCAGGGGTGCCCCTGATACCCGCAGAGGGGGCTTGCAATAGCGACAGCCCACTGACAATGAGCATCTTTGGACACTGGTGTTCGGGGGGGAGGTAGGAGGGTGGAGGGGGTGTGTTGGGCCCACTTGGGTGGCGGGTCGATAGGGTGTTCAACATGATATCACATATGCCATAAACAGTGCACGATCAACCAATGAGATGTGTGGACAATGATCTTTGTGTACTAGGCCATCATAGGCGTACAGTCCATATTGTGCATGTACCAGACACACACAGTGCCACGAGTCCCGTGTCCATGTATCAGCCACCAGGCGTGAGTGCTAGAAGCATGCATCAATGAGATGCTGACGAATGTCACGGCCCTCCGGTGCCTCGCAGACTCCTTGAGGTGCTGCCACATCCCCACCCTCATCATGACCATCATCAGGTGCTTGCAGTTCTGCGTCAGGGGGCATGGGCACATTTCTACGTACGCACATGTTGTGGAGCATGACACATGCCATGACCATCTTTGCAACCTTCTCATGGCGGTACAGGAGTGCCCCGCCAGACCTGCTGAGGCAGCGGAAACGAGTCTTCAGTAGGCCGAATGCCTGTTCAATGACTACACGGGTACGTGAGTGGGCATGGTTGTAGTCCTCCTCATGCTGGTCCTGTGGGTTCCGGACTGGTGTGAGGAGCCATCTCTTCAGTGGATACCCAGCATCACCTGTATGTGGACGATAAACGTATGATGTGGAATGCCATTGCTACGTACGCACACCGCCCCCCCTTCCTGCCAGGTCATTGCCGCATCACATACCCCACATCATCATGCATGAAATGAGACTCACCGAGTAGCCAGGATCTGTTCCCTGCGTGTCGCTCCATGTAGCGTGGTATAGTAGAGTTCCTCAAGACCATAGAATCATGGGTTGATCCAGGGAATCTGGCACAACAATGTGTAATGATCCTGTTGGAGTCACACACCATTTGTACATTCAGGGAATGAAATTGTTTTCGGTTGCGGTACTGGGCCTCCATGGCATGTGGGACGACCAATTCCACATGGGTGCAGTCGATGGCACCAATGCAACCCGGTATGCCGGCAAGTGCATGGAATCCCACTTTTGTGTTGGTAATTTCCTGCTCCGAGCGTGGTAGAGAGATGTAGTCGTCTGCGTGCTGCAGGAGGGCATCGAGCACTTGCAATAGTGTCCGTGAGAACAGTGGCTGAGAAATGCCATGCAACTGTCCGACTGTGTGCTGGTAGGTGCCTGTGGCCAGGAAGTGGAGTACAGACACCACCTTCAGTAGGGGTGGGATGGCGGTTGGGCTATCTATCATGCTGACAAGGTCAGCGTGTGTCATGTCCACAATGGCGGTTATGGTGTCCCGGTCCAAACGGTAGAGGGTGTGGATCTGCTCATCAGTGAGGTTGAACGGATGTGCTCGGAGGGGTGGGATTGCGGGCTGCCTGCGTGGTGGTAGTGGCTGTGCTGGCGGCCCTTGCTGGCCCTGCCTTGGCCTCCTCCTCCTCCTGCGTCTCCTCCGTGCGGCCGGTTGTAGTTGGTGTTCGTCTTCTTCTTGGAGTTGGAGTACTTGCAGTGCTATCAGGTCCCCCAGGGCCAACATCGCGAGTCCTGCCGGTAGCATTTCGGAGTGGGTGTGGTTGTGGGAGGAGACTGGGTGTGCAATTTATGTGTTTTCAGGCTGTATGGCCTCCACCTGTGGTGATTCATTCCACCAGTGCAAGCTGCTCTCCCCTTTGGGCGAGCACGTCCCGCACACAACGCTGCAATTCGAGGAATGGCATCTTGCTATTGCAATCATGTATTTGTACCCGATGGCCGTGTAACATTTGTTGATATGTACATTCGGCTATGGTCCCATTGTTTCACATACAATCTTTGCAGTCGCAAACAGACTTGTGATGGGTCAGTGGAACGTAGTACTCGAGTAACGGTGGGCCCTCATGCATCACTGTACCGAGTTGCGACGACGGGCGGGGCGTCCCATTAGTGGGTGATGGCAGTTGCCATTTTCACACACAGCCGCACTAGATGGATTAATTTGTGATTTCAAACGGCCACAGATGCCTTTTCGACGTGATGTTGCAAATGAGGAATTCGAAGGGCGGCGCTTTCGGTTTTCAGCTAGCGGCGAGGAGATGCCCACATGTCTGACTGCAAATATAACGTTCTATTGTTCAATGTCCTTGAGACAGGGGCCATGGCGAGGATGCAATGATTGATATGAATAGTTTGGGATGCGCAATAGCGACGTGGGCGATGAGGCCGGACGTTCCCAAATACATGTTACTTCACAACACTGGAATTACGGGCTGGGGCACTGTGGATTTTGCAGGCTGCATAACGCACAGACTCAATGGAAATTTCTAATGTTATGTGAGTAAATATTCAGGCGTTTTTATACCGGGATGAGGGAATGATGAATGGATGCATGGGCAGGTGATTTGATACAGGGTTTGCCATGTACAGGGCTTCTTGGAATCTATCCGCCTCCCCTGCGCTATGTGATGCAGGGCTGCCATAGTGGGACCATCGTCTATCTGGCCTTGTTGAGCCCTCCCTGTCTCGACGCGCCTTCAGACACTTGTGTCCATGCACGTTAACATTCCCATCTGATGGAATCTGTTTTGACAGACGCATGCACAGGTACACTCTTTTGTGATGGTGTTTACACCTCGATATAGATGGTTATGAGTCGCAAGTGGTTTTGGGGTGGTGATGATCCTTTGGAGTGGGCTAGCATGCATATGGCTGTGGATTTAGTGTGATCATTGAAGTGAGTTGTTCGAATGTAGTTCTGATGGCCATTCTGTTCTTTTTCTTTTCTTTTGGTTGACAGGTATCTCCTCCCCTTTTGCCACTGCCATCTGTATGCCACTCCTGCAGATGGCTTTTACTCCCGACACCTGCTGCTTCGTGTTAATCAGTGGAGCAGCATTACGATCTTATGGGACGATCGCCAATGGGCCACATGCCCTTACGCAGTACTAGTGGCTCGGAGCAACATTTTGGCCTTTCAGCTGGACTAGTGCCTCCCCATTGGGACGGCCCTGTGGTTCTGTGCGCTTCCATGTTGCCTTTTCGTACGTGAATGTGGCTCTGTGTACCATGATGGAACAGGGCGTCACACAAGTAGTAGCTGGTCATTCCTTGCGGATGCAGCCCACAATGGTGATATGTGTTTTGGAGTTCATGGACTAATGGCTGTATGGGCTTGGTGATTTTGTTGTGCATTAAATTTCTATTCTGATATGGGCCGTGTAGCGTTCTTCTTTGCGAGTGATGTGGCATATTCCTATTTGGGGAGCGATGTATTGTGAGGAGATCTGCATTGGGTTCCAGCTTCGGAGTTTAGTTGCGTGGTACTGTGCTGGGCGCGTTTGCCTACGGAGCCCAGTGAGGTCAGGGATGGGGGCTGCCAATATGACTGTTTGAATGTTGTCATGCTCAGGGGCGGGGGATTGGGTTTTGTGTAACAGATGCCGGTCAGCCAGGTGGACTGGTGGAATGTTGTGATTTTCGGAATATTGCTGGTCACAGGTGCCTGTGTTTGCGTGCGTTTCTGGGGGGGGGACTGTGGTCATGTCCATTGGAATGGCTTCTGTATTCGTGCCATCTGTGCCCTGCAGCTCCCATTGGCCCCTCTTGTGATTCTTTTGTTCGTTGGCATGCATGGGTGACTTGTACATTTCACTGGTTGCATTGTGACTTCATTGCACCTACGGGGAGTTGTACTTTGTGGGCAGGGAGCGGTGTACAGGCACTCAGTGGGGCCGTTTACGGTTGATTCGCGATGCCGTACTTCTCACCATGGCGGAATGGTACTTTCCGCCATGCTTGATGGCATTAGGTACATGTCCGCTAGGGTCGGAATTCACGTACCCTTGCGCCATGGTGGTATTTACGGTTTGGCATGGCGCGCGCACGCGTACTTGGTGCAGTTAGCGTTGGCGTTCACTACGGTGTCGCTAATGGCTTCGTACTTTGCGGTGACGGGTCATAGTCGCACCGAGCGCTATTCGATGGCGGTATTGCATTTCCGCCATCGTTTTCCGATTTCCGCAAGGGTCGTAATGAGGCCCATTGACATTCAAAGGAATCAACCACATTCATGTCCAAGAGTGGGAGAGAAAGAGTCTCACTCTTGGCAGGATGAAAAAAACAAACTCCATAAATCCAGCAAAGCTGCTGGGGGACTCACTAGGTTAGGAAATTCAGCCTAAACAGAGAATTCTCCCTAACACTCGCCGCCCCCAGACTAAGGGACAGGAGGATTTAATCCACTCCTGGATGAATTTCATACCTTTAGTCGATGACATACATCCTAGAGAGACCATTAGCATTTTGGTGGTGACACCCTGACCTGAGCTCAATGGTGAAATCAAACCCTTGCAGGCAGATTGACCATCTCAGTAGTTTTGGGTTTTCCCCTTTCATTTGCATTAACCATCTCAAGGGTTGGTGGTCAGTCTGAATGACAAAAGTAGAACCATACAAGTATGGCCTAAACGTCTTCAGAGCAAAGCACTCTCTTTCGATTGTTGCCCACCTTGTTTCAGGATCCTTCAGCTTGCGGCTGATGAAGCAAACGGGGTGCTCCCTACCTTTCTCATCCAGTTGACTGAGTACTGCACCTATTCCTACATTTGAAGCATCTGTCTGCACAATGAAAGTTTGGTGGTAATCAGGAGCTCTGAGTACTGGGGCTTGGCAAAGAGCCTTTTTCAGGTCTTTAAAGGCCTGATTGCACTCCTCGTTCCATCTAACCTTTTTAGGGAATTATGGAGAGGAGATGACATTCAGAGGAGAAGCTATAGTCCTATAGTTCTCAATGAAATTCCTGTAATACCCGGTGAGACCCATGAAGGCCCTCACCTGCGTCTGAGTAGTAGGTGTTGTCCAATTTTGCACAGCTTCAATGTTTCTGAGCAAAGGCCTTATTTCTCCACCTCCTACCGCATGTCCAAGATAGACTACCTTACTCTGTCCAATTTGGCATTTACTCGCCTTTATGGTCAGATTGGCTCATCCAAGAGCCTGCAAAACATCTCTTAGGTGGGTTACATGTTCTTCCCAGGAATTGCTGAACAGTGCTATGTCATCCAAGTATGCCATGCAGAAGTCCTCCATCCCATTCAGAACCTGATTTACCATCCGTTGAAATGTAGCAGGTGCATTTTTCAATCCAAAAGGCATTACCTTAAACTGGTATAAGCCAACCGGGGTACAAAATGCAGTTTTCTCCTTGGCATGGTCTGTCAGGGCTATTTTCCAATAGCCTGACATCAAGTCAAATGTGCTGAAGAACTTGGCTGAACCAAGTCTATCCACCAACTCATCTGTTCTTGGCAAAGGATGGGCATCAGTCTTGGTGACTGCATTAAGAGCTCTATAGTCCACACAGAATCTAAGTTCTTTAGATCCTGCCTTTGGTACTAACACAACTGGGCTAGACCATGGACTAGTAGAGGGCTCTATTACCCCGAGATCAAGCATCTTGCTGACCTCACCTTTGATGTGGGTTCTTACACTTTCTGACATTCTGTATCCTCTGCTTTTGACTGGCAGACAGTCACCAGTGATTATGTCATGCTGGCTCCAAGGGGTCAAGCCTCGTGAAAGTGAGAACAGAGAGGCAAACTGATTCAACATAGATTTGCACTCTTCTTGTTGCTCAGGTGTCAGATTTGAAGAGAGATTTACTCCTTCAATCTTTTCGTCTAAAGGTAAGCCTCTGAGGAGATCCGGAAGAGCTTCACTCTCTTCTTCTTCCTCTGATGATGCTAGAAGCAACACTCCTACATCAGGTCTTGAGACATACTCTTTGAGTCGGTTGGTGTGGAAGACTGTTGGAGCCTCCTTGGGATTGCCCAAGTCCACCAGATAGTTGTCCTCTCCGAGTTTACCCACAACTCTGAAGGGTCCCATCCATTTGTCTTGCAAGGCCCTCTGCCTTGTTGGGATCATAACGAGAACTAGCTGGTCTTGAGTGAACTCAACCATGTTAGCCTTTTGATCATGCCAGTGCTTGACCAAAGCTTGTCCAGCTTTCAAGTTATCGCTTGCTTCTGCCATCATGTGTGACATTCTCCTCCGGAGACCTATCACGTAGTCAGTCACTCTGGAGCACTCTCCAACCCCTCCTTAATCGGGGCCAATGGACTTCTGACGGGATGACCATAGAGAAGCCCAAAGGGAAAATAACCTACTCCCTCCTGAGGGACTTCTCTATAAGCAAATAGAAGGCATGGCAGTAGAAGATCCCACTTTCGTTTAAGGGGGTCCTCTAAAGCACCTATCATGCTCTTCATGGTTCGGTTGAACCTTTCTACCAACCCATTGGTTTGTGGTTGGTAAGCTGTTGAGAACTGGTAAGTAACTCCACAGGTTTTCCACATGGCTTTCATGTAGTGTGACATAAAGTTTGACCCCCTGTCAGAGATTACTTCCTTAGGAAACCCGACCCTGGTAAAAATACCAAGGAGGGCCTTAGCCACAGCCGGAGCTGTAACAGTCCTCATAGGAATTGCCTCAGGATACCTAGTAGCATGGTCTACTACAACAAGTATAAACCTGTTGCCTGAGGAGGTTGGATGATCAAGGGGACCAACAATGGCAATCCCTACTCTCTCCAATGGGACTCCCACAACTGGGAGAGGCACTAAAGGTGCCACATTCTTGGTGCCAACCTTGCCAGAGGTCTGGTAGGTGTGGCAGCTCTTGCAGTGTTTTTCTACTTCGGCCCCCATCTTTGGCCAATAAAAGTAGAGAGAGAGCCTTTCCTTAGTCTTCTTGAAACTCAAGTGACCAGCCAAAGGAATCTCGTGGGCTAACTGCAAGAACTGTTGTCTGTTCTCTTGGGGTACTACAAGTCATTTGTAGTCTCCAGGTGCAGACTCGGTCGGTTCACTGTAGAAGATGCCATCTTCCCAGGGCAACCTGTATTTCCCAGGCTCTTGCCCTTCAGCCTGAGCGAAGACCTTCCAGAGTTGGACATTTTCTCTGTCCCTTACTGAAGTCCGCCCTGTTGGGTCCACCTTCTGCCAGTAAAGACTGCAGCTCAGGATGGTCAACAGGATCCAGATCTCCAATGAGTTCCTAGCCTTCCATTAGCTCTTCCTCAGAGTCTAATTCTACCACACAGGGTTGTACCACCCTCTCAGCCTCAGCTGGAGGGGGAGTTACGGGTGTAACTTTGGACAACCGCGGGGAAGTCCGTTTTGGCTGCACTGAAGTGCTGGCTGCTGGTTTCGGTATAGAAGTTTTAGGTTTCCCTTTCGCTTCTGATTTCTTTGAGACAGCAGCTGACAAACCCAGTGGAGCAGGAGTGATATCCTTCTTTATCATCTCCTGGGGAGTACCTCTCATGGTTCTCTCCCTTGCAGGTCTGGTTAGCTCCTGTAACCGTTTACTAGGAGGTCTGGGGGTATGAGACACAACTCCGAGAGTTTTTAAATCGTTACCCAACAGAACTCGTCCTGGTACCTCACTCTGTATGCTGACAGGTATCTTCACAGTCATGTCATTACACTGGATGAGAACTGGTAATTGGGGAAGCATCTGCACAGGCCCTCCAGCTAACATGGTGAGGCGTTTGGGTGCCTTAGCAACATCCTCAGCCTGAAAAAAAGATTTATCCACCACAGTTATGCTGGCCCCAGTGTCCCTAATGGCAGGAGCTCCTGACCATTCACCTGGACACTGTCCTTATAATACTCTTTAGTATTATTTGGGATAGAATTATAGACATCTAAATTCTGTTGTTCCCACAAACCCAGAGACAGTAAAGAGATGCTGGCGGAGACTCCAGTGGGTTCATCAGCCAGCAGTAGAAAGTTTCCACTTGCCATTTGGACTTCCTCCTCGGGAGCGAAGGCTAAGGAGACAAGCTGGACCCCTGAAGGTTTACCCTTGCATCTGGGATCTCCTTTCACATGGTCAGTAGAGCCACAAACAAAGCATTTACCGAATGCTTTCTGGAATGGTGGCTTGTTCTGGCCGCCCTCTGGCTTGGCACCAGACGGTACACTATTCTGCTGCGGTTTTCCTTGTGGCTTACCCTTATGGTTTTGTTTGGGGCCCTCTTTGGAATTTGAGTTATTAGAATTCTCTTTTGAGTCTTTTTTAGGCTGTTTTCCCTCATCCTTTTTCTGAGTTGCCCCAGAATCCTTATGAGTAGCCCTGTTGGCAACCCACAAGTCAGCAGCCTTAGCTAGCTTCCTGGAATCCAATTCCTTCAAATCAGCCAAGTGCTGTCTGAGCTCAGGAGAACAGGCATCATAAATAGACTCCAACATAAAAAGATTCTTCATACCCTCATAAGTGTTCACTTTGTAACCCTTAATCCATCCCTCTAAGTTTTTCAACCCTTCACTCACCCAGGTAGCCCAAGGGGTACCATTATGCTTTTTGAGGGATCTAAACCTCTTAAGATACTGGGAAGAGGTCTTCCCAAATCTAGCTATCAGAGCTAGTTTCACACTTTCATACTCTCTCCTATCCTCCTCCCCCAACTCCATTACTGCATCAGTTGCAACAGGGGGGAGCCCAGAGAACAACCAGATAAATAACTCATTACCTGTGATGTTCTGGAACCCATGATTATACTCAAACAAACTCAGCCAATCCAACACATTCAACTTTGGTTCATACATACCAATTAATTCCTTAGGCATACGGGGTCTTTTGGGACTGGAACTTCTAGAGGAGCCAGAGACAGAAGCAGTTTCAACAGACAACCTTTTCATTTCTAACTCATGCTTGAGCTCCATTTCTCTGAGCCTAAGAATTTGTTGCATTTCTTGGTGCTTCTGTTCGGTTTGAGCAGTAATCCTTCTGAATTGCAAGTCTATTTTCATTTTTTCTAGTTCAAGGACTTGAGGACTTAGTGTGGGACCTGCTATAGGCCCAGTAGGTACAGCTGGTAAGGCAGACAGAGGGGCAGGGGAGACAGTTTCATTAGCCTCTCCTTCCTCTTCAGCCTCTTCATCACTATCATCAGAACTTTGATTTAGATCAACACCATTACTGTTATCTACATTTGCTGGAGACGTTGGTTCCTCTGAACCAGTACCCAGACTTTGGTTTTCCAGCAATCTCGCTATCAGTTCTACTTTCTTGCCTCTTACAGAAAGATTCTCTTGTCTACAGAGAGCTCTCAAACTCTCAGTATTTTCACCTGACAAGGACTCTTTACTGTAAACTTCCATAGTAGACATGTTTTTAGAAAGTTGCTTTTTAGTGCTAAGCTTTATGGTTAGTTATCCTAAAGTGTTTCAAAAGCACTCTAAACTGTATACTCGATACAAATCCCACCGCTGTACACCAGTGTTAGGCAGAAACCTGTGCAGTTCCCTCTGGGACCACTGCAAAAGATTTAAGTCTACAGGAGTTAGCAATAAACCCAATTGGTAGTAGTCTGTACCACCCAGATTTACCTGGTATCTGTGGCTGAGCAGTCAGACCTCTCTCAAGATGAGTTAGGCAGTATTTAGAGTATACAAGATAGGGCAATTCACACAGTAGAACAAGCAGACACTGATCAGAGCTTGGGTGTAAAGATATATAATTATTTATTTAAAAACACATCTATGAAAAACACACTGGCACTAATACGGCAAACAACTTCAATCACAATTACTATAAGTATATCAATCCCCTAACAATATTTCGACAAGTCTAGGTTCAACGGCACCACTTATTTGCAGACAGAGGTGAATGCTTTAACCTAGATGGCACTCTAATATTCGTTTAGAACGGGAGAGAAAAGGCAGGGTATGAAACCAACTTGGTACCAACACTTTTACGAAGCAAATGCAAGGCAAGCAAGGCAGGGTCTACTGTAGATCACAAAGTTCAGAGGCCAGGCCCACTCGGAGAGAGGCAAGGTGGTATGTCCCAAAAGTATCACAGTGGAAATGCACTTCAAGTCTTTGTAGCAAAATGTCACAGAAAGGTTGGGCTAGTTTTAGAACAAAAGTTAAGAAGGTCTGGAGGCGACCCAGTGGATAGGTAAGGATTTAAGACACCTCACGCTAACCGTCACAAGGGAAGCCAGGCGGACACAGTACCTTGTAAGTGAAGAGACAGCTCCGGCGGGGGCAGTTGTTCCTGGTGGTGGATGCAAATCATTTGCCAGAAGAAGAGATGATCTCGTCGTTGACGAAAGCGAAGATCGTTGCACCACCAGAGAAGAGACCAGCCGCGGAGTGCTCCGTCACAAGGCACCACCTTTTGGTCGCGGTACAGTGGTTAGTGGCCATCCGGTTGCCGGGGTGCTCCGCACGGGCAATCCGACCACTACGTCCTGGAAGCGAAGAAAAAGCAAGGGACTGGTTGTTCCCATAAGTCAAGGGAAGAAGACTCTCCAGCAGGGAGATCTCCTCTGTCGTCGGGAAGTGGTGAGTCGGTTCAGCAGGGCTCCACCGGAGATGTCGTCGTTGCAGGTCGGCTCAGCTTTACCCTCGTCGGATTCTTAGGTCCTGTGGCGACTTCTGAAGATCCAGTCCAAAAAGCCCTGCTTTTATGAAGAAAACCCCCATTCATTCAGCCTAGTTGTCAATCAAAACGCTAAGTGGTGAGCGGGGTAGCTCACCACCTGGGCCAATCACACCAGAGTGCGACTTGAGTTGGCAAGGCAACTCAGTCCAGGGTGCCTAAACCCCCTGTGGTACCCAGACAGAATGGCACCACTCTGGAGGGCCTCTGTGTAGAAGCCCGCCAAAAGTGGAACAAGGGGGTCAACCTTTGGTTCGGAGTTACAGAGGCGAACACATACGCCATTTTAAAAAACGATTTCTGGCAGAAAATACCAACCGGTGGATTTATTTAAGATAAATGAACCGGCGGTATGTTAGAGACTAAGGTGAAAAAGTATTAGCCTCCAACAATGGGAAGAATCCCATAGGACTATATTCGCGGTCGAAGTAAAAAGTAGTATCCACTGCCACCAGCCAAAACTCGACGAGGGGGGACGGGACAGTGCCCCCTCGAACAGCAGACCCAGGGGTAATCGAATTACCCCTACCAGTACGGCCACAATAGGATGGTTTGTACGGGTTCTGTTAGTTAATTTAGGTCTAGTAAAGCCAATGGTGACTTTTCATGCCCTGGGAGACAGTAGTCAGTCCCAGGGTATGGAGTCTATGGTGGGGGTCACCTAGGACACCCCAGTGTTACGGCACGGAGGGTGCGGTGTAACACACATAGTAAAACATACGAGACCCTATGGAGTAAAAGACCCCATAGCCCATAGAACACATTGACATTCAAAGGAATCAACCACATTCATGTCCAAGAGTGGGAGAAAAAGTGTCTCACTCTTGGCAGGATGAAAAAAACAAAACTCCAGAAATTCAGCAAAGCTGCGGGGGGACTCACTAGGTTAGGAAATACAGCCTAAACAGAGAATTCTCCCTAACAATGAGCAATATAGAGTGGTGTGTGGCAGCTCTCTCTTCCTATGCCACAAGCAACCCATTACTGTGAGCAATATACAGTGGTGTGTAGCAGCTCTCTCATCCTATGCCACAAGCATCCCATTACTGTGAGCAATATAGAGTGGCATGTGGCAGCTCTCTCTTCCTATGCCACAAGCAACCCATGAGTATGAGCAATATACAGTGGTGTGTGGCACCTCTATCTTCCTATGCCACACGCAAATCGTTACTGTGAGCAATATAGAGTGGCGCATGGCACCTCTCTCTTCCTATGTCACAAACAACCCATTACTGTGAGCAATATAGAGTGGCGCGTGGCACCTCTATCTTCCTATGCCACACGCAACCCGTTACTGTGAGCAATATAGTGTGGCGTTTGGCACCTCTCTCTTCCTATGCCACAAACAACCCATTACTATCAGCAATATAGAGTGGCGCGTGGCACCTCTCTCTTCCTATGCCACAAGCAACCCTTTACTGTGAGCAATATAGAGTGGTGTGTGGCACCTCTATCTTCCTATGCCACACGCAACCCGTTACTGTGAGCAATATAGAGTGGTGTGTGGCACCTTTCTCTTCCAATGCCACAAACAACCCATTACTATCAGCAATATAGAGTGGCGCGTGGCACCTCTCTCTTCCTATGCCACAAGCAACCCGTTACTGTGAGCAATATAGAGTGGCATGTGGCAGCTCTCTCTTCCTATGCCACAAGCAATCCATGAGTATGAGCAATATACAGTGGTGTGTTGCAGCTCTCTCTTCCTAGGCCACAAGCAACCCTTTACTGTGAGCAATATAGAGTGGTGCGTGGCACCTCTATCTTCCTATGCCACACGCAACCCCTTACTGTGAGCAATATAGAGTGGTGTGTGGCACCTCTCTCTTCCTATGCCACAAGCAACTCATTACTGTCAGCAATATCGAGTGGTGTGTGGCAGCTCTCTCTTCCTATGCCACAAGCAACCCATTACTGTGAGCAATACACAGTGGCGCGTGGCAGCTCTGTCTTCCTATGCCACAAGCAATCCATGAGTATGAGCAATATAGAGTGGCGCGTGGCACCTCTCTCTTCCTATGCCACAAGCAACCCATTACTGTCAGCAATATAGAGTGGTGTGTGGCAGCTCTGTCTTCCTATGCCACAAGCAACCCAATACTATGAGCAATATACAGTGGTACGTGGCAACTCTCTCTTCCTATGCCACAAGCAACCTATTACTGTGAGCAATATACAGTGGTGTGGGGTAGCTCTCTCTTCCTATGCCACAAGCAACCCATTACTGTGAGCAATATACAGTGGTGTGGGGTAGCTCTCTCTTCCTAGGCCACAAGCAATCCATTACTGTGAGCAATATACAGTGGCACGTGGCAGCTCTGTCTTCCTATGCCACAAGCAACCCATGAGTATGAGCAATATACAGTGGTGTGTGGCAGCTCTCTCTTCCTATGCCACAAGCAACCCTTTACTGTGAGCAATATAGAGTGGCGTGTGGCACCTCTCTCTTCCTATGCCACAAGCAACCGTTACTGTGAGCAATATAGAGTGGCACGTGGCAGCTCTGTCTTCCTATGCCACAAGCAACCCATGAGTATGAGCAATATACAGTGGTGTGTGGCAGCTCTCTCTTCCTATGCCACAAGCAACCCTTTACTGTGAGCAATATACAGTGGCACGTGGCAGCTCTCTCTTCCTATGCCACAAGCAACCCTTTACTGTGAGCAATATACAGTGGCACGTGGCAGCTCTCTCTTCCTATGCCACAAGCAACCCTTTACTGTGAGCAATATACAGTGGTGTGTGGCAGCTCTCTCTTCCTATGCCACAAGCAACCCTTTACTGTGAGCAATATACAGTGGCACGTGGCAGCTCTCTCTTCCTATGCCACAAGCAACCCTTTACTGTGAGCAATATACAGTGGTGTGTGGCAGCTCTCTCTTCCTATGCCACAAGCAACCCTTTACTGTGAGCAATATACAGTGGCACGTGGCAGCTCTCTCTTCCTATGCCACAAGCAACCCTTTACTGTGAGCAATATACAGTGGTGTGTGGCAGCTCTCTCTTCCTATGCCACAAGCAATCCATCACTGTGAGCAATATACAGTGGCACGTGGCAGCTCTGTCTTCCTATGCCACAAGCAACCCATGAGTATGAGCAATATACAGTGGCACGTGGCAGCTCTCTCTTCCTACGCTTGTCAAACATGACATCATATCTCTTGACATCTGTTGGCCATCACTATCATTTAGTACAACCTTATGACAGCTTTCTTTTTAGGACTGTCTCCCCCACGATTCAAGTCATCTTGATATGATATGACACACCTGTACACAAGTGCATTTGCTCAAGCCATTTACTTGTGTAATCAGTCCTGAACGAAGCCTGTTGAGTATTTGCACTTTGCAAGTTTATGGAACCAAAGTAAAGCTACCACTATTTTCTATGGCACTTTCTCTGTTACATTTTCTGCACGAATATCTATATGATAGTTGTGAGTTTTTTTACATAACGGATGCAAAGTGCCACCAATTCTCAATCGTAGTATGCATTTCTGTCCACCAATATGTACCTCTTAGACATATTTTTATCAACACATGCCGACTGCGGTTCAGATTAATTTTCTCAATTCCTCTATCACCCAATATCAGACAAAACTCAAATACACTCAATTATTCTTGTACTTTCATATAACTCATAAACACTCAATTGTTCTTATACTTTATAAAACTGATGTCACCTTCATGGTTCCAACACTGGTGTATACCCAATAACATAGCATGTTTTTATCTTTGCACATTTTAGCCATTTACTCCTTCATTCTAGATTAGCACATGTCCCTAAAATCAACACATACCCGTAGTCTACCATCAAACCTGTGTACAAACACTAAATTCATCACCGATTCTACGTGAAGCTAAATCTGAACCACTAGCTGCCAACAGCTGAAAAAGAGCTTCATGGGCAGTACTAATTGTTCCCCAAAATATGTTTTACCATTCCCAAAATTCACATAATTCAAATACATTGTGCCAACACTATTACTCTGCAGATATAGAAATATCTGTTTAGGATTCAATTAGATGGCAAAATATGATTACTTCTAACTCATATCCTCTTACCTGCCAAGGTTTCAAGTTGTGCACATCAGCACAGGTCCCATTAAGGAATGGACCTTCCCCAGGGGTGCAGGACATTAGGTCCTGCAGAGCGTGTGCCATGGCATAAACTGCAAGGTACGTGTGGTAAGTAAGACTCATATCATATGAGACAAACATGGAATCCAGATCTTCCAGGATCTCTGAGCCTGTGCACTGTTGTTTTTCATCCATCCATTCTGGAGTCACTTCGATTAAAGAGCTACTATTGGTTGGCCACTTGCAGGCAAATATTGCTTCCCAGAAGGAATTGATGAATATGTCACCGGAATTTCTGAAGGGATGAAGACTCTGGAAAACTGTCCTGAGTTCAGGCATGTCAGTGGCATGGAGTACTAACACCAGGGAGCCATTGAGTAAACTCCACAATGACCTCGGAAAATAGTTTTCACTGATGACAAAGCCAGTTGCGAGAATCCATATAATATCAGTCACATTTAAGGCCTTGAGCTCAGGCAACAAGGGTTTCAGATCCTTCTCAAAGCAGTTGCAGATGATGACTCTGGCCGACGAGCTCTTTACTCTCTGTGCAATGCTCCTCATGGTTTCTCTTGGGTACATGTTGTGGATTTTCTCCCAGAATGACACACAGACTCCCATCCTCTCTATGTCCTCCTTCAGTGCCTTTACCATCATGTAGCAGGCATCATTGTTGGAGGCGATGATTCCTATCCAAGTCCAACCAAAGAGCTTCACTAGCTGGGCAAGCACGGAAGACTGGGGCCTCTGACTGGGCACAGTGCGGAGAAAGGACGGATACTGCGTCTTGTCACTTAGCACATTATGCTGAGCTGCGTAACTGACCTAAAAGAAATCACTATTCACGCATGAGTGCATCATATCAGCACACACATTAGTTCTTGCAGACAGAAAAGGTAACAGTTTGACATTCTAATTTGTGATTTATTTATTGTAATTTGTATAGAGCCTTCTGCAATCAAAATAGTTCCTGGTGGTGAGTGATGAAGAGTGAAGTGAAATGGATTTGGATAGAGCTCGGGCCTGGAAAGATGGAGGCTGGAGCAAATAGATGTACTTAAGAGCCCCTTCTCTGAGAAACCGGAGGTGACTTGCTGTTTCTAACCCACTGGAATACATTCTCTGGAAGAGAGAAGCATTGGCGGGTTGACACCGTTAGAGCAGTCCTAAGTGGGACTTCGACTGAACATACATCGTTAGTCAAATGCGTGTATAATCAGTTCCCTCATTATATATATATATATATATATATATATATATATATATATATATATATATATATATATATATATATATATATATATATATATATATATATATATACTAAATTTAGGAATGTATTCCTGTAGTTTCATATCTGGTGTTAACTCATTCCAAAAATGCTGTACTGTCCTTCAGATCCGGTGGTAGTTCATTCCACACAATGCAATTCAATTCCTTCCTATCTAGTGGGAGCGCAATCCCCAGAATGTTATCCTGTTCTCTTCCTGCTCCTACCTGTAAGGCAAAAAACCTCAGGGTCATCTTCAACTCCACACTCTCCTTCTCTCCTCACATATCTGACGTCTCTAAGAAGTCACACTAACAGCTGCACCTCCTCAGAGGTATTCATCCTTTCCTCTCCTTCCCCCAGAAGCTCACTGTCTCTAGAGCCCTGGTTCGCTCTAGGCTGGACTATTGCAACAGCCTCTATCTAAATCTTCCTGCCTCCCCTCTCCGCCCTCTGCAACTCATCCAGAAAAGGACTGCAAGACGTATCCTTGGCTTCAAGCCCAGGGACAGTATCTCTCCAGGACTGAAATCTCTACACTGGCTTCCAGTGGCTGCGAGGATTAAGTTCAAAACCCTCTGCATTGTCCACAAGGCCTTCTGGGCCCTTGGGCCAAAATACCTCCAACTCTCTCTTCCTAAATATCTTCCTTCTCGAGCTCTTCGCTCATCCACCTCCAACTACCTCAGGGTCAGCCGCTTCTCCAAGCAACGAGCTGGGGGTAGATCTCTCTCCACAGCAGGGGCCTCCCTCTGGAACAGCCTTCCTGCCTCCCTGAAACTTGAGGAGAACCATCTCCGGTTCCGGAAGCACCTCAAAACCTTCCTCTTTGCCTCCGCTTTCTCTCCCTCTCTCCCCTGCTAAAATCAGCAAACCTGCACTGAATCTGCAACTGGGCCACTCACCGATCTCGGTTCTTGGCCCAGCCACTCTCCCCTGCACTGCCTCCCTGGCAACCCCTGCACTGAGGGACTGTCTCTGTATCCTACAGCCCCTTCTCCCGGCACTTTCCTTGCACTTGCCACCAGCTGGCCCTTATTATTTATCTTGTATTCTACTAAACCTGTACTGCACTTTCCCCTCTCCCTTTTCCCTTGCACTTTTTCCCTTCCCCTCTACCCTCGCACTTGTGCGATCTGAATGACACCTGGCCTAGTAGGATCGTTGACTGTCTCCCCTTGTTCCCCCCTGCCTTGTCGCGCCTTGAAACACTTGTGCATAGGCGCGTTACAAATGCCATATCATATCATATCTAGTGTGAGTGCAAACCCCAGAATATTATCCCGTTCCTTCATATCTAGTGGGAGTGGAAACCCCAGATTATTATCCTGTTCCTTCATATCTAGTGGGAGTGCAAACCCCAGAATATTTTCCTGTTCCTTCACATCTAGTGGGAATACAAACCCCAGAATATTATCCTGTTCCTTCATATCTAGTGGGAATGCAAACCCCAGAATATTTTCCTGTTCCTTTATATCTAGTGGTAGTTCAAAACCCAGATTATTATCATATTCCTTCATATCCAGTGGGAGAGCAAACCCCAGAATAGTATCCTGTTCCTTCATATCTACTGGGAGTGCAAACTCTAGAATATTATCCCGTTCCTTCATATTTAGTGGCAGAGCAAACCCCAGAGTTTTATCCTGTTCCTTCATATCTAGTGGGAGTGCAAAGCCCAGATTATTATCCTGTTCCTTCATATCTAGTGGGAGTGCAAACTCCAGAATATTATCCTGTTCCTTCATATCTACTTGGTGTGCAAACCCCAGATTATTATCCTGTTCCTTCATATCTAGTGGGAGTGCAACCTCCAGAATATTATCCTGTTCCTTCACATCTACTTGGTGTGCAAACCCCAGAATATCATCCGGTTCCTTCATAGCTACTTGGAGTGCAATCCACAGTGTATTATCATGTTCCTTCATATCTACTGGGTGTGCAATACACAGAATACTATCATGTTCCGTCATATCTACTGGGAGTGCAAACTCCAGAATATTATCCTGTTCCTTCATAACTACTGGGAGTGCAATCCATAGAGTATTAGCATGTTCCTTCATATCTACTGGGTGTGCAATACAAGGAATAGTATCCTGTTTCTTCATATCTACTGGGAGTGCAAACTCCAGAATATGATCCTGCTCCTTCATATCTACTGGGAGTGCAATCCACAGAGTATTATCACGTTCCTTCATATCTACTGGGAGTGCACACTCCAGAATATTATCCCGTTCCTTCATATCTACTGGAAGTGCAATCCATAGAGTATTAGCATGTTCCTTCATATCTACTGGGTGTGCAATACACAGAATAGTATCCTGTTTCTTCATATCTACTGGGAGTGCAAACTCCAGAATATTATCCTGTTCCTTCATATCTACTGGGAGTGCAAACTCCAGAATATTATCCTGCTCCTTCATATCTACTGGGAGTGCAATCCACAGAGTATTATCACGTTCCTTCATATGTACTGGGAGTGCACACTCCAGAATATTATCATGTTCCTTCATATCTACTGGGAGTGCAAACTCCAGAATATTATCCTGTTCCTTCATATCTTCTGGGAATGCAATCCATACAGTATTATCATGTTCCTTCATATCTACTGGGTGTGCAATACACAGAATATTATCCTGTTCCTTCATATCTACTGGGAGTGCAAACTCCAGAATATTATCCTGTTCCTTCATAACTACTGGGAGTGCAATCCATAGAGTATTACCATGTTCCTTCATATCTACTGGGTGTGCAATACAAGGAATAGTATCCTGTTTCTTCATATCTACTGGGAGTGCAAACTCCAGAATATTATCCTGCTCCTTCATATCTACTGGGAGTGCAATCCACAGAGTATTATCACGTTCCTTCATATCTACTGGGAGTGCACACTCCAGAATATTATCCCGTTCCTTCATATCTACTGGAAGTGCAATCCATAGAGTATTAGCATGTTCCTTCATATCTACTGGGTGTGCAATACACAGAATAGTATCCTGTTTCTTCATATCTACTGGGAGTGCAAACTCCAGAATATTATCCTGTTCCTTCATATCTACTGGGAGTGCAATCCACAGAGTATTATCACGTTCCTTCATATGTACTGGGAGTGCACACTCCAGAATATTATCATGTTCCTTCATATCTACTGGGAGTGCAAACTCCAGAATATTATCCTGTTCCTTCATATCTACTGGGAGTGCAAACTCCAGAATATTATCCTATTCATTCATATCTACTGGGAGTGCAAACGCCAGAATATTATCATGTTCCTTCATATCTACTTGGAGTGGACACCCCAGATTATTATCCTGTTCCTTCATATCTAGTTGGAGTGCAAACTCCAGAATATTATCCCATTCATTCATATCTAGTGTGAGTGCAAACCCCAGAATATTATCATGTTCCTTCATATCTACTGGGAGTGCAATCCACAGAGTATTATCATGTTCCTTCATATCTAGTGGGAGTGCAACCTCCAGAATATTATCCTGTTCCTTCATAACTACTGGGAGTGCAATCCATAGAGTATTAGCATGTTCCTTCATATCTACTGGGTGTGCAATACACAGAATAGTATCCTGTTTCTTCATATCTACTGGGAGTGCAAACTCCAGAATATCATCCTATTCCTTCATATCTACTGGGAGTGCAATCCACAGAGTATTATCATGTTCCTTCATAT
Organism: Ambystoma mexicanum; assembly: GCF_040938575.1. Taxonomy (NCBI): domain Eukaryota; kingdom Metazoa; phylum Chordata; class Amphibia; order Caudata; family Ambystomatidae; genus Ambystoma; species Ambystoma mexicanum. The sequence goes on along the minus strand of NC_090930.1, from coordinate 7,286,547 downwards.
CTAGTGGGAGTGCAACCTCCAGAATATTATCCTGTTCCTTCATAACTACTGGGAGTGCAATCCATAGAGTATTAGCATGTTCCTTCATATCTACTGGGTGTGCAATACACAGAATAGTATCCTGTTTCTTCATATCTACTGGGAGTGCAAACTCCAGAATATTATCCTGTTCCTTCATATCTACTGGGAGTGCAAACTCCAGAATATTATCCTGCTTCCTCATATCTACTGGGAGTGCAATCCACAGAGTATTATCACGTTCCTTCATATCTACTGGGAGTGCACACTCCAGAATATTATCCCGTTCCTTCATATCTACTGGGAGTGCAATCCATAGAGTATTAGCATGTTCCTTCATATCTACTGGGTGTGCAATACACAGAATAGTATCATGTTTCTTCACATCTATTGGGAGTGCAAACTCCAGAATATTATCCTGTTCCTTCATATCTACTGGGAGTGCAAACTCCAGAATATTATCCTGCTCCTTCATATCTACTGGGAGTGCAATCCACAGAGTATTATCACGTTCCTTCATATCTACTGGGTGTGCAATACACAGAATACTATCATGTTCCGTCATATCTACTGGGAGTGCAAACTCCAGAATATTATCCTGTTCCTTCATAACTACTGGGAGTGCAATCCATAGAGTATTAGCATGTTCCTTCATATCTACTGGGTGTGCAATACACAGAAGAGTATCCTGTTTCTTCAGATCTACTTTGAGTGCAAACTCCAGAATATTATCCTGTTCCTTCATATCTACTGGGAGTGCAAACTCCAGAATATTATCCTGCTTCCTCATATCTACTGGGAGTGCAATCCACAGAGTATTATCACGTTCCTTCATATCTACTGGGAGTGCACACTCCAGAATATTATCCTGTTCCTTCAAAACTACTGGGAGTGCAATCCATAGAGTATTAGCATGTTCCTTCATATCTACTGGGTGTGCAATACACAGAATAGTATCCTGTTTCTTCATATCTACTGGGAGTGCAAACTCCAGAATATTATCCTGTTCCTTCATATCTACTGGGAGTGCAAACTCCAGAATATTATCCTGCTCTTTCATATCTACTGGGAGTGCACACTCCAGAGTATTATCACGTTCCTTCATATGTACTGGGAGTGCACACTCCAGAATATTATCATGTTCCTTCATATCTACTGGGAGTGCAAACTCCAGAATATTATCCTGTTCCTTCATATCTTCTGGGAATGCAATCCATACAGTATTATCATGTTCCTTCATATCTACTGGGTGTGCAATACACAGAATATTATCCTGTTCCTTCATATCTACTGGGAGTGCAAACGCCAGAATATATTCATGTTCCTTCATATCTACTTGGAGTGGACACCCCAGATTATTATCCTGTTCCTTCATATCTAGTTGGAGTGCAAACTCCAGAATATTATCCCGTTCATTCATATCTAGTGTGAGTGCAAACCCCAGAATATTATCATGTTCCTTCATATCTACTGGGAGTGCAAACTCCAGAATATTATCCTATTCCTTCATATCTACTGGGAGTGCAATCCACAGAGTATTATCATGTTCCTTCATATCTAGTGGGAGTGCAACCTCCAGAATATTATCCTGTTCCTTCATAACTACTGGGAGTGCAATCCATAGAGTATTAGCATGTTCCTTCATATCTACTGGGTGTGCAATACACAGAATAGTATCCTGTTTCTTCATATCTACTGGGAGTGCAAACTCCAGAATATTATCCTGTTCCTTCATATCTACTGGGAGTGCCATCTCCAGAATATTATCCTGCTTCCTCATATCTACTGGGAGTGCAATCCACAGAGTATTATCACGTTCCTTCATATCTACTGGGAGTGCACACTCCAGAATATTATCCCGTTCCTTCATATCTACTGGGAGTGCAATCCATAGAGTATTAGCATGTTCCTTCATATCTACTGGGTGTGCAATACACAGAATAGTATCATGTTTCTTCACATCTATTGGGAGTGAAAACTCCAGAATATTATCCTGTTCCTGCATATCTACTGGGAGTGCAAACTCCAGAATATTATCCTGCTCCTTCATATCTACTGGGAGTGCAATCCACAGAGTATTATCACGTTCCTTCATATCTACTGGGTGTGCAATACACAGAATACTATCATGTTCCGTCATATCTACTGGGAGTGCAAACTCCAGAATATTATCCTGTTCCTTCATAACTACTGGGAGTGCAATCCATAGAGTATTAGCATGTTCCTTCATATCTACTGGGTGTGCAATACACAGAACAGTATCCTGTTTCTTCAGATCTACTGGGAGTGCAAACTCCAGAATATTATCCTGTTCCTTCATATCTACTGGGAGTGCAAACTCCAGAATATTATCCTGCTTCCTCATATCTACTGGGAGTGCAATCCACAGAGTATTATCACGTTCCTTCATATCTACTGGGAGTGCACACTCCAGAATATTATCCTGTTCCTTCATATCTACTGGGAGTGCAATCCATAGAGTATTAGCATGTTCCTTCATATCTACTGGGTGTGCAATACACAGAATAGTATCCTGTTTCTTCATATCTACTGGGAGTGCAAACTCCAGAATATTATCCTGTTCCTTCATATCTACTGGGAGTGCAAACTCCAGAATATTATCCTGCTCTTTCATATCTACTGGGAGTGCACACTCCAGAATATTATCATGTTCCTTCATATCTACTGGGAGTGCACACTCCAGAATATTATCATGTTCCTTCATATCTACTGGGAGTGCAAACTCCAGAATATTATCCTGTTCCTTCATATCTACTGGGTGTGCAATACACAGAATATTCTCCTATTCCTTCATATCTACTGGGTGTGCAATACACAGAATATTATCCTATTCCTTCATATCTACTGGGAGTGCAAACGCCAGAATATTATCATGTTCCTTCATATCTACTTGGAGTGCAAACTCCAGAATATTATCCTATTCCTTCATATCTACTGGGTGTGCAATACACAGAATATTATCCTATTCCTTCATATCTACTGGGAGTGCACACTCCAGAATATTATCATGTTCCTTCATATCTACTGGGAGTGCAAACTCCAGAATATTATCCTGTTCCTTCATATCTTCTGGGAATGCAATCCATAGAGTATTATCATGTTCCTTCATATCTACTGGGTGTGCAATACACAGAATATTATCCTGTTCCTTCATATCTACTAGGAGTGCAAACGCCAGAATATTATCATGTTCCTTCATATCTACTTGGAGTGGACACCCCAGATTATTATCCTGTTCCTTCATATCTAGTGTGAGTGCAAACCCCAGAATATTATCATGTTCCTTAATATCTAGTGGGAGTGCAAACTCCAGAATATTATCCTATTCCTTCATATCTACTGGGAGTGCAATCCACAGAATATTATCCTATTCCTTCATATCTACTGGGTGTGCAATACACAGAATATTATCCTATTTCTTCATATCTACTGGGAGTGCAAACGCCAGAATATTATCATGTTCCTTCATATCTACTGGGAGTGCAAACTCCAGAATATTATCCTATTCCTTCATATCTACTGGGAGTGCAATCCACAGAATATTATCCTATTCCTTCATATCTACTGGGTGTGCAATACACAGAATATTATCCTATTTCTTCATATCTACTGGGAGTGCAAACGCCAGAATATTATCATGTTCCTTCATATCTACTTGGAGTGCAAACTCCAGAATATTATCCTATTCCTTCATATCTACTGGGAGTGCAATCCACAGAATATTATCCTATTCCTTCATATCTACTGGGTGTGCAATACACAGAATATTATCCTATTTCTTCATATCTACTGGGAGTGCAAACGCCAGAATATTATCATGTTCCTTCATATCTACTTGGAGTGCAAACTCCAGAATATTATCCTATTCCTTCATATCTACTGGGAGTGCAATCCACAGAATATTATCCTGTTCCTTCATATCTACTGGGCGTGCAAACTCCAGAATATTATCCTATTCCTTCATATCTACTGGGAGTGCAATCCACAGAGTATTATCATGTTCCTTCATATTTACTGGGAGTGCAAACTCCAGAATATTATCCTGTTCCTTAATATCTAGAGTGCAATCCACAGAGTATTATCATGTTCCTTCAAATCTACTGGAGTGCAAACTCCAGAATATTATCCTGTTCCTTCATATCTACTGGGTGTGCAATACACAGAATATTATCCTATTCCTTCATATCTACTGGGTGTGCAATACACAGAATATTATCCTATTTCTTCATATCTACTGGGAGTGCAAACGCCAGAATATTATCATGTTCCTTCATATCTACTTGGAGTGCAAACTCCAGAATATTATCCTATTCCTTCATATCTACTGGGAGTGCAATCCACAGAATATTATCCTGTTCCTTCATATCTACTGGGAGTGCAAACTCCAGAATATTATCCTATTCCTTCATATCTACTGGGAGTGCAATCCACAGAGTATTATCATGTTCCTTCATATTTACTGGGAGTGCAAACTCCAGAATATTATCCTATTCCTTCATATCTACTGGGAGTGCAATCCACAGAGTATTATCATGTTCCTTCATATCTACTAGGAGTGCAAACTCCAGAATATTATCCTATTCCTTCATATCTACTGGGAGTGCAATCCACAGAGTATTATCATGTTCATTCATATCTACTGGGAATGCAAACTCTAGAATATTATCCTATTCCTTCATATCTACTGGGAGTGCAATCCACAGAGTATTATCATGTTCCTTCATATCTACTGGGAGTGCAAACTCCAGAATATTATCCTATTCCTTCATATCTACTGGGAGTGCAATCCACAGAGTATTATCATGTTCCTTCATATATACTGGGAGTGCAAACTCCAGAATATTATCCTATTCCTTCATATCTACTGGGAGTGCAATCCACAGAATATTATCAAGTTCCTTCATATCTACTGGAGTGCAAACTCCAGAATATTATCCTGTTCCTTCATATCTAGAGTGCAATCCACAGAATATTATCATGTTCCTTCAAATCTACTGGAGTGCAAACTCCAGAATATTATCCTGTTCCTTCATATCTACTGGGTGTGCAATACACAGAATATTATCCTATTCCTTCATATCTTCTGGGAGTGCAAACGCCAGAATATTATCATGTTCCTTCATATCTAGTGGGAGTGCAAACTCCAGAATATTATCCTATTCCTTCATATCTACTGGGAGTGCAATCCACAGAGTATTATCATGTTCCTTCATATCTACTGGGAGTGCAAACTCCAGAATATTATCCTATTCCTTCGTATCTACTGGGAGTGCAATCCACAGAGTATTATCATGTTCCTTCATATCTACTGGGAGTGCAAACTCCAGAATATTATCCTATTCCTTCGTATCTACTGGGAGTGCAATCCACAGAGTATTATCATGTTCCTTCATATCTACTGGAGTGCAAACTCCAGAATATTATCCTGTTCCTTCATATCTAGAGTGCAATCCACAGAGTATTATCATGTTCCTTCAAATCTACTGGAGTGCAAACTCCAGAATATTATCCTGTTCCTTCATATCTACTGGGTGTGCAATACACAGAATATTATCCTATTCCTTCATATCTTCTGGGAGTGCAAACGCCAGAATATTATCATGTTCCTTCATATCTAGTGGGAGTGCAAACTCCAGAATATTATCCTATTCCTTCATATCTACTGGGAGTGCAATCCACAGAGTATTATCATGTTCCTTCATATCTACTGGGAGTGCAAACTCCAGAATATTATCCTATTCCTTCGTATCTACTGGGAGTGCAATCCACAGAGTATTATCATGTTCCTTCATATCTACTGGGAGTGCAAACTCCAGAATATTATCCTATTCCTTCGTATCTACTGGGAGTGCAATCCACAGAGTATTATCATGTTCCTTCATATCTACTGGGAGTGCAAACTCTAGAATATTATCCTATTCCTTCATATCTACTGGGAGTGCAATCCACAGAGTATTATCATGTTCCTTCATATCTACTGGGAGTGCAAACTCCAGAATATTATCCTATTCGTTCATATCTACTGGGAGTGCAATCCACAGAATATTATCCTGTTCCTTCATATCTACTGGAGTGCAAACTCCAGAATATTATCCTGTTCCTTCATATCTAGAGTGCAATCCACAGAGTATTATCATGTTCCTTCAAATCTACTGGAGTGCAAACTCCAGAATATTATCCTGTTCCTTCATATCTACTGGGTGTGCAATACACAGAATATTATCCAATTCCTTCATATCTACTGGGTGTGCAATACACAGAATATTATCCTATTTCTTCATATCTACTGGGAGTGCAAACGCCAGAATATTATCATGTTCCTTCATATCTACTTGGAGTGCAAACTCCAGAATATTATCCCATTCCTTCCTATCTACTGGGTGTGCAATACACAGAATATTATTCTATTCCTTCATATTTTCTGGGAGTGCAAACGCCAGAATATTATCATGTTCCTTCATATCTACTTGGAGTGGACACCCCAGATTATTATCATGTTCCTTCATATCTAGTTGGAGTGCAAACTCCAGAATATTATCCCGTTCATTCATATCTAGTGTGAGTGCAAACCCCAGAATATTATCATGTTCCTTCATATCTAGTGGGAGTGCAAACTCCAGAATCTTATCCTATTCCTTCATATCTACTGGGAGTGCAATACACAGAATATTATCATGTTCCTTCATATCTACTGGGAGTGCAAACTCCAGAAACTTATCCTATTCCTTCATATCTACTGGGAGTGCAATCCACAGAGTATTATCATGTTCCTTCATATCTACTGGGAGTGCAAACGCCATAATATTATCCTATTCCTTCATATCTACTGGGAGTGCAATCCACAGAGTATTATCATGTTCCTTCATATCTACTGGGAGTGCAAACTCCAGAATATTATCCTATTCCTTCATATCTACTGGGAGTGCAATCCACAGAGTATTATCATGTTCCTTCATATCTACTGGGAGTGCAAACTCCAGAATATTATCCTATTCCTTCATATCTACTGGGCGTGCAATACACAGAATATTATCCTGTTCCTTCATATCTACTGGGAGTGCAAACGCCAGAATATTATCATGTTCCTTCATATCTACATGGAGTGGACACCCCAGATTATTATCCTTTTCCTTCATATCTAGTTGGAGTGCAAACTCCAGAATATTATCCCGTTCATTCATATCTAGTGTGAGTGCAAACTCCAGAATATTATCCTATTCCTTCATATCTACTGGGTGTGCAATACACAGAATATTATCCTATTCCTTCATATCTACTGGGAGTGCAAACTCCAGAATATTATCCTATTCCTTCATATCTACTGGAGTGCAATCCACAGAGTATTATCATGTTCCTTCATATCTACTGGGTGTGCAATACACAGAATATTATCCTATTCCTTCATATCTACTGGGTGTGCAATACACAGAATATTATCCTATTTCTTCATATCTACTGGGAGTGCAAACGCCAGAATATTATCATGTTCCTTCATATCTACTTGGAGTGCAAACTCCAGAATATTATCCTATTCCTTCCTATCTACTGGGTGTGCAATACACAGAATATTATCCTATTCCTTCATATTTTCTGGGAGTGCAAACGCCAGAATAGTATCATGTTCCTTCATATCTACTTGGAGTGGACACCCCAGATTATTATCCTGTTCATTCATATCTAGTGTGAGTGTAAACCCCAGAATATTATCATGTTCCTTCATATCTACTGGGAGTGCAATACACAGAATATTATCCTATTCCTTCATATCTACTGGGAGTGCAATCCACAGAGTATTATCATGTTCCTTCATATCTACTGGGAGTGCAAACTCCAGAATATTATCCAATTCCTTCATATCTACTGGGAGTGCAATCCACAGAGTATTATCATGTTCCTTCATATCTACTGGGAGTGCAAACTCCAGAATATTATCCTATTCCTTCATATCTACTGGGAGTGCAATCCACAGAATATTATCCTGTTCCTTCATATCTACTGGAGTGCAAACTCCAGAATATTATCCTGTTCCTTCATATCTAGAGTGCAATCCACAGAGCATTATCATGTTCCTTCAAATCTACTGGAGTGCAAACTCCAGAATATTATCCTGTTCCTTCATATTTACTGGGTGTGCAATACACAGAATATTATCCTATTCCTTCATATCTACTGGGTGTGCAATACACAGAATATTATCCTATTTCTTCATATCTACTGGGAGTGCAAACGCCAGAATATTATCATGTTCCTTCATATCTACTTGGAGTGCAAACTCCAGAATATTATCCTATTCCTTCATATCTACTGGGTGTGCAATACACAGAATATTATCCTATTCCTTCATATCTTCTGGGAGTGCAAACGCCAGAATATTATCATGTTCCTTCATATCTACTTGGAGTGGACACCCCAGATTATTATCCTGTTCCTTCATATCTAGTTGGAGTGCAAACTCCAGAATATTATCCCGTTCATTCATATCTAGTGTGAGTGCAAACCCCAGAATATTATCATGTTCCTTCATATCTACTGGGAGTGCAAACTCCAGAATATTATCCTATTCCTTCATATCTACTGGGAGTGCAATCCACAGAGTATTATCATGTTCCTTCATATCTACTGGGAGTGCAAACTCCAGAATATTGTCCTATTCCTTCATATCTACTGGGAGTGCAATCCACAGAATATTATCCTGTTCCTTCATATCTACTGGAGTGCAAACTCCAGAATATTATCCTGTTCCTTCATATCTAGAGTGCAATACACAGAGTATTATCATGTTCCTTCAAATCTACTGGAGTGCAAACTCCAGAATATTATCCTGTTCCTTCATATCTACTGGGTGTGCAATACACAGAATATTATCCTGTTCCTTCATATCTACTGGGAGTGCAAACGCCAGAATATTATCATGTTCCTTCTTATCTACTGGGAGTGCAAACTCCAGAATATTATCCTGTTCCTTCATATCTACTGGGTGTGCAATACACAGAATATTATCCTGTTCCTTCATATCTACTGGGAGTGCAAACTCCAGAATATTATCACGTTCCTTCATATCTACTGGGAGTGCAATCCACAGAGTATTATCATGTTCCTTCATATCTACTGGGAGTGCAAACTCCAGAATATTATCCTGTTCCTCTGTAGAAACTAATAGAACCCGGAGACACGAATTTTACAGTGCGAAGGAGGAAAGCCTGCCTTATTTTTGACACAACTCAGTTTTTACCGAGTAATAGTTCAAAAAAAAAAAAAAAAAAAAAAATTATCCTGTTCCTTCATATCTACTGGGTGTGCAATACACAGAATATTATCCTGTTCCTTCATATCTACTGGGAGTGCAAACGCCAGAATATTATCATGTTCCTTCTTATCTACTGGGAGTGCAAACTCCAGAATATTATCCTATTCCTTCATATCTACTGGGAGTGCAATTCACAGAGTATTATCATATTCCTTCATATCTACTGGGTGTGCAATACACAGAATATTATCCTGTTCCTTCATATCTACTGGGAGTGCAAACTCCAGAATATTATCATGTTCCTTCATATCTAGTGGGTTTGAAATCCACACAATATTAACCCACATGCAAGAACCAAAATAAATGTTGACTCCATCGGGACGCCAAACCCAGCATTCCAAAAACAGACCATCCCAAACCGGATAGCACTTTCAATGATACACCAAGAATCAGGGACAAACTTGAGTACATGACCTTTAACACACTCAACATTACCAAAGACTGGAACAAAATACAAGCACTCAAAGAAATCACCAAAATACTCACCAGTGGGCACAAAGCAAAATCAAGCAACCCTGCCACCAACCTAATCAAATTCCTCGATGAAGAGATAGTCCACCCAAGAAAACATCCTGCCAGCCAGCACAACCAGCGGAGAACTGCCAGCAACGGAAGCCCGACCCACGCCACATCAATTGAGATGGACAAAAGAACAAGCAACAACCCACAGGTGAAAATAGAGTACACCGCAGCTTGCGCAACGTTAGAGATGTGGCAAAATACTCAGCAGAAATCCGCAACCTCCTAACCGAGGGAGGCACACATGCATTATTTCTCACAGAAACATGGCTACCTGACATTTACAAAACCACTGCACACACATCCATACCTAACAACTTCAAATTAATAAACACCAACAGTGAAAACCAAAGAGGAGGCAGAATCGCAATGGTACAAAAAGAACACATCTGCGCTGTACCTCTCCCATCAACCAACATCTAAGACTGTGAATCCCTCCATATCAAGATTGAACTTGTGGGGGTGGTCCCCTAATCACCTTTACCCAAGCACGCCCACTGCTTAAGTGAGTGCACGTTTTCTACATAAAGCAAGTTTATTGTACAATCGACCGAGAAGGAGCTAGATGATGCTGTAGAGTCAAACTAACCCGAGTCTCTCCGATCCATATAAGCTGACATATTATATGCATTTTTGCAACAGTTAAAACGCTCCTGTATATGTTATTACAATCCACCCTCCACGTGTGATTGGACAAAACCTATACAAAGGAATCCAAACTTTCTGAAGTTCAACCATTCTAATTGGCCATTGTTATCTTAACTACCATCCTCAGATCGTATTCACAGAACACCCCTTCTTGGGATTTGTGCATGGGAGGTCATGACATCATCGCATGATTCAAATTCACATACAAACATAATTCATGACAAGTCACAACTGGCCAAAGACCTTTAACCCTGAATATAATTGCACATGGTTTGCACGGATACTTCAAACAATCTCACGAGGAGAGGCAGAATAAACAAGTTCCCTTTGAATTGTCAATAACCATGTCACCCACTCCATCCTGCTGGTGTCTCTGGAACATTGTAATCTAAATGACTACCATTTCACCTGAGAAACAATGAAAACTCATGAGTATCGGTCAATCTGGCCTTAAGTGTCAATAGCCATGTTTACTGTTTGTCAAAATAAATGTCTGGATCCCTTCTGCAAGCTTCCATGCACTTAAAAGAGATTACATTTAACTACATATGAAATTGCAACATCGCACCCATTTTGCAGCAATGGACCCCGGCTTTTAGTGTCCTATTCGATCTGTTTCTGGGCAGAAGCAGATGCTGAAATTTGGGTTGTGAAACCCAAATACTACTTTGCGGCTGCTCAAATATGTCATCCTATCACGCTCTGCCCCTATCATCGTGCTGAAGGGCAACATTTGGCACATGTCAATCTCTGGTTTCACTGAATATAAAATGCTGTGAGTAACATATGTATTGGGCACGATGCCTTCTCCTTAATTATGTTCCTTTCCTCCAAATTCCCAGTTATCTTTCGGTTGTGGCATGAGTGCTATCTCACTGCGTGGTCTTCAGTACTGTGACCCTCCCAAACTCTTCCTCCAGTTGCGTTCGCGTTGCAGATAGCTCTGGTTCACAGGACGCATGGTGTGGTATTTTTCTCGGGTGTAGGCTGCTCTCATGGCATATTTCATCCTTTCACCTATCTACTCAATATATGGGCATGAGCTTCAAAATATGTTCAACAGCCTCCCATCTCATCTGAGCTCCTCAAAATGGAGCCTGCCACTCCCAGCGACAGCGTCCAGAGAAAGCCCCCTGCTCCACAGCAACTGCAATAGCCACCTGATCCATGGCAGGAATTAAGGTTTAGTACTCCGGACGCAAGCTGACAATATCCCTGCTAAAAACTATACAAATCTTCATGGCAACAGAATCCACGGGACACCTGATCACGGTGACCCATTAAGACACTACTGTGCACCTTTATCTGTGCTGTGTCCACTGGTTGTAATCTTATGTTGGTCCATACAAATGTCCCCACTGTGGCAGACTGGGTTGCAGGTGGCAACATTCCATCATTGCCTGTGGCTCGATTATCCGCTGGACCCTCAGCACCAGGCGATCGGGTGCCCTACCCTATGACATACATCCTGGTACTCCTGTAGGCCATGTTTACACAATGCTACATGCAAATTAATAGTGACGTGCTGGTGTGAAGCGCCAGTGAGAAGAGCGTCCAGAACAGTGTGCTGTTGTTCAGTTCAGTTCATTGTGCATTTTATTTGGTGGACCTCTTCTCTGCTAGTTGGTGTTACTGTGGAGGTCCGTAATCACTGTTACATGGCCTGGTGGATAAAAGCCAGCAGAGCACGGTGCGCGGTGTGTGGTGCGCCGGCGAGAAGTGCACCCAGAAGAGGCTGCTCCAGTCTGAGGAAGTCCAGGGAAAGCGGTAAGCTTGGCTGCTGTTTCAGTGTAGCGGGTCAGCGCTGCTCTAAAACAGCTTATTGTGCAGCTGGCAGTAACAGTGTGAGAACCCTTCAATAGGATTTCATATCTAATCTTATGAGGTGCCCAGGAAGTGTCTGGAAGTGATTGGCAGCTTGCAGTCAGCGGCAGCGAGGGAGTAAGGCCTTGATGGCCTGCGCAGAAGTGGAGGATTTCAAGTGGCCGGCACTCAACATTTTAATTACCTTGACAGACACTAATCTGATCCGAAGTTACAAACGGATTCGTAGCACTTTTGCTTTCTCAAGAAAAGGCCCTGTGAGACCTTCATTGCTTCAGAGATACAGGGTCCCTGAAAGCCTCTTTTAAGCTGGGAACCTCGAATACCTACACCCAGCCTGCTTCTCCTATTGCTGGCGGGCGGGGGCTGACCTTCCCTAGAGAATGGGTGATTCCTCTGGACTGAAGTAATATGGCGTGAACATTGTTGGGCTGCATTTTAGTTTTCAGGTGCGTGTGTTTCCCCTTCGCGATCTGCAGAGTTTAGCCGCATCTAGTAACGCCGGAGTGGGGGACGAGTAAAGCTGTTGATGCGCCTTTGAATTACTTGAGGAGATGTAAATTTTGGTGCTTTGAGGGGTCAATGTCAAATATCTCACCCCTGAACGGGGCGATGTACACTCTGCAGGAGAAGGATCAACCCTAAACCGGGCGATGTATGATCTATGGGAGAAGAATCACCCCTAAGCGGGGCGATGCGATGTACGCTCTATGGGAGAAGGATCACCCCTAAGTGGAGCGATGTATGATCTATGGGAGAAGGATCACCCTTAAGCGGGCGATGTATGATCTATGGGAGAATGATCACCCCTAAGCGGGGTGATGTACACTCTATGGGAGAAGGATCACCCCTAAGTTGAGCAATGTATGATCCATGGGAGAAGGATCACCCCTAAGTGGAGTGATGTATGATCTACGGGAGAATGATCACCCCTAAGCGGGGTGATGTACGCTGTATGGTAGAAGGATAACCCCTAAGCGGAGCAATGTATGATCTATGGGAGAAGGATCACCCCTAAGTGGGCGATGTACGCTCTATGGGAGAAGGATCACTGGAAGCAGAGCGATATATGATCTATGGGAGAAGGATCACCCCTAAGTGGAGCGATGTATGATCTATGGGAGAAGGATCACCCCTAAGCGGAGTGATGTATGATCTACAGGAGAAGGATCAACCCTAAGTGGGCGATGTACGCTCTTTGGTCTTTGGGAGAAGAATCACCCCTAAGCGGAGCGATGCATGATCTACGGGAGAAGGATCACCCCTAAGCAGGGCGATGTAGGCTCTATGGGAGAAGGATAACCTCTAAGTGGAGCGATGTATGATCTATGGGAGAAGGATCACCCCTAAGTGGAGCGATGTATGATCTACCGGAGAAGGATCACCCCTAAGCGGGGCGATGCACACTCTATGGGAGAAGGATCACCCCTAAGTGGAGCGATGTATGATCTATGGGAGAAGGATCACCCCTAAGCGGAGTGATGTATGATCTATGGGAGAAGGATCATCCCTAAGTGGAGCGATGTATGATCTACAGGAGAAGGATCAACCCTAAGCGGGCGATGCACGCTCTTTGGTCTTTGGGAGAAGAATCACCCCTAAGCGGAGCGATGCATGATCTACGGGAGAAGGATCACCCCTAAGCGGGGCGATGTATGCTCTATGGGAGAAGGATAACCTCTAAGTGGAGCGATGTATGATCTATGGGAGAAGGATCACCCCTAAGTGGAGCGATGTATGATCTACCGGAGAAGGATCACCCCTAAGCGGGGCGATGTACACTCTGTGGGAGAAGGATCACCCCTAAGCGGAGCGATGTATGCTCTATGGGAGAAGGATCACCCCTTAGTGGAGCGATGTATGATCTATGGGAGAAAGATCACCCCTAAACAGAGCGATGTATGATCTACCGGAGAAGGATCACCCCTAAGCGGGGCGATGTACGCTCTATGGTAGAAGGATAACCCCTAAGTGGAGCAATGTATGATCTATGGGAGAAGGATCACCTCTATGCGGGGCGATGTACGCTCTATGGTAGAAGGATAACCCCTAAGTGGAGCAATGTATGATCTATGGGAGAAGGATCACCCCTAAGTGGGCGATGTATGCTCTATGGGAGAAGGATCACTGGAAGCGGAGCGATGTATGATCTATGGGAGAAGGATCACCCCTAAGTTGAGGGATGTATGATCTATGGGAGAAGGATCACCCCTAAGCGGAGCGATGTATGATCTATGGGAGAAGGATTACCCCTAAGTGGAGCGATGTATGCTCTATGGGAGAAGAATCACCCCTAAGTGGAACGATGCATGTTCTACGGGAGAAGGATCACCCCTAAGCGGGGCGATGTACGCTCTATGGGAGAAGAATCACCCCTAAGCGGAGCGATGCATGTTCTACGGGAGAAGGATCACCCCTAAGCGGGGCGATGTACGCTCTATGGGAGAAGGATAACCCCTAAGCGGAGCGATGTATGATCTACGGAAGAAGGATCAGCCCTAAGTGGAGCGATGTATGATCTATGGGGGAAGGATCATCCCTAAGCGGGACGATGTACGCTCTATGGGAGAAGAATCACCCCTAAGCGGAGCGATGCATGATCTATGGGAGAAGGATCATCCCTAAGCGGGGCGATGTACGCTCTATGGGAGAATGATAACCTCTAAGCGGAGTAATGTATGATCTATGGGAGAAGGATCACCCCTAAGTGGAGCGATGTATGATCTATGGGAGAAGGATCATCCCTAAGCGGGGTGATGTACACTCTATGGGAGAAGGATCACCCCTTAGCAGAGCGATGTATGATCTACGGGAGAAGTATCACGCCTAAGCAGGGCGATGTATGCTCTATGGGAGATGGATCACCCCTTAGCGGAGCAATGTATGATCTATGGGAGAAGGATCACCCCTTAGCGGAGCAGTGTATGATCTATGGGAGAAGGATCACCTCTAAGCGGCACGATGTACG
Organism: Ambystoma mexicanum; assembly: GCF_040938575.1. Classification (NCBI taxonomy): domain Eukaryota; kingdom Metazoa; phylum Chordata; class Amphibia; order Caudata; family Ambystomatidae; genus Ambystoma; species Ambystoma mexicanum. Next base: position 7,271,242 of record NC_090930.1, on the reverse strand, counting down.
CTCTATGGGAGAAGGATCACCCCTAAGCGGAGTGATGTATGATCTACGGGAGAAGGATCTCCCCTAAGTGGGGTGATGTACGCTCTATTAGAGAAGGATCACCCCTAAGCGGAGCGATGTATGATCTATGGGAGAAGGATCACCCCTAAGCAGGGCAATATATGCTCTATGGGAGATGGATCACCCCTAAGTGGAACGATGTATGATCTACAGGAAAAGGATCACCCCTTAGCAGAGCGATGTATGATCTATGGGAGAAGGATCACCTCTATGCAGAGCGATGTACACTCTATGGGAGAAGGATCACCCCTAAGTGGAGTGATGTATGATCTATGGGAGAAGGATAACCCCTAAGCGGAGCGATGTATGATCTACAGGAAAGGGATCACCCCTTAGCAGAGCGATGTATGATCTATGGGAGAAGGATCACCTCTATGCGGGGCGATGTACGCTCTATGGGAGAAGGATCACCCCTAAGTGGAGTGATGTATGATCTATGGGATAAGGATCATCCCTAAGTGGAGCGATGTATGATCTACGGGAGAAGGATCACCCCTTAGCAGAGCGATGTATGATCTATGGGAGAAGGATCACCCCTAAGCGGAGCGATGTATGATCTATGGGAGAATGATCAACCCTAAGTGGAGCGATGTATGATCTATGGGAGAAGGATCACACATAAGCGGGGCGATGTACACTCTATGGGAGAAGGATCACCCCTAAGCGGAGCGATGTATGCTCAATGGGAGAAGGATCACCCCTAAGCGGGGCGAAGTACACTTTATGGGAGAAGGATCACCCCTAAGCGGGGCGAAGTACACTCTATGGGAGAAGGATCACACCTAAGTGGAGTGATGTATGCCACATGGGAGATCACTCCTAAGTTGAGCGATGTATGATCTATGTGAGAAGGAAAACCCCTAAGCGGAGCGATGTATGATCTACAGGAAAAGGATCACCCCTTAGCAGAGCGATGTATGATCTATGGGGGAAGGATCACCTCTGTGCGGGGCGATGTACGCTCTATGGGAGAAGGATCACCCCTAAGTGGAGCGATGTATGATCTACGGGAGAAGGATCACCCCTAAGCGGGGCGATGTACGCTGTATGGGAGAAGGATCACCCCTTAGCGGAGCGATGTATGCTCTATGGGAGAAGGATCACCCTTAAGTGGAGCGATGCATGATCTACGGGCGAAAGATCACCCCTTAGCGGAGCGATGTATGATCTATGGGAGAAGGATCACCCCTAAGTGGAGCGATGTATGATCTATGGGAGAATGATCACCCCTAAGTGGAGCGATGTATGATCTATGGGAGAAGGATCACACATAAGCGGGGCAATGTACACTCTATGGGAGAAGGATGACCCCTAAGTGGAGCGATGTATGATCTATGGGAGAAGGATCACACATAAGCGGGGCAATGTACACTCTATGGGAGAAGGATCACCCCTAAGCGGAGCGATGTATGATCAATTGGAGAAGGATCACTCCCAAGCGGAGCGATGTATGATCAATGGGAGAAGGATCACCCCTAAGCGGGGCGATGTACGCTCTATGGGAGAAGGATCACCCCTAAGTGGAGTGATGTATGATCTATGAGAGAAGCATCACCCCTAAGTGGAGTGATGTATGATCTACGGGAGAAGGATCACCCCTAAGCGGGGCGATGTACACTCTATGCGAGAAGGATCACCCCTAAGCAGAGCGATGTATGCAATATGGGAGAAGGATCACTCCTAAGTGGAGCGATGTATGATCTATGTGAAAGGATAACCCCTAAGTGGAGCGATGTATGATGTACAGGAAAAGGATCACCCCTTAGCAGAGTGATGTATGATCTATGGGAGAAGGATCACCTCTATGCGGGGCGATGTACGCTCTATGGGAGAAGGATCACCCCTAAGTGGAGTGATGTATGATCTATGGGAGAAGGATCACCCCTAAGTGGAGTGATGTATGATCTACGGGAGAAGGATCACCCCTAAGCGGGGTGATGTACACTCTATGGGAGAAGGATCACCCCTAAGCAGGGTGATGTGCGCTCTATGGGAGAAAGATCAACCCTAAGTGAAGCGATGTATGATCTACGGGAGAAGGATCACCCCTAAGCAGGGCGATGTACACTCTATGGGAGAAGGATCACCCCTAAGCGGGGTGATGTGCGCTCTATGGGAGAAAGATCAACCCTAAGCGGATCGATGTACGATCTATGGGAGATGGATCACCCCTACGCGGGGTGTTGTGCGCTCTATGTAAGAAAGATCAACCCTAAGCGGAGCGATGTATGATCTATGGGAGAAAGATCACCCCTAAGCAGAGCAATGTATGATCTATGGGAGAAGGATCACACCTAAGCGGGGCGATGTGTGCTCTATGGGAGAAGGATCGCCCCTAAGCAGAGCGATGTATGATCTATGGGAGAAGGATCACCCCTAAGTGGAGCGATATATGATCTACAGGAAAAGGATCACCCCTAAGCGGGGCGATGTACGCTGTATGGGAGAAGGATCACCCCTAAGCAGAGCAATGTATGATCTATGGGAGAAGAATTAACCCTAAGTGGAGCGATGTATGATCTACGGGAGAAGGATCACCCCTAAACTGGGAGATGTACACTCTATGGGAGAAGGATCACCCCTAAGCGGAGCAGTGTATGCTCTATGGGAGAAGGATCACCCCTAAGCAGAGCGATGTATGATCTACGGGAGAAGGATCACCCCTCGGTGGAGTGATGTATGCTCTATAGGAGAAGGATCACCCCTAAGCGGAGCAATGTATGATCTATGGGAGAAGGATCACCCCTAAGCGGAGCGATATATGATCTATGGGAGAAGGATCACCCCTAAGCGGAGCGATGTATGATCTACAGGAGAAGAATACTGCTGGCTCTTCTGGCCCCTTTGGTGTTTACTCAAAGAAGAGACAGCTTGAGCTTAGCCATGGCTTTGACTAGTCATCCATCCCCTCCAGAAGAAGTCAATCAAGCCTTGGAAAAAGGGCGTAGAAAAGGGAAAGGGGGGGTCAACGATCATTTCCCCATGATTGACAATGAGGCACTGGTTTCTCAAGGGCATGATTTGGGCACCTTGCCACAATCTATTGCAAAGTAGACCGTGAGAGCTACAAAGCCAGGGGAGCTTCAAAAACATAGAGCCCCTCGCTTCTGAATACTCATCCAATCTTTTCTGAGGGAGACAATAAACTGCCAGAGGTTTGGGAATATATTCAGAGTGAAAAGAGGAGTGCGGAGATCCTCGATAATTCATGATCAGGGTTTTAGCCGGATGCCTACATCAGCTGACGTTCACTTGGTGTTTTCATCAGTAGAATCACCATGCAGAAATATGTGTGGTGACCTCAGAGAACAGTCTGGTTATTTGAGTATTATTTCCCTGCGCATGATCACGCTAGAAGAAGTAGCGATCATGTCTTTGCAAGAAAACCAGGACAAAATGGTGGCGGACTGGGGGTAGAGGAGGGAGCCTGAGTCTGCGGGGGATGAGGTGGAGGTCAAGGAACTTGTTTTAACAGACAGAGAGCAGACTAACATGATGCAGAAACCAATACAAACGGGGAAGGAACTAGTGCAAACTGGGGACAAATGAAAGAAAAGGTGAATGATAAAAGTTCCAATAGAAGTAGCAAAAACCAGATATGGAAATCTCGGAGGAAGTTCTTACCAAATGTTACTTTACCGGAGGACATGAACATGTGAGTACCTAAGTGTGGACAGGTAAAGTTCACATTTAGAAGAGCATCAGCAAGCATCATTTTGTAGCCCTATTGGGAATAGCACTCTCATGTCGGATGATAACATTTCCATTGTAAGAGTAGGTTCAGAGGTGGATTGTCCAAATCAGGGCAATCAGGGTTTTAAACCCTCTTGTATAGGGTTGCCTCAGGAAATGAAACAGAAGGGGGTCCAGCAGCCCGCACAGGTACATCTGGATAGAGAGCCGTGGAAGCCCCCCAGCCACTTATTTCATATGTTCAAACTTTCCTCAGGACCTCAAACTCAATCTAAGAGGGGCCCAGGACTACTGTGTAAGGAGAGTCAGAGCGATGCTCCAATCCGACTTAAGGATTCCGGGGGAGGGCCACCGTCCCTAAAAGAATTAAACCCCCTGGATCTACATCAAATCTAACTGCCTCTGACCCTAACTCTTTTGCCCTAGCTGCTGAAAGGTGCCCCAAAATACACACCAACTTCTTTCACAACCAGAAGAGACCCAACCTTCGAAATCCTAGACTCATCCAAAAAAAATCACAACCCCTACTTTATCAGGAGAGCTCATCAATGCCAGGTCCCTCATAGCACACAACACGGAAATTGCCGACATACTTGCAATGGACAACCTTGATCTCCTAGCTATTAATGAGACTTCACTCCATGATGTCGCTGGCCCTGCACTCATGATTGCTATACCAGACAATTACAATATACTAAGAGTCGATCGGCCCAACTCTAGAGGAGGCGGCCTGGCCATCATCGCCAAAACTAAGTTAGCGGTAAGACTGACCCCACACCCAGCCATCACTTCTTGCTAACTTCTCTCTGCTAAAATACCTATCTCTAATGACAGCACACTAAATGTTCTGCTAGTGTACAGACCTCCAGGCCCACTAGGTAACCTTGAGGAAGACCTATATAGCCTTCTTACGAATATCATCAAAGACACCACGCAGCTCCTTCTACTAGGTGACTTGAACCTGGGATTCAATGACGATGAAGACAAACAGGCCTACTCTATCCAATCAATCTTAGTCGATCATGGCCTTACCCAAAAAGTCTTAGCCCCAACACATATAAAAGGACGGACACTAGATTGGATAGCTAACCGAAACTGTGCCACTACCATTTCTAATATTTTACCACAAACTTGGACCGACCACCACCTCATCTGCTTCTCATCCACCATAGAGCCACCTATATTAGATAAGCTAGAAACAGTACCACCTATGCCTACCAGAAGCAAAAAAGAAATCACGGCTTAAAAACTACTCCCACTCCTCTTACCAGCTCTCACTGCTAGCGCTTCTAATACTGACCCTAATATGCTAGTTGAGACATTTAATAACACTATGCCCAAAGCTTTGGATACTATTGCCCCTATCAAACTACGCAAAGCAAACGAGAATCTCATCTCAACTCTTGGTTCACCCCTCACCTCAAAGAATTACGGATCCAAAAACGCAAACTCCAAGCTATTTGGAGGCATTCACCCTCAGTTGAGAATAAAACTCTACTTGACAACCTTGCTAAAAAATATAAGAAGGAAATAATCCAAACTAAAAAGAACACATTTAATGAGAGAATTAGTAAAGCAAACTCTAATTCCAAAGAACTTTTCTCCATCCTCCGGGAAATGGAAAACCCGATTGCTCCTACAGACAATGTCCCTAAGGACAAACAATGGTGCACCAGTATCCAAAACGCCTTAGCTAATAAAATCACAACCCTCCAATCCAAAATTTCAAAGAAGAAAGCATCCTTGCATCCCATTGGAACCAATACCTCCCACATCACAGATACACCTAGTACAGTCACTCAAAGCAACTGCAAACTATTCAGATTTTCCTATATATCCATACTGGAAACTGAAAAGGTGATATTATCATTGAAACCATCTAACTGCCAAGGCGACAGTTGCCCAGCACAAGTTATTAAGGATGCAGCTAGAGACCTAGCGCCCTTCATTTCTAAATTAATAAATGCCCCCTTTAGATCCAGTACTGTACCTACCAACCTCAAAGAATCTCCTTAAAAAACAGACCCTTAACCCAGCCATCCCGACCAATTACAAGCCCATCACCACAGTCCCATTTCTCCTCAAAATCATTGACAGAGTAGCTTACCTCCAGATCCAAAATTATCTGGAGACAAACCAACTATTAGGATCACGCCAATCTGGCTTCAGACCATTACATGGTACTGAAAAGGCCCTAATCAACCTTAAGACTAAAATCGACAAGTTGAAGGATAAAGGTAAAACAGCTATGCTCCTCCTCCTTGACGTATTGGCAGCCTTCGACCTACCTAGTGGACCACGCAGTGTTATGCAACCATCTAGCGTCTGCCGCCCATTTCTCAAGTGAAGCTATAGCCTGGGTACAATCCTTCCTAGCCAACCGTACAATGAGAGTGTTCTCCCCCTTAGCTTCAGCGGACCCAATACATATCACCTGTGGCATCCCACAAGGTTCATGTGTCTCCCCCACTATGTACATCATCTTTACTAAGCCACTCTTCAACAAACTTGGTAGATTGGGGGTAACTTATACTAATTATGCAGACGATACGCAGATCCTCATACCGCTATCTGGCAACTTTGTTGAAGACACAGCTCTAGTTAACAAGATTTACCTCATCATTCAGGCATGGATGGCCTCCAACGGCCTCTGCCTGAACGACGACAAAACTGAGATACTGATCTTGGGTTCTGACTCTAACCTCAAAAAACTCAGCCCTAATTATCTTGCCTTCAATATTGATGGCAATATAATCAAAGTGGCAATTGAGGTAAAAACTCTGGGTTTCTACCTGGATTCCACTTTATCCCTCAAAAAACAAGTTAACCTGTCCTCCTCCACAGCTTATACCTGCAAATTAATCAGGGCCTAGAGACCCTACCTGTCCAAAACCAATTGTATCACACTAGCCAATGCCTTAGTAATGTCCAAATTGGACTACTGCAACACCCTTTATGCAGGCACCAATAAAACTGTCATAAACAAATAGCAAATACTACAGAACAATGCTCTTAGAGTAGCCTTGGACATACCCAATAGAGCACACATCTCCAACATCAGGAAAGACCATCATTGGCTCAAAATCAGCGACAGAGCTCACGCACAAAGGACTGAACAACACTGCGCCCCCATACATTTCGGCTGGACTGACCAGAAAATCCTCTACTCACTACACTAGAGCATCTAACCATCTCTCTACTCGAAACTCCGAGATTTAGACTAACTAAAATGGGTGGAGCAAGCTTCCCGTGCCTGGAATGCTCTCCCTACTGCACTGAGAGCTAATCTACCCTACTCTAGATTCAGACACAATGTGAAAAGCGGCTCTGGATCAATGACAACTAACTACCTTGACTCCTCCAATACCGGACTACAAACTATCTCACTGCCTACAAGATGTGAGGTACACATATCTTGTATCTCTTGTATATTTGTATATTTGTATCGTGTATATGTTAATAACATAAATTATGTATCTTCTGTATGTATCCTTGTGTTGTATGTAACCTAAGCTTAAGTATTCTTGCTGCTGCAGCGCCCGGCTACCCCTGGGTTTGGAGCGCATTATCAAATAATAAACAAAACTAAACTAAACTAAACTAAACTAAACTGTGTGGATTTTAAGATTATTGGCAATAAAGCAATTGAACATAGTATGTTAGTAGATATATTTAGGGGATAGTTGGAGGAGTACCCTTTGAGTGGCTTGAGCTCCCTGCCAGTAAATATTGGTGGCAATCATCTTAAATGACATGATACTAACATGAGTAGATTCCATCTGATCCTGAAATAGCATGATACTAACATGAGTAGATTCCATCTGATCCCGAAATGTCATGATACTAACATGAGTAGATTGCATCTGATCATGACATGGCATGATATTAACATGAGTAGATTCCATCTGATCCCGAAATGTCAGGATACTAAAATGAGTAGGTTCCATCTGATCCCGAAATGTCATGATACTAACATGAGTAGATTGCATCTGATCATGAAATGGCATGATACAAACATGAGCAGATTCCATCTGATCATGAAATGGCATGCTACTAACATGAGTAGATTCCATCTGATCCCGAAATGTCAGGATACTAACATGAGTAGATTGCATCTGATCATGAAATGGCATGATGCTAACATGAGTAGATTCCATCTGATCATGAAATGGCATGATACTAACATGAGCAGATTCCATCTGATCATGAAATGGCATGAGACTAACATGAGTAGATTCCATCTGATCATGAAATGGCATGATACTAACATGAGTAGATTCCATCTGATCCCGAAATGTCATGATACTAACATGAGTAGATTGCATCTGATCATGAAATGGCATGATACAAACATGAGCAGATTCCATCTGATCATGAAATGGCATGATACTAACATGAATAGATTCCATCTGATCATGAAATAGCATGATACTAACATGAGTAGATTTCATCTGATCCCGAAATGGCATGATACTAACATGAGTAGATTCCATCTGATCGCGAAATAGCATGATACTAACATGAGTAGATTCCATCTGATCATGAAATGGCATGATACTAACATGAGCAGATTCCATCTGAACCCGAAATGTCATGATACTAACATGAGTAGATTGCATCTGATCATGAAATGGCATGATACAAACATGAGCAGATTCCATCTGATCATGAAATGGCATGATACTAACATGAGTAGATTCCATCTGATCCCGAAAGAGCATGATGCTAACATGAGTAGATTCCATCTGATCAACACATGCCGACTGCGGTTCAGATTAATTTTCTCAATTCCTCTATCACCCAATATCAGACAAAACTCAAATACACTCAATTATTCTTGTACTTTCATATAACTCATAAACACTCAATTGTTCTTATACTTTATAAAACTGATGTCACCTTCATGGTTCCAACACTGGTGTATACCCAATAACATAGCATGTTTTTATCTTTGCACATTTTAGCCATTTACTCCTTCATTCTAGATTAGCACATGTCCCTAAAATCAACACATACACGTAGTCTACCATCAAACATGTGTACAAACACTAAATTCATCACCGATTCTACGTGAAGCTAAATCTGAACCACTAGCTGCCAACAGCTGAAAAAGAGCTTCATGGGCAGTACTAATTGTTCCCCAAAATATGTTTTACCATTCCCAAAATTCACATAATTCAAATACATTGTGCCAACACTATTACTCTGCAGATATAGAAATATCTGTTTAGGATTCAATTAGATGGCAAGATATGATTACTTCTAACTCATATCCTCTTACCTGCCAAGGTTTCAAGTCGTGCACATCAGCACAGGTCCCATTAAGGAATGGACCTTCCCCAGGGGTGCAGGACATTAGGTCCTGCAGAGCGTGTGCCATGGCATAAACTGCAAGGTACGTGTGGTAAGTAAGACTCATATCATATGAGACAAACATGGAATCCAGATCTTCCAGGATCTCTGAGCCTGTGCACTGTTGTTTTTCATCCATCCATTCTGGAGTCACTTCGATTAAAGAGCTACTATTGGTTGGCCACTTGCAGGCAAATATTGCTTCCCAGAAGGAATTGATGAATATGTCACCGGAATTTCTGAAGGGATGAAGACTCTGGAAAACTGTCCTGAGTTCAGGCATGTCAGTGGCATGGAGTACTAACACCAGGGAGCCATTGAGTAAACTCCACAATGACCTCGGAAAATAGTTTTCACTGATGACAAAGCCAGTTGCGAGAATCCATATAATATCAGTCACATTTAAGGCCTTGAGCTCAGGCAACAAGGGTTTCAGATCCTTCTCAAAGCAGTTGCAGATGATGACTCTGGCCGAAGAGCTCTTTACTCTCTGTGCAATGCTCCTCATGGTTTCTCTTGGGTACATGTTGTGGATTTTCTCCCAGAATGACACACAGACTCCCATCCTCTCTATGTCCTCCTTCAGTGCCTTTACCATCATGTAGCAGGCATCATTGTCGGAGGCGATGATTCCTATCCAAGTCCAACCAAAGAGCTTCACTAGCTGGGCAAGCACGGAAGACTGGGGCCTCTGACTGGGCACAGTGCGGAGAAAGGACGGATACTGCGTCTTGTCACTTAGCACATTATGCTGAGCTGCGTAACTGACCTAAAAGAAATCACTATTCACGCATGAGTGCATCATATCAGCACACACATTAGTTCTTGCAGACAGAAAAGGTAACAGTTTGACATTCTAATTTGTGATTTATTTATTGTAATTTGTATAGAGCCTTCTGCAATCAAAATAGTTCCTGGTGGTGAGTGATGAAGAGTGAAGTGAAATGGATTTGGATAGAGCTCGGGCCTGGAAAGATGGAGGCTGGAGCAAATAGATGTACTTAAGAGCCCCTTCTCTGAGAAACCGGAGGTGACTTGCTGTTTCTAACCCACTGGTATACATTCTCTGGAAGAGAGAAGCATTGGCGGGTTCACACCGTTAGAGCAGTCCTAAGTGGGACTTCGACTGAACATACATCGTTAGTCAAATGCGTGTATAATCAGTTCCCTCATTAATTATATATATATATATATATATATATATATATATATATATATACTAAATTTAGGAATGTATTCCTGTAGTTTCATATCTGGTGTTAACTCATTCCAAAAATGCTGTACTGTCCTTCAGATCCGGTGGTAGTTCATTCCACACAATGCAATTCAATTCCTTCCTATCTAGTGGGAGCGCAATCCCCAGAATGTTATCCTGTTCTCTTCCTGCTCCTACCTGTAATGCAAAAAACCTCAGGGTCATCTTCGACTCCACACTCTCCTTCTCTCCTCACATATCTGATGTCTCTAAGAAGTCACACTAACAGCTGCACCTCCTCAGAGGTATTCATCCTTTCCTCTCCTTCCCCCAGAAGCTCACTGTCTCTAGAGCCCTGGTTCGCTCTAGGCTGGACTATTGCAACAGCCTCTATCTAAATCTTCCTGCCTCCCCTCTCCGCCCTCTGCAACTCATCCAGAACAGGACTGCAAGACGTATCCTTGGCTTCAAGCCCAGGGACAGTATCTCTCCAGGACTGAAATCTCTACACTGGCTTCCAGTGGCTGCGCGGATTAAGTTCAAAACCCTCTACATTGTCCACAAGGCCTTCTGGGCCCTTGGGCCAAAATACCTCCAACTCTCTCTTCCTAAATATCTTCCTTCTCGAGCTCTTCGCTCATCCACCTCCAACTACCTCAGGGTCAGCCGCTTCTCCAAGCAACGAGCTGGGGGTAGATCTCTCTCCACAGCAGGGGCCTCCCTCTGGAACAGCCTTCCTGCCTCCCTGAAACTTGAGGAGAACCATCTCCGGTTCCGGAAGCACCTCAAAACCTTCCTCTTTGCCTCCGCTTTCTCTCCCTCTCTCCTCTGCTAAAATCAGCAAACCTGCACTGAATCTGCAACTGGGCCACTCACCGATCTCGGTCCTTGGCCCAGCCACTCTCCCCTGCACTGCCTCCCTGGCAACCCCTGCACTGAGGGACTGTCTCTGTATCCTACAGCCCCTTCTCCCGGCACTTTCCTTGCACTTGCCACCAGCTGGCCCTTATTATTTATCTTGTATTCTACTAAACCTGTACTGCACTTTCCCTTCTCCCTTTTCCCTTGCACTTTTTCCCTTCCCCTCTACCCTCGCACTTGTTCGATCTGAATGACACCTGGCCTAGTAGGATCGTTGTCTGTCTCCCCTTGTTCCCCCCTGCCTTGTCGCGCCTTGAAACACTTGTGCATAGGCGCGTTACAAATGCCATATCATATCATATCATATCTAGTGTGAGTGCAAACCCCAGAATATTATCCCGTTCCTTCATATCTAGTGGGAGTGGAAACCCCAGATTATTATCCTGTTCCTTCATATCTAGTGGGAGTGCAAACCCCAGAATATTTTCCTGTTCCTTCACATCTAGTGGGAATACAAACCCCAGAATATTATCCTGTTCCTTCATATCTAGTGGGAATGCAAACCCCAGAATATTTTCCTGTTCCTTTATATCTAGTGGTAGTTCAAAACCCAGATTATTATCCTATTCCTTCATATCTAGTGGGAGAGCAAACCCCAGAATAGTATCATGTTCCTTCATATCTACTGGGAGTGCAAACTCTAGAATATTATCCCGTTCCTTCATATTTAGTGGCAGAGCAAACCCCAGAGTTTTATCCTGTTCCTTCATATCTAGTGGGAGTGCAAAGCCCAGATTATTATCCTGTTCCTTCATATCTAGTGGGAGTGCAAACTCCAGAATATTATCCTGTTCCTTCATATCTACTTGGTGTGCAAACCCCAGATTATTATCCTGTTCCTTCATATCTAGTGGGAGTGCAACCTCCAGAATATTATCCTGTTCCTTCATATCTACTTGGTGTGCAAACCCCAGAATATCATCTGGTTCCTTCATAGCTACTTGGAGTGCAATCCACAGTGTATTATCATGTTCCTTCATATCTACTGGGTGTGCAATACACAGAATACTATCATGTTCCGTCATATCTACTGGGAGTGCAAACTCCAGAATATTATCCTGTTCCTTCATAACTACTGGGAGTGCAATCCATAGAGTATTAGCATGTTCCTTCATATCTACTGGGAGTGCAATACACAGTGTATTATCCTGTTCCTTCATAACTACTGGGAGTGCAAACTCCAGAATATTATCCTGCTCCTTCATATCTACTGGGAGTGCAATCCACAGAGTATTATCACGTTCCTTCATATCTACTGGGAGTGCACACTCCAGAATATTATCCCGTTCCTTCATATCTACTGGAAGTGCAATCCATAGAGTATTAGCATGTTCCTTCATATCTACTGGGTGTGCAATACACAGAATAGTATCCTGTTTTTTCATATCTACTGGGAGTGCAAACTCCAGAATATTATCCTGTTCCTTCATATCTACTGGGAGTGCAAACTCCAGAATATTATCCTGCTCCTTCATATCTACTGGGAGTGCAATCCACAGAGTATTATCACGTTCCTTCATATGTACTGGGAGTGCACACTCCAGAATATTATCATGTTCCTTCATATCTACTGGGAGTGCAAACTCCAGAATATTATCCTGTTCCTTCATATCTTCTGGGAATGCAATCCATACAGTATTATCCTGTTCCTTCATATCTACTGGGAGTGCAAACGCCAGAATATTATCATGTTCCTTCATATCTACTTGGAGTGGACACCCCCGATTATTATCCTGTCCCTTCATATCTAGTTGGAGTGCAAACTCCAGAATATTATCCCGTTCATTCATATCTAGTGTGAGTGCAAACCCCAGAATATTATCATGTTCCTTCATATCTAGTGGGTGTGCAAACTCCAGAATATTATCCTGTTCCTTCATAACTACTGGGAGTGCAATCCATAGAGTATTAGCATGTTCCTTCATATCTACTGGGTGTGCAATACACAGAGTATTATCATGTTCCTTCATATCTAGTGGGAGTGCAACCTCCAGAATATTATCCTGTTCCTTCATAACTACTGGGAGTGCAATCCATAGAGTATTAGCATGTTCCTTCATATCTACTGGGTGTGCAATACACAGAATAGTATCCTGTTTCTTCATATCTACTGGGAGTGCAAACTCCAGAATATTATCCTGTTCCTTCATATCTACTGGGAGTGCAAACTCCAGAATATTATCCTGCTTCCTCATATCTACTGGGAGTGCAATCCACAGAGTATTATCACGTTCCTTCATATCTACTGGGAGTGCACACTCCAGAATATTATCCCGTTCCTTCATATCTACTGGGAGTGCAATCCATAGAGTATTAGCATGTTCCTTCATATCTACTGGGTGTGCAATACACAGAATAGTATCATGTTTCTTCACATCTACTGGGAGTGCAAACTCCAGAATATTATCCTGTTCCTTCATATCTACTGGGAGTGCAATCCACAGAGTATTATCATGTTCCTTCATATCTAGTGGGAGTGCAACCTCCAGAATATTATCCTGTTCCTTCATAACTACTGGGAGTGCAATCCATAGAGTATTAGCATGTTCCTTCATATCTACTGGGTGTGCAATACACAGAATAGTATCCTGTTTCTTCATATCTACTGGGAGTGCAAACTCCAGAATATTATCCTGTTCCTTCATATCTACTGGGAGTGCAAACTCCAGAATATTATCCTGCTTCCTCATATCTACTGGGAGTGCAATCCACAGAGTATTATCACGTTCCTTCATATCTACTGGGAGTGCACACTCCAGAATATTATCCCGTTCCTTCATATCTACTGGGAGTGCAATCCATAGAGTATTAGCATGTTCCTTCATATCTACTGGGTGTGCAATACACAGAATAGTATCATGTTTCTTCACATCTACTGGGAGTGCAAACTCCAGAATATTATCCTGTTCCTTCATATCTACTGGGAGTGCAAACTCCAGAATATTATCCTGCTCCTTCATATCTACTGGGAGTGCAATCCACAGAGTATTATCACGTTCCTTCATATCTACTGGGTGTGCAATACACAGAATACTATCATGTTCCGTCATATCTACTGGGAGTGCAAACTCCAGAATATTATCCTGTTCCTTCATAACTACTGGGAGTGCAATCCATAGAGTATTAGCATGTTCCTTCATATCTACTGGGTGTGCAATACACAGAACAGTATCCTGTTTCTTCATATCTACTGGGAGTGCAAACTCCAGAATATTATCCTGTTCCTTCATATCTACTGGGAGTGCAAACTCCAGAATATTATCCTGCTTCCTCATATCTACTGGGAGTGCAATCCACAGAGTATTATCACGTTCCTTCATATCTACTGGGAGTGCACACTCCAGAATATTATCATGTTCCTTCATATCTACTGGGAGTGCAAACTCCAGAATATTATCCCGTTCCTTCATATCTACTGGGAGTGTAATCCATAGAGTATTAGCATGTTCCTTCATATCTACTGGGTGTGCAATACACAGAATAGTATCCTGTTTCTTCATATCTACTGGGAGTGCAAACTCCAGAATATTATCCTGTTCCTTCATATCTACTGGGAGTGCAAACTCCAGAATATTATCCTGCTCTTTCATATCTACTGGGAGTGCAATCCACAGAGTATTATCACGTTCCTTCATATCTACTGGGAGTGCACACTCCAGAATATTATCATGTTCCTTCATATCTACTGGGAGTGCAAACTCCAGAATATTATCCTGTTCCTTCATATCTTCTGGGAATGCAATCCATAGAGTATTATCATGTTCCTTCATATCTACTGGGTGTGCAATACACAGAATATTATCCTGTTCCTTCATATCTACTGGGAGTGCAAACGCCAGAATATTATCATGTTCCTTCATATCTACTTGGAGTGGACACCCCAGATTATTATCCTGTTACTTCATATCTAGTTGGAGTGCAAACTCCAGAATATTATCCCGTTCATTCATATCTCGTGTGAGTGCAAACCCCAGAATATTATCATGTTCCTTCATATCTAGTGGGAGTGCAAACTCCAGAATATTATCCTATTCCTTCATATCTACTGGGAGTGCAATCCACAGAGTATTATCATGTTCCTTCATATCTACTGGGAGTGCAAACTCCAGAATAATATCCTATTCCTTCATATCTAGTGGGTGTGCAATACACAGAATATTATCATGTTCCTTCATATCTACTGGGAGTGCAAACTCCAGAATATTATCCTATTCCTTCATATCTACTGGGAGTGCAATCCACAGAGTATTATCATGTTCCTTCATATCTACTGGGAGTGCAAACTCCAGAATATTATCCTATTCCTTCATATCTACTGGGAGTGCAAACGCCAGAATATTATCATGTTCCTTCATATCTACTTGGAGTGGACACCCCAGATTATTATCCTGTTCCTTCATATCTAGTTGGAGTGCAAACTCCAGAATATTATCCCGTTCATTCATATCTAGTGTGAGTGCAAACCCCAGAATATTATCATGTTCCTTCATATTTAGTGGGAGTGCAAACTCCAGAATATTATCCTGCTCTTTCATATCTACTGGGAGTGCAATCCACAGAGTATTATCACGTTCCTTCATATCTACTGGGAGTGCACACTCCAGAATATTATCATGTTCCTTCATATCTACTGGGAGTGCAAACTCCAGAATATTATCCTGTTCCTTCATATCTTCTGGGAATGCAATCCATAGAGTATTATCATGTTCCTTCATATCTACTGGGTGTGCAATACACAGAATATTATCCTGTTCCTTCATATCTACTGGGAGTGCAAACGCCAGAATATTATCATGTTCCTTCATATCTACTTGGAGTGGACACCCCAGATTATTATCCTGTTACTTCATATCTAGTTGGAGTGCAAACTCCAGAATATTATCCCGTTCATTCATATCTCGTGTGAGTGCAAACCCCAGAATATTATCATGTTCCTTCATATCTAGTGGGAGTGCAAACTCCAGAATATTATCCTATTCCTTCATATCTACTGGGAGTGCAATCCACAGAGTATTATCATGTTCCTTCATATCTACTGGGAGTGCAAACTCCAGAATAATATCCTATTCCTTCATATCTAGTGGGTGTGCAATACACAGAATATTATCATGTTCCTTCATATCTACTGGGAGTGCAAACTCCAGAATATTATCCTATTCCTTCATATCTACTGGGAGTGCAATCCACAGAGTATTATCATGTTCCTTCATATCTACTGGGAGTGCAAACTCCAGAATATTATCCTATTCCTTCATATCTACTGGGAGTGCAAACGCCAGAATATTATCATGTTCCTTCATATCTACTTGGAGTGGACACCCCAGATTAATATCCTGTTCCTTCATATCTAGTTGGAGTGCAAACTCCAGAATATTATCCCGTTCATTCATATCTAGTGTGAGTGCAAACCCCAGAATATTATCATGTTCCTTCATATTTAGTGGGAGTGCAAACTCCAGAATATTATCCTGTTCCTTCATAACTACTGGGAGTGCAATCCATAGAGTATTAGCATGTTCCTTCATATCTACTGGGTGTGCAATACACAGAATAGTATCCTGTTTCTTCATATCTACTGGGAGTGCAATACACAGAGTATTATCATGTTCCTTCATATCTAGTGGGAGTGCAACCTCCAGAATATTATCCTGTTCCTTCATAACTACTGGGAGTGCAATCCATAGAGTATTAGCATGTTCCTTCATATCTACTGGGTGTGCAATACACAGAATAGTATCCTGTTTCTTCATATCTACTGGGAGTGCAAACTCCAGAATATTATCCTGTTCCTTCATATCTACTGGGAGTGCAAACTCCAGAATATTATCCTGCTTCCTCATATCTACTGGGAGTGCAATCCACAGAGTATTATCACGTTCCTTCATATCTACTGGGAGTGCACACTCCAGAATATTATCCCGTTCCTTCATATCTACTGGGAGTGCAATCCATAGAGTATTAGCATGTTCCTTCATATCTACTGGGTGTGCAATACACAGAATAGTATCATGTTTCTTCACATCTACTGGGAGTGCAAACTCCAGAATATTATCCTGTTCCTTCATATCTACTGGGAGTGCAATCCACAGAGTATTATCATGTTCCTTCATATCTAGTGGGAGTGCAACCTCCAGAATATTATCCTGTTCCTTCATAACTACTGGGAGTGCAATCCATAGAGTATTAGCATGTTCCTTCATATCTACTGGGTGTGCAATACACAGAATAGTATCCTGTTTCTTCATATCTACTGGGAGTGCAAACTCCAGAATATTATCCTGTTCCTTCATATCTACTGGGAGTGCAAACTCCAGAATATTATCCTGCTTCCTCATATCTACTGGGAGTGCAATCCACAGAGTATTATCACGTTCCTTCATATCTACTGGGAGTGCACACTCCAGAATATTATCCCGTTCCTTCATATCTACTGGGAGTGCAATCCATAGAGTATTAGCATGTTCCTTCATATCTACTGGGTGTGCAATACACAGAATAGTATCATGTTTCTTCACATCTACTGGGAGTGCAAACTCCAGAATATTATCCTGTTCCTTCATATCTACTGGGAGTGCAAACTCCAGAATATTATCCTGCTCCTTCATATCTACTGGGAGTGCAATCCACAGAGTATTATCACGTTCCTTCATATCTACTGGGTGTGCAATACACAGAATACTATCATGTTCCGTCATATCTACTGGGAGTGCAAACTCCAGAATATTATCCTGTTCCTTCATAACTACTGGGAGTGCAATCCATAGAGTATTAGCATGTTCCTTCATATCTTCTGGGTGTGCAATACACAGAACAGTATCCTGTTTCTTCATATCTACTGGGAGTGCAAACTCCAGAATATTATCCTGTTCCTTCATATCTACTGGGAGTGCAAACTCCAGAATATTATCCTGCTTCCTCATATCTACTGGGAGTGCAATCCACAGAGTATTATCACGTTCCTTCATATCTACTGGGAGTGCACACTCCAGAATATTATCATGTTCCTTCATATCTACTGGGAGTGCAAACTCCAGAATATTATCCCGTTCCTTCATATCTACTGGGAGTGTAATCCATAGAGTATTAGCATGTTCCTTCATATCTACTGGGTGTGCAATACACAGAATAGTATCCTGTTTCTTCATATCTACTGGGAGTGCAAACTCCAGAATATTATCCTGTTCCTTCATATCTACTGGGAGTGCAAACTCCAGAATATTATCCTGCTCTTTCATATCTACTGGGAGTGCAATCCACAGAGTATTATCACGTTCCTTCATATCTACTGGGAGTGCACACTCCAGAATATTATCATGTTCCTTCATATCTACTGGGAGTGCAAACTCCAGAATATTATCCTGTTCCTTCATATCTTCTGGGAATGCAATCCATAGAGTATTATCATGTTCCTTCATATCTACTGGGTGTGCAATACACAGAATATTATCCTGTTCCTTCATATCTACTGGGAGTGCAAACGCCAGAATATTATCATGTTCCTTCATATCTACTTGGAGTGGACACCCCAGATTATTATCCTGTTACTTCATATCTAGTTGGAGTGCAAACTCCAGAATATTATCCCGTTCATTCATATCTCGTGTGAGTGCAAACCCCAGAATATTATCATGTTCCTTCATATCTAGTGGGAGTGCAAACTCCAGAATATTATCCTATTCCTTCATATCTACTGGGAGTGCAATCCACAGAGTATTATCATGTTCCTTCATATCTACTGGGAGTGCAAACTCCA
Source organism: Ambystoma mexicanum (assembly GCF_040938575.1). NCBI lineage: Eukaryota > Metazoa > Chordata > Amphibia > Caudata > Ambystomatidae > Ambystoma > Ambystoma mexicanum. The sequence goes on along the minus strand of NC_090930.1, from coordinate 7,252,268 downwards.
GAATAATATCCTATTCCTTCATATCTAGTGGGTGTGCAATACACAGAATATTATCATGTTCCTTCATATCTACTGGGAGTGCAAACTCCAGAATATTATCCTATTCCTTCATATCTACTGGGAGTGCAATCCACAGAGTATTATCATGTTCCTTCATATCTACTGGGAGTGCAAACTCCAGAATATTATCCTATTCCTTCATATCTACTGGGAGTGCAAACGCCAGAATATTATCATGTTCCTTCATATCTACTTGGAGTGGACACCCCAGATTATTATCCTGTTCCTTCATATCTAGTTGGAGTGCAAACTCCAGAATATTATCCCGTTCATTCATATCTAGTGTGAGTGCAAACCCCAGAATATTATCATGTTCCTTCATATTTAGTGGGAGTGCAAACTCCAGAATATTATCCTATTCCTTCATATCTACTGGGAGTGCAATCCACAGAGTATTATCATGTTCCTTCATATCTACTGGGAGTGCAAACTCCAGAATATTATCCTATTCCTTCATATCTACTGGGAGTGCAATCCACACAGTATTATCATGTTCCTTCATATCTACTGGGAGTGCAAACTCTAGAATATTATCCTGTTCCTTCATATCTACTGGGAGTGCAAACTCCAGAATATTATCCTGCTCCTTCATATCTACTGGGAGTGCAATCCACAGAGTATTATCACGTTCCTTCATATGTACTGGGAGTGCACACTCCAGAATATTATCATGTTCCTTCATATCTACTGGGAGTGCAAACTCCAGAATATTATCCTATTCCTTCATATCTACTGGGAGTGCAATCCACAGAGTATTATCATGTTCCTTCATATCTACTAGGAGTGCAAACGCCAGAATATTATCATGTTCCTTCATATCTACATGGAGTGGACACCCCAGATTATTATCCTGTTCCTTCATATCTAGAGTGCAATCCACAGAGTATTATTATGTTCCTTCAAATCTACTGGAGTGCAAACTCCAGAATATTATCCTGTTCCTTCATATCTACTGGGTGTGCAATACACAGAATATTATCACGTTCCTTCATATGTACTGGGAGTGCACACTCCAGAATATTATCATGTTCCTTCATATCTACTGGGAGTGCAAACTCCAGAATATTATCCTATTCCTTCATATCTACTGGGAGTGCAATCCACAGAGTATTATCACGTTCCTTCATATGTACTGGGAGTGCACACTCCAGAATATTATCATGTTCCTTCATATCTACTGGGAGTGCAAACTCCAGAATATTATCCTATTCCTTCATATCTACTGGGAGTGCAATCCACAGAGTATTATCATGTTCCTTCATATCTACTAGGAGTGCAAACTCCAGAATATTATCCTATTCCTTCATATCTAGAGTGCAATCCACAGAGTATTATTATGTTCCTTCAAATCTACTGGAGTGCAAACTCCAGAATATTATCCTGTTCCTTCATATCTACTGGGAGTGCAATCCACAGAGTATTATCACGTTCCTTCATATGTACTGGGAGTGCACACTCCAGAATATTATCATGTTCCTTCATATCTATTGGGAGTGCAAACTCCAGAATATTATCCCGTTCCTTCATATCTACTGGGAGTGCAATCCACAGAGTATTATCATGTTCCTTCATATCTACTGGAGTGCAAACTCCAGAATATTATCCTATTCCTTCATATCTAGAGTGCAATCCACAGAGTATTATTATGTTCCTTCAAATCTACTGGAGTGCAAACTCCAGAATATTATCCTGTTCCTTCATATCTACTGGGTGTGCAATACACAGAATATTATCCTATTCCTTCATATCTACTGGGTGTGCAATACACAGAATATTATCCTATTTCTTCATATCTACTGGGAGTGCAAACGCCAGAATATTATCATGTTCCTTCATATCTACTTGGAGTGCAAACTCCAGAATATTATCCTATTCCTTCCTATCTACTGGGTGTGCAATACACAGAATATTATCCTATTCCTTCATATTTTCTGGGAGTGCAAACGCCAGAATAGTATCATGTTCCTTCATATCTACTTGGAGTGGACACCCCAGATTATTATCCTGTTCATTCATATCTACTGGGTGTGCAATACACAGAGTATTATCATGTTCATTCATATCTACTGGGAATGCAAACCCCAGAATATTATCATGTTCCTTCATATCTACTGGGAGTGCAATACACAGAATATTATCCTATTCCTTCATATCTACTGGGAGTGCAATCCACAGAGTATTATCATGTTCCTTCATATCTACTGGGAGTGCAAACTCCAGAATATTATCCTATTCCTTCATATCTACTGGGAGTGCAATCCACAGAGTATTATCATGTTCCTTCATATCTACTGGGAGTGCAAACTCCAGAATATTATCCTATTCCTTCATATCTACTGGGAGTGCAATCCACAGAATATTATCCTGTTCCTTCATATCTACTGGAGTGCAAACTCCAGAATATTATCCTGTTCCTTCATATCTACTGGGTGTGCAATACACAGAATATTATCCTATTCCTTCATATCTACTGGGTGTGCAATACACAGAATATTATCCTATTTCTTCATATCTACTGGGAGTGCAAACGCCAGAATATTATCATGTTCCTTCATATCTACTTGGAGTGCAAACTCCAGAATATTATCCTGTTCCTTCATATCTACTGGGTGTGCAATACACAGAATATTATCCTATTCCTTCATATCTACTGGGTGTGCAATGCACAGAATATTATCCTATTTCTTCATATCTACTGGGAGTGCAAACGCCAGAATATTATCATGTTCCTTCATATCTACTTGGAGTGCAAACTCCAGAATATTATCCTATTCCTTCATATCTACTGGGTGTGCAATACACAGAATATTATCCTATTCCTTCATATCTTCTGGGAGTGCAAACGCCAGAATATTATCATGTTCCTTCATATCTAGTGTGAGTGCAAACTCCAGAATATTATCCTATTCCTTCATATCTACTGGGAGTGCAATCCACAGAGTATTATCATGTTCCTTCATATCTACTGGGAGTGCAAACTCCAGAATATTATCCTATTCCTTCATATCTACTGGGAGTGCAATCCACAGAGTATTATCATGTTCCTTCATATCTACTGGGAGTGCAAACTCCAGAATATTATCCTATTCCTTCATATCTACTGGGAGTGCAATCCACAGAATATTATCCTGTTCCTTCATATCTACTGGAGTGCAAACTCCAGAATATTATCCTGTTCCTTAATATCTAGAGTGTAATCCACAGAGTATTATCATGTTCCTTCAAATCTACTGGAGTGCAAACTCCAGAATATTATCCTGTTCCTTCATATCTACTGGGTGTGCAATACACAGAATATTATCCTATTCCTTCATATCTACTGGGTGTGCAATACACAGAATATTATCCTATTTCTTCATATCTACTGGGAGTGCAAACGCCAGAATATTATCATGTTCCTTCATATCTACTTGGAGTGCAAACTCCAGAATATTATCCTATTCCTTCATATCTACTGGGAGTGCAATCCACAGAATATTATCCTGTTCCTTCATATCTACTGTGAGTGCAAACTCCACAATATTATCCTATTCCTTCATATCTACTGGGAGTGCAATCCACAGAGTATTATCATGTTCCTTCATATCTACTGGGAATGCAAACTCTAGAATATTATCCTATTCCTTCATATCTACTGGGAGTGCAATCCACAGAGTATTATCATGTTCCTTCATATCTACTGGGAGTGCAAACTCCAGAATATTATCCTATTCCTTCATATCTACTGGGAGTGCAATCCACAGAATATTATCCTGTTCCTTCATATCTACTGGAGTGCAAACTCCAGAATATTATCCTGTTCCTTCATATCTAGAGTGCAATCCACAGAGTATTATTATGTTCCTTCAAATCTACTGGAGTGCAAACTCCAGAATATTATCCTGTTCCTTCATATCTACTGGGTGTGCAATACACAGAATATTATCCTATTCCTTCATATCTACTGGGTGTGCAATACACAGAATATTATCCTATTTCTTCATATCTACTGGGAGTGCAAACGCCAGAATATTATCATGTTCCTTCATATCTACTGGGAGTGCAAACTCCAGAATATTATCCTATTCCTTCATATCTACTGGGAGTGCAATCCACAGAGTATTATCATGTTCCTTCATATCTACTGGGAGTGCAATCCACAGTTATTATCCTGTTCCTTCATATCTACTGGAGTGCAAACTCCAGAATATTATCCTGTTCCTTCATATCTAGAGTGCAATCCACAGAGTATTATCCTGTTCCTTCAAATCTACTGGAGTGCAAACTCCAGAATATTATCCTGTTCCTTCATATCTACTGGGTGTGCAATACACAGAATATTATCCTATTCCTTCATATCTACTGGGAGTGCAATCCACAGAGTATTATCATGTTCCTTCATATCTACTGGGTGTGCAATACGCAGAATATTACCCTGTTCCTTCTTATCTACTGGGAGTGCAAACTCCAGAATATTATCCTATTCATTCATATCTACTGGGAGTGCAATCCACAGAGTATTATCATGTTCCTTCATATCTACTGGGAGTGCAAACTCCAGAATATTATCATATTCCTTCATATCTACTGGGTGTGCAATACACAGAATATTATCCTATTCCTTCATATCTACTGGGTGTGCAATACGCAGAATATTACCCTGTTCCTTCTTATCTACTGGGAGTGCAAACTCCAGAATATTATCCTATTCATTCATATCTACTGGGAGTGCAATCCACAGAGTATTATCATGTTCCTTCATATCTACTGGGAATGCAAACTCCAGAATATTATCCTATTCCTTCATATCTACTGGGTGTGCAATACACAGAATATTATCCTATTCCTTCATATCTACTGGGTGTGCAATACGCAGAATATTACCCTGTTCCTTCTTATCTACTGGGAGTGCAAACTCCAGAATATTATCACGTTCCTTCATATCTACTGGGAGTGCAATTCACAGAGTATTATCATATTCCTTCATATCTACTGGGTGTGCAATACACAGAATATTATCCTGTTCCTTCATATCTACTGGGAGTGCAAACTCCAGAATATTATCATGTTCCTTCATATCTAGTGGGTTTGAAATCCACACAATATTAACCCACATGCAAGAACCAAAATAAATGTTGACTCCATCGGGACGCCAAACCCAGCATTCCAAAAACAGACCATCCCAAACCGGATAGCACTTTCAATGATACACCAAGAATCAGGGACAAACTTGAGTACATGACCTTTAACACACTCAACATTACCAAAGACTGGAACAAAATACAAGCACTCAAAGAAATCACCAAAATACTCACCAGTGGGCACAAAGCAAAATCAAGCAACCCTGCCACCAACCTAATCAAATTCCTCGATGAAGCGATGGTCCACCCAAGAAAACATCCTGCCAGCCAGCACAACCAGCGGAGAACTGCCAGCAACGGAAGCCCGACCCACGCCACATCGATTGAGATGGACAAAAGAACAAGCAACAACCCACAGGTGAAAATAGACTACACCGCAGCTTGCGCAACGTTAGAGATGTGGCAAAATACTCAGCAGAAATCCACAACCTCCTAACCGAGGGAGGCACACATGCATTATTTCTCACAGAAACATGGCTACCTGACATTTACAAAACCACTGCACACACATCCATACCTAACAACTTCAAATTAATAAACACCAACAGTGAAAACCAAAGAGGAGGCAGAATCGCAATGGTACAAAAAGAACACATCTGCGCTGTACCTCTCCCATCAACCAACATCTAAGACTGTGAATCCCTCCATATCAAGATTGAACTTGTGGGGGTGGTCCCCTAATCACCTTTACCCAAGCACGCGCACTGCTTAAGTGAGTGCACGTTTTCTACATAAAGCAAGTTTATTGTACAATCGACCGAGAAGGAGCTAGATGATGCTGTAGAGTCAAACTAACCCGAGTCTCTCCGATCCATATAAGCTGACATATTATATGCATTTTTGCAACAGTTAAAACGCTCCTGTATATGTTATTACAATCCACCCTCCACGTGTGATTGGACAAAACCTATACAAAGGAATCCAAACTTTCTGAAGTTCAACCATTCTAATTGGCCATTGTTATCTTAACTACCATCCTCAGATCGTATTCACAGAACACCCCTTCTTGGGATTTGTGCATGGGAGGTCATGACATCATCGCATGATTCAAATTCACATACAAACATAATTCATGACAAGTCACAACTGGCCAAAGACCTTTAACCCTGAATATAATTGCACATGGTTTGCACGGATACTTCAAACAATCTCACGAGGAGAGGCAGAATAAACAAGTTCCCTTTGAATTGTCAATAACCATGTCACCCACTCCATCCTGCTGGTGTCTCTGGAACATTGTAATCTAAATGACTACCATTTCACCTGAGAAACAATGAAAACTCATGAGTATCGGTCAATCTGGCCTTAAGTGTCAATAGCCATGTTTACTGTTTGTCAAAATAAATGTCTGGATCCCTTCTGCAAGCTTCCATGCACTTAAAAGAGATTACATTTAACTACATATGAAATTGCAACATCGCACCCATTTTGCAGCAATGGACCCCGGCTTTTAGTGTCCTATTCGATCTGTTTCTGGGCAGAAGCAGATGCTGAAATTTGGGTTGTGAAACCCAAATACTACTTTGCGGCTGCTCAAATATGTCATCCTATCACGCTCTGCCCCTATCATCGTGCTGAAGGGCAACATTTGGCACATGTCAATCTCTGGTTTCACTGAATATAAAATGCTGTGAGTAACATATGTATTGGGCACGATGCCTTCTCCTTAATTATGTTCCTTTCCTCCAAATTCCTAGTTAACTTTCGGTTGTGGCATGAGTGCTATCTCACTGCGTGGTCTTCAGTACTGTGACCCTCCCAAACTCTTCCTCCAGTTGCGTTCGCGTTGCAGATAGCTCTGGTTCACAGGACGCATGGTGTGGTATTTTACTCGGGTGTAGGCTGCACTCATGGCATATTTCATCCTTTCACCTATCTACTCAATATATGGGCATGAGCTTCAAAATATGTTCAACAGCCTCCCATCTCATCTGAGCTCCTCAAAATGGAGCCCGCCACTCCCAGCGACAGCGTCTAGAGAAAGCCCCCTGCTCCACAGCAACTGCAATAGCCACCTGATCCATGGCAGGAATTAAGGTTTAGTACTCCGGACGCAAGCTGACAATATCCCTGCTAAAAACTATACAAATCTTCATGGCAACAGAATCCACGGGACACCTGATCACGGTGACCCATTAAGACACTACTGTGCACCTTTATCTGTGCTGTGTCCACTGGTTGTAATCTTATGTTGGTCCATACAAATGTCCCCACTGTGGCAGACTGGGTTGCAGGTGGCAACATTCCATCATTGCCTGTGGCTCGATTATCCGCTGGACCCTCAGCACCAGGCGATCGGGTGCCCTACCCTATGACATACATCCTGGTACTCCTGTAGGCCATGTTTACACAATGCTACATGCAAATTAATAGTGACGTGCTGGTGTGAAGCGCCAGTGAGAAGAGCGTCCAGAACAGTGCTGTTGTTCAGTTCAGTTCATTGTGCATTTTATTTGGTGGACCTCTTCTCTGCTAGTTGGTGTTACTGTGGAGGTCCGTAATCACTGTTACATGGCCTGGTGGATAAAAGCCAGCAGAGCACGGTGCGCGGTGTGTGGTGCGCCGGCGAGAAGTGCACCCAGAAGAGGCTGCTCCAGCCTGAGGAAGTCCAGGGAAAGCGGTAAGCTTGGCTGCTGTTTCAGTGTAGCGGGTCAGTGCTGCTCTAAAACAGCTTATTGTGCAGCTGGCAGTAACAGTGTGAGAACCCTTCAATAGGATTTCATATCTAATCTTATGAGGTGCCCAGGAAGTGTCTGGAAGTGATTGGCAGCTTGCAGTCAGCGGCAGCGAGGGAGTAAGGCCTTGATGGCCTGCGCAGAAGTGGAGGATTTCAAGTGGCCGGCACTCAACATTTTAATTACCTTGACAGACACTAATCTGATCCGAAGTTACAAACGGATTCGTAGCACTTTTGCTTTCTCAAGAAAAGGCCCTGTGAGACCTTCATTGCTTCAGAGATACAGGGTCCCTGAAAGCCTCTTTTAAGCTGGGAACCTCGAATACCTACACCCAGCCTGCTTCTCCTATTGCTGGCGGGCGGGGGCTGACCTTCCCTAGAGAATGGGTGATTCCTCTGGACTGAAGTAATATGGCGTGAACATTGTTGGGCTGCATTTTAGTTTTCAGGTGCGTGTGTTTCCCCTTCGCGATCTGCAGAGTTTAGCCGCATCTAGTAACGCCGGAGTGGGGGACGAGTAAAGCTGTTGATGCGCCTTTGAATTACTTGAGGAGATGTAAATTTTGGTGCTTTGAGGGGTCAATGTCAAATATCTCACCCCTGAACGGGGCGATGTACACTCTGCAGGAGAAGGATCAACCCTAAACCGGGCGATGTATGATCTATGGGAGAAGAATCACCCCTAAGCGGGGCGATGCGATGTACGCTCTATGGGAGAAGGATCACCCCTAAGCGGAGCGATGTATGATCTATTGGAGAAGGATCACCCTTAAGCGGGCGATGTATGATCTATGGGAGAATGATCACCCCTAAGCGGGGTGATGTACACTCTATGGGAGAAGGATCACCCCTAAGTTGAGCAATGTATGATCCATGGGAGAAGGATCACCCCTAAGTGGAGTGATGTATGATCTACGGGAGAATGATCACCCCTAAGCGGGGTGATGTACGCTCTATGGTAGAAGGATAACCCCTAAGCGGAGCAATGTATGATCTATGGGAGAAGGATCACCCCTAAGCGGGCGATGTACGCTCTATGGGAGAAGGATCACCCCTAAGCGGAGTGATGTATGATCTATGGGAGAAGGATCATCCCTAAGTGGAGCGATGTATGATCTACAGGAGAAGGATCAACCCTAAGCGGGCGTTGTATGCTCTTTGGTCTTTGGGAGAAGAATCACCCCTAAGCGGAGCAATGCATGATCTACGGGAGAAGGATCACCCCTAAGCGGGGCGATGTATGCTCTATGGGAGAAGGATAACCTCTAAGTGGAGCGATGTATGATCTATGGGAGAAGGATCACCCCTAAGTGGAGCGATGTATGATCTACCGGAGAAGGATCACCCCTAAGCGGGGCGATGTACACTCTGTGGGAGAAGGATCACCCCTAAGCGGAGCGATGTATGCTCTATGGGAGAAGGATCACCCCTTAGCGGAGCGATGTATGATCTATGGGAGAAAGATCACCCCTAAACAGAGCGATGTATGATCCACCGGAGAAGGATCACCCCTAAGCGGGGCGATGTACACTCTATGGTAGAAGGATAACCCCTAACTGGAGCAATGTATGATCTATGGGAGAAGGATCACCCCTAAGCGGGCGATGTATGCTCTATGGGAGAAGGATCACTGGAAGCGGAGCGATGTATGATCTATGGGAGAAGGATCACCCCTAAGTGGAGCGATGTATGATCTATGGGAGAAGGATCACCCCTAAGCGGAGCGATGTATGCTCTATGGGAGAAGAATCACCCCTAAGTGGAACGATGCATGTTCTACGGGAGAAGGATCACCCCTAAGCGGGGCGATGTACGCTCTATGGGAGAAGAATCACCCCTAAGCGGAGCGATGCATGTTCTACGGGAGAAGGATCACCCCTAAGCAGGGCGATGTACGCTCTATGGGAGAAGGATAACCCCTAAGCGGAGCGATGTATGATCTACGGAAGAAGGATCAGCCCTAAGTGGAGCGATGTATGATCTATGGGAGAAGGATCATCCCTAAGCGGGACGATGTACGCTCTATGGGAGAAGAATCACCCCTAAGCAGAGCGATGCATGATCTATGGGAGAAGGATCATCCCTAAGTGGGGCGATGTACGCTCTATGGGAGAATGATAACCTCTAAGCGGAGTAATGTATGATCTATGGGAGAAGGATCACCCCTAAGTGGAGCGATGTATGATCTATGGGAGAAGGATCATCCCTAAGCGGGGTGATGTACACTCTATGGGAGAAGGATCACCCCTTAGCAGAGCGATGTATGATCTACGGGAGAAGTATCACGCCTAAGCAGAGCGATGTATGCTCTATGGGAGATGGATCACCCCTTAGCGGAGCAATGTATGATCTATGGGAGAAGGATCACCCCTTAGCGGAGCAGTGTATGATCTATGGGAGAAGGATCACCTCTAAGCGGCACGATGTACGCTCTATGGGAGAAGGATCACCCCTAAGCGGAGCGATGTATGATCTACGGGAGAAGGATCTCCCCTAAGTGGGGTGATGTACGCTCTATTAGAGAAGGATCACCCCTAAGCGGAGCGATGTATGATCTATGGGAGAAGGATCACCCCTAAGCAGGGAAATATATGCTCTATGGGAGATGGATCACCCCTAAGTCGAACGATGTATGATCTACAGGAAAAGGATCACCCCTTAGCAGAGCGATGTATGATCTATGGGAGAAGGATCACCTCTATGCAGAGCGATGTACACTCTATGGGAGAAGGATCACCCCTAAGTGGAGTGATGTATGATCTATGGGAGAAGGATAACCCCTAAGCGGAGCGATGTATGATCTACAGGAAAGGGATCACCCCTTAGCAGAGCGATGTATGATCTATGGGAGAAGGATCACCTCTATGCGGGGCGATGTACGCTCTATGGGAGAAGGATCACCCCTAAGTGGAGTGATGTATGATCTATGGGATAAGGATCATCCCTAAGTGGAGCGATGTATGATCTACGGGAGAAGGATCACCCCTTAGCAGAGCGATGTATGATCTATGGGAGAAGGATCACCCCTAAGCGGAGCGATGTATGATCTATGGGAGAATGATCAACCCTAAGTGGAGCGATGTATGATCTATGGTAGAAGGATCACACATAAGCGGGGCTATGAACACTCTATGGGAGAAGGATCACCCCTAAGCGGAGCGATGTATGCTCAATGGGAGAAGGATCACCCCTAAGCGGGGCGAAGTACACTCTATGGGAGAAGGATCACCCCTAAGCGGGGCGAAGTACACTCTATGGGAGAAGGATCACCCCTAAGCAGCGTGATGTATGCCACATGAGAGATCACTCCTAAGTGGAGTGATGTATGATCTATGTGAGAAGGAAAACCCCTAAGCGGAGCGATGTATGATCTACAGGAAAAGGATCACCCCTTAGCAGAGCGATGTATGATCTATGGGGGAAGGATCACCTCTGTGCGGGGCGATGTACGCTCTATGGGAGAAGGATCACCCCTAAGTGGAGCAATGTATGATCTACGGGAGAAGGATCACCCCTAAGCAGGGCGATGTACGCTGTATGGGAGAAGGATCACCCCTTAGCGGAGCGATGTATGCTCTATGGGAGAAGGATCACCCCTAAGTGGAGCGATGCATGATCTACGGGCGAAGGATCACCCCTTAGCGGAGCGATGTATGATCTATGGGAGAAGGATCACCCCTAAGTGGAGCGATGTATGATCTATGGGAGAATGATCACCCCTAAGTGGAGCGATGTATGATCTATGGGAGAAGGATCACACATAAGCGGAGCAATGTATGATCAATTGGAGAAGGATCACCCCTAAGCGGGGCGATGTATGATCAATTGGAGAAGGATCACTCCCAAGCGGAGCGATGTATGATCAATGGGAGAAGGATCACCCCTAAGCGGGGCGATGTACGCTCTATGGGAGAAGGATCACCCCTAAGTGGAGTGATGTATGATCTATGAGAGAAGCATCACCCCTAAGTGGAGTGATGTATGATCTACGGGAGAAGGATCACCCCTAAGCGGGGCGATGTACACTCTATGCGAGAAGGATCACCCCTAAGCAGAGCGATGTATGCAATATGGGAGAAGGATCACTCCTAAGTGGAGCGATGTATGATCTATGTGAAAGGATAACCCCTAAGTGGAGCGATGTATGATGTACAGGAAAAGGATCACCCCTTAGCAGAGTGATGTACACTCTATGGGAGAATGATCACCCCTAAGCAGGGTGATGTGCGCTCTATGGGAGAAAGATCAACCCTAAGTGGAGCGATGTATGATCTACGGGAGAAGGATCACCCCTAAGCAGGGCGATGTACACTCTATGGGAGAAGGATCACCCCTAAGCGGGGTGATGTGTGCTCTATGGGAGAAAGATCAACCCTAAGCGGAGCGATGTATGATCTATGGGAGAAGGATCACCCCTAAGCGGGGTGATGTGCGCTCTATGGGAGAAAGATCAACCCTAAGCGGAGCGATGTATGATCTATGGGAGAAAGATCACCCCTAAGCAGAGCGATGTATGATCTATGGGAGAAGGATCACACCTAAGCGGGGCGATGTGTGCTCTATGGGAGAAGGATCGCCCCTAAGCAGAGCGATGTATGATCTATGGGAGAAGGATCACCCCTAAGTGGAGCGATATATGATCTACAGGAAAAGGATCACCCCTAAGCGGGGCGATGTACGCTGTATGGGAGAAGGATCACCCCTAAGCAGAGCAATGTATGATCTATGGGAGAAGAATCAACCCTAAGTGGAGCGATGTATGATCTACGGGAGAAGGATCACCCCTAAACTGGGAGATGTACACTCTATGGGAGAAGGATCACCCCTAAGCGGAGCAGTGTATGCTCTATGGGAGAAGGATCACCCCTAAGCAGAGCGATGTATGATCTACGGGAGAAGGATCACCCCTCGGTGGAGTGATGTATGCTCTATAGGAGAAGGATCATCCCTAAGCGGAGCAATGTATGATCTACGGGAGAAGGATCACCCCTAAGCGAAGCGATATATGATCTATGGGAGAAGGATCACCCCTAAGCGGAGCGGTGTATGATCTATGGGAGAAGGATCACCCCTAAGCGGGGCGATGTGTGCTCTACAGGAGAAGAATACTGCTGGCTCTTCTGGCCCCTTTGGTGTTTACTCAAAGAAGAGACAGCTTGAGCTTAGCCATGGCTTTGACTAGTCATCCATCCCCTCCAGAAGAAGTCAATCAAGCCTTGGAAAAAGGGCGTAGAAAAGGGAAAGGGGGGTCAACGGTCATTTTCCCATGATTGACATTGAGGCACTGGTTTCTCAAGGGCATGATTTGGGCACCTTGCCACAATCTATTGCAAAGTAGACCGTGAGAGCTACAAAGCCAGGGGAGCTTCAAAAACATAGAGCCCCTCGCTTCTGAATACTCGTCCAATCTTTTCTGAGGGAGACAATAAACTGCCAGAGGTTTGGGAATATATTCAGAGTGAAAAGAGGAGTGCAGAGATCCTTGATAATTCATGATCAGGGTTTTAGCCGGGTGCCTACATCAGCTGACGTTCACTTGGTGTTTTCATCAGTAGAATCACCATGCAGAAATATGTGTGGTGACCTCAGAGAACAGTCTGGTTATTTGAGTATTATTTCCCTGCGCATGATCACGCTAGAAGAAGTAGCGATCATGTCTTTGCAAGAAAACCAGGACAAAATGGTGGCGGACTGGGGGTAGAGGAGGGAGCCTGAGTCTGCGGGGGATGAGGTGGAGGTCAAGGAACTTGTTTTAACAGACAGAGAGCAGACTAACATGATGCAGAAACCAATACAAACGGGGAAGGAACTAGTGCAAACTGGGGACAAATGAAAGAAAAGGCGAATGATAAAAGTTCCAATAGAAGGAGCAAAAACCAGATATGGAAATCTCGGAGGAAGTTCTTACCAAATGTTACTTTACCGGAGGACATGAACATGTGTGTACCTAAGTGTGGACAGGTAAAGTTCACATTTAGAAGAGCATCAGCAAGCATCATTTTGTAGCCCTATTGGGAATAGCACTCTCATGTCGGATGATAACATTTCCATTGTAAGAGTAGGTTCAGAGGTGGATTGTCCAAATCAGGGCAATCAGGGTTTTAAACCCTCTTGTATAGGATTGCCTCAGGAAATGAAACAGAAGGGGGTCCAGCAGCCCGCACAGGTACATCTGGATAGAGAGCCGTGGAAGCCCCCCAGCCACTTATTTCATATGTTCAAACTTTCCTCAGGACCTCAAACTCAATCTAAGAGGGGCCCAGGACTACTGTGTAAGGAGAGTCAGAGCGATGCTCCAATCCGACATAAGGATTCCGGGGGAGGGGTCGTGAAGGCTGATATGGGTTTACAAGAATGGGAGGATTTGGGGGCCAGGCGGCATGCGCAGTGCCCAACCCAAACCTTAATGGCATTGGCCCTCATTACGACCCTGGCGGATTTCGCGGTGCTAAATGCACCGCGAAGCACGGCGGAAAGCCGTCGATAGCGCCATGGGGGTTGGCGGATTTACCACCCCATGCCGACCTTGGCGGAGCGGTAAATCCCCAATCCCCATTTTACCCTTCCCCATTCCCATTCTTGCCCCATAGGGTATAATGGGAGTGGGGAAGGAGTTAATTACGCCGCCGTAAAGTACGGCGGCGTAATTAACAACGAGGTCCCTTAGCGCCATGGTTTTCTCCGCCCGGCAAAACCAGGCGGAGAAAACCTCCATGGCGCTAAGGGAACTCGTAGTACGGCGGACGGGTCCGCCGCGATTAGCGCTGGCGGAAACCCACTCCGCCAGGGTCCTAATGAGGGCCATTGAGTGAAAATCCACCCGCTGTTATAAATACTAATTCAGTGGCAGCCCAAAGGTAGGACTAAAAAAGTGAGGCGAAAAGTTTAGAGTCTGAAAAGACTTTGCAAGAAAGGAAGAGTCCAGGGGCCAGGGGGTGTACAATGTCAAACACAAGTATGAACTGTATTGGGTGAGAAACATCTGCTGCTATAGACGCTGCCACTCGGGAGACCCCAGGGGGCTGGGGGAGCTCACCGAACGGTCTCGAGAGGGGGCCCCAAAGCCTGTCCTTGGAATTCATGTTTAATGATGGGGCCCCAGGCCTACTTACCAGATCATGTGTCCTGTACCTCTTTAATGAAGCACACGCACTGCGCCTTATTACCACGAGGGACTTAGAACTAGGTGAGTTTGAGACTCCCACCAGCTTGGCTTGTGTTAGGCTGGAAGTTCCTTCAGGATCGCTTTTGAGGTATCTGTTAAAGGAAGCATCCTGCCTTGGTAAACTGGGTCATGACCTCTCCCCCACGGACAGGGGCAATGGTCAGGCAAACAGGGGGGGAGAGGAGATGTAGAGACCTCATATATCCCAGCTTGGGAAGGACGTAGAGCAGGAGGGTATGGTTAATGTGGGGGCAACACCTCGGGTGGAGGAAGGTGATTGGAGCTGGTTGGCGCTTGCTCTGGTGGAGACCATTTCTCGGCTCTTTAGTGTTAGGCAGAACCCGACATGGATATCAGGGAATACGAGGGGGTTTTCTGCCTTGTTGACAGATTGTAACTTATGCACATTTTTAAGGTCCTTTACAGTTATTTTTCTCCAAGAAGTGTAGCTATTGCCCTGGCCCGTTTTGGGTTCATTATGGGTTCATAATACCCTTCAGCTGGCTACCCAGGGAAAGCAGGGACACCCATCGGGGTTGGATTGTGGTAGTACGCAGCAACATGGTTTATGAAATCTTTAAGCAATTAAATATGGTAAAAGGGGGGTTGGCTGTTGAGTTGAAAATACTGAGCAGGGTGTCTCTAGGTACAACTCTTGGTGAACATCTATTGGCTTGCTGGAAAAAGGGAGATTTGCGAGGCCGTGGATGCATTTGGTGCTATACTTGGGCACATGCTTCCCCAGGGGCTCAGGTGACTGTGGCAGGGATTTCAATGTGGGCTGCGGCTATGGATTAGACTCTTGTCAATCTAGCACTGGGCGGGCGTTGTGGTAAATGATACAGGTTACCCAATGGTATAAGACTATGGAGGATTGGGATTTAAGTATGCTGAACGAGCTGGTGGGAGACAATTGGCATGACCACCCGACTTGGCATCAGGGAAATTCTTCTTCAGTTATAGATCACATTTGTGTAAATAAGATGTTGTTGGATCACTGCAGTGATCACGGCCATTTTGGCATGGGACGTGCCGATTTTTTGGCAAGCACATCCAATACAGATGCCTTTTAAACTGCACTTTGCTTGCAGAAGCGCCGGTAACATGAAGCAGTAGCCGATGCTTCTGAATATGGGGACATCGTGATTGGCGTCGTCTTGGGGTCTCCTCTGGTCGATGGATCAGCCAGAGGGGGGGCTCCTACCCTTCCCAGGTCAGGGTCCACACTGCCACTTCCCCGAACACCCGCGACCGGAGGCGGAAGTCGGCCACCCGATCCAAAGGGCCACCGTCTAAAGGGCCTGTCTGCGACTGTCCGCAGCCATGCGCACCAAAGCTCCACCTCCCCCTATCAACAATGATCTGCTGGGGAAACGCGAACACCTAAGTAGTAAGTTGTGAGGCCGACGCCGGCTCCTGCACGGTCATACTACTCGCCATAACACTGCCTACTGACTACTGCTATCCCACCCCCCGTTGGCCAGATCCCCTGCCTGATTTGCGCCCGGATCTGTGGGAGTACTTTGTCCCTCCCTCACCACTATATAGTCAGTGATCCTAATTCCCTGCCGCCGCCTGGTCCTATGCTACCAACTTCTGACACTTTATTACTGATATGGTATTCCTTATTTGAGCCATTGGCCGTATTGCAGCCCAAATCCACCGTCATCATTGCCTGAAAATACCCACTCTGACACGCTTAACTATATGCTCTACCATAATCATGCATTGAGACACAATAGACTGTATGCCTCTGTGTCGTGCATTGATAGACTACCGGGAGGCACTGATTAGTTTAACATGATACCTAGCATGTTGCTAGTACTGCTGACTAGACGTCTACTCACATTGTAAATGTATGGTAAATGCACCCTCTTGCCTATATATGTACCACTACATGTCTTGCCTCAAGGCAGCTTTACTTTGCATTTTAGCCATTGCTTTGATTGTCGGATTTAGGTGCCCTTACTCTATGCATTTGAGCCATTGCTTTGATTGTCGCATTTAGGTGCCCTCTACTCTATGCATTTTAGTCATTGTTTTGATTATCGCATTTAGGCTAATTTTAGTCACGATTGCAACTGTCACACGTAGGTAGGTGCCTTGGCTACCTGTATCCCAACATGTGCACTACTAAGACTGGCCTCATATACATACTCTGTTCCCTACTGTGGACTATCCTCATTATCACCTCAATAATGGCTCACACCAATACCACACCTTGCAACCTGCACGAGAGAAATATGCAACTTAGAGCGAGACTGCCACGTCTATATGACCTCAAAAATAAAAGAATTAAACCCCCTGGTTCTACATCAAATCTAACTGCCTCTGACCCTAACTCTTTTGCCCTAGCTGCTGAAAGGTGCCCCAAAATACACACCAACTTCTTTCACAACCAGAAGAGACCCAACCTTCGAAATCCTAGACTTTTCCAAAAAAAAATCACAACCCCTACTTTATCAGGAGCCCTCATCAATGCCAGGTCCCTCATAGCACACAACACGGAAATTGCCGACATACTTGCAATGGACAACCTTGATCTCCTAGCTATTAATGAGACTTCACTCCATGATGTCGCTGGCCCTGCACTCATGATTGCTATACCAGACAATTACAATATACTAAGAGTCGATCGGCCCAATTCTAGAGGAGGCGGCCTGGCCATCATCGCCAAAACTAAGTTAGCGGTAAGACTGACCCCACACCCAGCCATCACTTCTTGCTAACTTCTCTCTGCTAAAATACCTATCTCTAATAACAGCACACTAAATGTTCTGCTAGTGTACAGACCTCCAGGCCCACTAGGTAACTTTGAGGAAGACCTATCTAGCCTTCTTACGAATATCATCAAAGACACCACCCAGCTCCTTCTACTAGGTGACTTTAACCTGGGATTCAATGACGATGAAGACAAGCAGGCCTACTCTATCCAATCAATCTTAGTCGATCATGGCCTTACCCAAAAAGTCTTAGCCCCAACACATATAAAAGGACGGACACTAGATTGGATAGCTAACCGAAACTGTGCCACTACCATCTCTAATATTTTACCACAAACTTGGACCAACCACCACCTCATCTGCTTCTCATCCACCATAGAGCCACCTATATTAGATAAGCTAGAAACAGTACCACCTATGCCTACCAGAAGCAAAAAAGAAATCACGGCTTAAAAACTACTCCCACTCCTCTTACCAGCTCTCACTGCTAGCGCTTCTAATACTGACCCTAATGTGCTAGTTGAGACATTTAATAACACTATGTCCAAAGCTTTGGATACTATCGCCCCTATCAAACTACGCAAAGCAAACGAGAATCTCATCTCAACTCTTTGTTCACCCCTCACCTCAAAGAATTACGGATCCAAAAACGCAAACTCCAAGCTATTTGGAGGCATTCACCCTCAGTTGAGAATAAAACTCTACTTGACAACCTTGCTAAAAAATATAAGAAGGAAATAATCCAAACTAAAAAGAACACATTTAATGAGAGAATTAGTAAAGCCAACTCTAATTCCAAAGAACTTTTCTCCATCCTCCGGGAAATGGAAAACCAGTTTGCTCCTACAGACAATGTCCCTAAGGACAAACAATGGTGCACCAGTATCCAAAATGCCTTAGCTAATAAAATCACAACCCTCCAATCCAAAATTTCAAAGAAGAAAGCATCCTTGAATCCCATTGGAACCGATACCTCCCACATCGCAGATACACCTAGTACAGTCACGCAAAGCAACTGCAAACTATTCAGATTTTCCTATATATCCATACTGGAAACTGAAAAGGTGATATTATCATTGAAACCATCTAACTGCCAAGGCGACAGTTGCCCAGCACAAGTTATTAAGGATGCAGCTAGAGACCTAGCGCCCTTCATTTCTAAATTAATAAATGCCCCCTTTAGATCCAGTACTGTACCTACCAACCTCAAAGAATCTCCTTAAAAAACAGACCCTTAACCCAGCCATCCCGACCAATTACAAGCCCATCACCACAGTCCCATTTCTCCTCAAAATCATTGACAGAGTAGCTTACCTCCAGATCCAAAATTATCTGGAGACAAACCAACTATTAGGATCACGCCAATCTGGCTTCAGACCATTACATGGTACTGAAAAGGCCCTAATCAACCTTAAGACTAAAATCGACAAGTTGAAGGATAAAGGTAAAACAGCTATGCTCCTCCTCCTTGACGTATTGGCAGCCTTCGACCTACCTAGTGGACCACGCAGTGTTATGCAACCATCTAGCGTCTGCCGCCCATTTCTCAAGTGAAGCTATAGCCTGGGTACAATCCTTCCTAGCCAACCGTACAATGAGAGTGTTCTCCCCCTTAGCTTCAGCGGACCCAATACATATCACCTGTGGCATCCCACAAGGTTCATGTGTCTCCCCCACTATGTACAACATCTTTACTAAGCCACTCTTCAACAAACTTGGTAGATTGGGGGTAACTTATACTAATTATGCGGACGATACGCAGATCCTCATACCGCTATCTGGCAACTTTGTTGAAGACACAGCTCTAGTTAACAAGATTTACCTCATCATTCAGGCATGGATGGCCTCCAACGGCCTCTGCCTGAACGACGACAAAACTGAGATACTGATCTTGGGTTCTGACTCTAACCTCAAAAAACTCAGCCCTAATTATCTTGCCTTCAATATTGATGGCAATATAATCAAAGTGGCAATTGAGGTAAAAACTCTGGGTTTCTACCTGGATTCCACTTTATCCCTCAAAAAACAAGTTAACCTGTCCTCCTCCACAGCTTATACCTGCAAATTAATCAGGGCCTAGAGACCCTACCTGTCCAAAACCAATTGTATCACACTAGCCAATGCCTTAGTAATGTCCAAATTGGACTACTGCAACACCCTTTATGCAGGCACCAATAAAACTGTCATAAACAAATAGCAAATACTACAGAACAATGCTCTTAGAGTAGCCTTGGACATACCCCATAGAGCACACATCTCCAACATCAGGAAAGACCATCATTGGCTCAAAATCAGCGACAGAGCTCACGCACAAAGGACTGAACAACACTGCGCCCCCATACATTTCGGCTGGACTGACCAGAAAATCCTCTACTCACTACACTAGAGCATCTAACCATCTCTCTACTCGAAACTCCGTGATTTAGACTAACTAAAACGGGTGGAGCAAGCTTCCCGTGCCTGGAATGCTCTCCCTACTGCACTGAGAGCTAATCTACCCTACTCTAGATTCAGACACAATGTGAAAAGCGGCTCTGGATCAATGACAACTAACTACCTTGACTCCTCCAATACCGGACTACAAACTATCTCACTGCCTACAAGATGTGAGGTACACATATCTTGTATCTCTTGTATATTTGTATATTTGTATCGTGTATATGTTAATAACATAAATTATGTATCTTCTGTATGTATCCTTGTGTTGTATGTAACCTAAGCTTAAGTATTCTTGCTGCTGCAGCGCCCGGCTACCCCTGGGTTTGGAGCGCATTATCAAATAATAAACAAAACTAAACTAAACTAAACTAAACTAAACTGTGTGGATTTTAAGATTATTGGCAATAAAGCAATTGAACATAGTATGTTAGTAGATATATTTAGGGGATAGTTGGAGGAGTACCCTTTGAGTGGCTTGAGCTCCCTGCCAGTAAATATTGGTGGCAATCATCTTAAATGACATGATACTAACATGAGTAGATTCCATCTGATCCTGAAATAGCATGATACTAACATGAGTAGATTCCATCTGATCCCGAAATGTCATGATACTAACATGAGTAGATTGCATCTGATCATGACATGGCATGATATTAACATGAGTAGATTCCATCTGATCCCGAAATGTCAGGATACTAAAATGAGTAGGTTCCATCTGATCCCGAAATGTCATGATACTAACATGAGTAGATTGCATCTGATCATGAAATGGCATGATGCTAACATGAGTAGATTCCATCTGATCATGAAATGGCATGATACTAACATGAGCAGATTCCATCTGATCATGAAATGGCATGAGACTAACATGAGTAGATTCCATCTGATCATGAAATGGCATGATACTAACATGAGTAGATTCCATCTGATCCCGAAATGTCATGATACTAACATGAGTAGATTGCATCTGATCATGAAATGGCATGATACAAACATGAGCAGATTCCATCTGATCATGAAATGGCATGATACTAACATGAATAGATTCCATCTGATCATGAAATAGCATGATACTAACATGAGTAGATTTCATCTGATCCCGAAATGGCATGATACTAACATGAGTAGATTCCATCTGATCGCGAAATAGCATGATACTAACATGAGTAGATTCCATCTGATCATGAAATGGCATGATACTAACATGAGCAGATTCCATCTGATCATGAAATGGCATGATACTAACATGCGTAGATTCCATCTGATCCCGAAATGTCAGGATACTAACATGAGTAGATTGCATCTGATCATGAAATGGCATGATGCTAACATGAGTAGATTCCATCTGATCATGAAATGGCATGATACTAACATGAGCAGATTCCATCTGATCATGAAATGGCATGATACTAACATGAGTAGATTCCATCTGATCATGAAATGGCATGATACTAACATGAGTAGATTCCATCTGATCCCGAAATGTCATGATACTAACATGAGTAGATTGCATCTGATCATGAAATGGCATGATGCTAACATGAGTAGATTCCATCTGATCAACACATGCCGACTGCGGTTCAGATTAATTTTCTCAATTCCTCTATCACCCAATATCAGACAAAACTCAAATACACTCAATTATTCTTGTACTTTCATATAACTCATAAACACTCAATTGTTCTTATACTTTATAAAACTGATGTCACCTTCATGGTTCCAACACTGGTGTATACCCAATAACATAGCATGTTTTTATCTTTGCACATTTTAGCCATTTACTCCTTCATTCTAGATTAGCACATGTCCCTAAAATCAACACATACACGTAGTCTACCATCAAACATGTGTACAAACACTAAATTCATCACCGATTCTACGTGAAGCTAAATCTGAACCACTAGCTGCCAACAGCTGAAAAAGAGCTTCATGGGCAGTACTAATTGTTCCCCAAAATATGTTTTACCATTCCCAAAATTCACATAATTCAAATACATTGTGCCAACACTATTACTCTGCAGATATAGAAATATCTGTTTAGGATTCAATTAGATGGCAAGATATGATTACTTCTAACTCATATCCTCTTACCTGCCAAGGTTTCAAGTCGTGCACATCAGCACAGGTCCCATTAAGGAATGGACCTTCCCCAGGGGTGCAGGACATTAGGTCCTGCAGAGCGTGTGCCATGGCATAAACTGCAAGGTACGTGTGGTAAGTAAGACTCATATCATATGAGACAAACATGGAATCCAGATCTTCCAGGATCTCTGAGCCTGTGCACTGTTGTTTTTCATCCATCCATTCTGGAGTCACTTCGATTAAAGAGCTACTATTGGTTGGCCACTTGCAGGCAAATATTGCTTCGCAGAAGGAATTGATGAATATGTCACCGGAATTTCTGAAGGGATGAAGACTCTGGAAAACTGTCCTGAGTTCAGGCATGTCAGTGGCATGGAGTACTAACACCAGGGAGCCATTGAGTAAACTCCACAATGACCTCGGAAAATAGTTTTCACTGATGACAAAGCCAGTTGCGAGAATCCATATAATATCAGTCACATTTAAGGCCTTGAGCTCAGGCAACAAGGGTTTCAGATCCTTCTCAAAGCAGTTGCAGATGATGACTCTGGCCGAAGAGCTCTTTACTCTCTGTGCAATGCTCCTCATGGTTTCTCTTGGGTACATGTTGTGGATTTTCTCCCAGAATGACACACAGACTCCCATCCTCTCTATGTCCTCCTTCAGTGCCTTTACCATCATGTAGCAGGCATCATTGTCGGAGGCGATGATTCCTATCCAAGTCCAACCAAAGAGCTTCACTAGCTGGGCAAGCACGGAAGACTGGGGCCTCTGACTGGGCACAGTGCGGAGAAAGGACGGATACTGCGTCTTGTCACTTAGCACATTATGCTGAGCTGCGTAACTGACCTAAAAGAAATCACTATTCACGCATGAGTGCATCATATCAGCACACACATTAGTTCTTGCAGACAGAAAAGGTAACAGTTTGACATTCTAATTTGTGATTTATTTATTGTAATTTGTATAGAGCCTTCTGCAATCAAAATAGTTCCTGGTGGTGAGTGATGAAGAGTGAAGTGAAATGGATTTGGATAGAGCTCGGGCCTGGAAAGATGGAGGCTGGAGCAAATAGATGTACTTAAGAGCCCCTTCTCTGAGAAACCGGAGGTGACTTGCTGTTTCTAACCCACTGGAATACATTCTCTGGAAGAGAGAAGCATTGGCGGGTTCACACCGTTAGAGCAGTCCTAAGTGGGACTTCGACTGAACATACATCGTTAGTCAAATGCGTGTATAATCAGTTCCCTCATTAATTATATATATATATATATATATATATATATATATATATATATATATATATATATATACTAAATTTAGGAATGTATTCCTGTAGTTTCATATCTGGTGTTAACTCATTCCAAAAATGCTGTACTGTCCTTCAGATCCGGTGGTAGTTCATTCCACACAATGCAATTCAATTCCTTCCTATCTAGTGGGAGCGCAATCCCCAGAATGTTATCCTGTTCTCTTCCTGCTCCTACCTGTAATGCAAAAAACCTCAGGGTCATCTTCGACTCCACACTCTCCTTCTCTCCTCACATATCTGATGTCTCTAAGAAGTCACACTAACAGCTGCACCTCCTCAGAGGTATTCATCCTTTCCTCTCCTTCCCCCAGAAGCTCACTGTCTCTAGAGCCCTGGTTCGCTCTAGGCTGGACTATTGCAACAGCCTCTATCTAAATCTTCCTGCCTCCCCTCTCCGCCCTCTGCAACTCATCCAGAACAGGACTGCAAGACGTATCCTTGGCTTCAAGCCCAGGGACAGTATCTCTCCAGGACTGAAATCTCTACACTGGCTTCCAGTGGCTGCGCGGATTAAGTTCAAAACCCTCTACATTGTCCACAAGGCCTTCTGGGCCCTTGGGCCAAAATACCTCCAACTCTCTCTTCCTAAATATCTTCCTTCTCAAGCTCTTCGCTCATCCACCTCCAACTGCCTCAGGGTCAGCCGCTTCTCCAAGCAACGAGCTGGGGGTAGATCTCTCTCCACAGCAGGGGCCTCCCTCTGGAACAGCCTTCCTGCCTCCCTGAAACTTGAGGAGAACCATCTCCGGTTCCGGAAGCACCTCAAAACCTTCCTCTTTGCCTCCGCTTTCTCTCCCTCTCTCCTCTGCTAAAATCAGCAAACCTGCACTGAATCTGCAACTGGGCCACTCACCGATCTCGGTCCTTGGCCCAGCCACTCTCCCCTGCACTGCCTCCCTGGCAACCCCTGCACTGAGGGACTGTCTCTGTATCCTACAGCCCCTTCTCCCGGCACTTTCCTTGCACTTGCCACCAGCTGGCCCTTATTATTTATCTTGTATTCTACTAAACCTGTACTGCACTTTCCCTTCTCCCTTTTCCCTTGCACTTTTTCCCTTCCCCTCTACCCTCGCACTTGTTCGATCTGAATGACACCTGGCCTAGTAGGATCGTTGTCTGTCTCCCCTTGTTCCCCCCTGCCTTGTCGCGCCTTGAAACACTTGTGCATAGGCGCGTTACAAATGCCATATCATATCATATCATATCTAGTGTGAGTGCAAACCCCAGAATATTATCCCGTTCCTTCATATCTAGTGGGAGTGGAAACCCCAGATTATTATCCTGTTCCTTCATATCTAGTGGGAGTGCAAACCCCAGAATATTTTCCTGTTCCTTCACATCTAGTGGGAATACAAACCCCAGAATATTATCCTGTTCCTTCATATCTAGTGGGAATGCAAACCCCAGAATATTTTCCTGTTCCTTTATATCTAGTGGTAGTTCAAAACCCAGATTATTATCCTATTCCTTCATATCTAGTGGGAGAGCAAACCCCAGAATAGTATCATGTTCCTTCATATCTACTGGGAGTGCAAACTCTAGAATATTATCCCGTTCCTTCATATTTAGTGGCAGAGCAAACCCCAGAGTTTTATCCTGTTCCTTCATATCTAGTGGGAGTGCAAAGCCCAGATTATTATCCTGTTCCTTCATATCTAGTGGGAGTGCAAACTCCAGAATATTATCCTGTTCCTTCATATCTACTTGGTGTGCAAACCCCAGATTATTATCCTGTTCCTTCATATCTAGTGGGAGTGCAACCTCCAGAATATTATCCTGTTCCTTCGTATCTACTTGGTGTGCAAACCCCAGAATATCATCCGGTTCCTTCATAGCTACTTGGAGTGCAATCCACAGTGTATTATCATGTTCCTTCATATCTACTGGGTGTGCAATACACAGAATACTATCATGTTCCGTCATATCTACTGGGAGTGCAAACTCCAGAATATTATCCTGTTCCTTCATATCTACTGGGAGTGCAAACTCCAGAATATTATCCTGCTCCTTCATATCTACTGGGAGTGCAATCCACAGAGTATTATCACGTTCCTTCATATGTACTGGGAGTGCACACTCCAGAATATTATCATGTTCCTTCATATCTACTGGGAGTGCAAACTCCAGAATATTATCCTGTTCCTTCATATCTTCTGGGAATGCAATCCATACAGTATTATCCTGTTCCTTCATATCTACTGGGAGTGCAAACGCCAGAATATTATCATGTTCCTTCATATCTACTTGGAGTGGACACCCCCGATTATTATCCTGTCCCTTCATATCTAGTTGGAGTGCAAACTCCAGAATATTATCCCGTTCATTCATATCTAGTGTGAGTGCAAACCCCAGAATATTATCATGTTCCTTCATATCTAGTGGGTGTGCAAACTCCAGAATATTATCCTGTTCCTTCATAACTACTGGGAGTGCAATCCATAGAGTATTAGCATGTTCCTTCATATCTACTGGGTGTGCAATACACAGAGTATTATCATGTTCCTTCATATCTAGTGGGAGTGCAACCTCCAGAATATTATCCTGTTCCTTCATAACTACTGGGAGTGCAATCCATAGAGTATTAGCATGTTCCTTCATATCTACTGGGTGTGCAATACACAGAATAGTATCCTGTTTCTTCATATCTACTGGGAGTGCAAACTCCAGAATATTATCCTGTTCCTTCATATCTACTGGGAGTGCAAACTCCAGAATATTATCCTGCTTCCTCATATCTACTGGGAGTGCAATCCACAGAGTATTATCACGTTCCTTCATATCTACTGGGAGTGCACACTCCAGAATATTATCCCGTTCCTTCATATCTACTGGGAGTGCAATCCATAGAGTATTAGCATGTTCCTTCATATCTACTGGGTGTGCAATACACAGAATAGTATCATGTTTCTTCACATCTACTGGGAGTGCAAACTCCAGAATATTATCCTGTTCCTTCATATCTACTGGGAGTGCAATCCACAGAGTATTATCATGTTCCTTCATATCTAGTGGGAGTGCAACCTCCAGAATATTATCCTGTTCCTTCATAACTACTGGGAGTGCAATCCATAGAGTATTAGCATGTTCCTTCATATCTACTGGGTGTGCAATACACAGAATAGTATCCTGTTTCTTCATATCTACTGGGAGTGCAAACTCCAGAATATTATCCTGTTCCTTCATATCTACTGGGAGTGCAAACTCCAGAATATTATCCTGCTTCCTCATATCTACTGGGAGTGCAATCCACAGAGTATTATCACGTTCCTTCATATCTACTGGGAGTGCACACTCCAGAATATTATCCCGTTCCTTCATATCTACTGGGAGTGCAATCCATAGAGTATTAGCATGTTCCTTCATATCTACTGGGTGTGCAATACACAGAATAGTATCATGTTTCTTCACATCTACTGGGAGTGCAAACTCCAGAATATTATCCTGTTCCTTCATATCTACTGGGAGTGCAAACTCCAGAATATTATCCTGCTCCTTCATATCTACTGGGAGTGCAATCCACAGAGTATTATCACGTTCCTTCATATCTACTGGGTGTGCAATACACAGAATACTATCATGTTCCGTCATATCTACTGGGAGTGCAAACTCCAGAATATTATCCTGTTCCTTCATAACTACTGGGAGTGCAATCCATAGAGTATTAGCATGTTCCTTCATATCTTCTGGGTGTGCAATACACAGAACAGTATCCTGTTTCTTCATATCTACTGGGAGTGCAAACTCCAGAATATTATCCTGTTCCTTCATATCTACTGGGAGTGCAAACTCCAGAATATTATCCTGCTTCCTCATATCTACTGGGAGTGCAATCCACAGAGTATTATCACGTTCCTTCATATCTACTGGGAGTGCACACTCCAGAATATTATCATGTTCCTTCATATCTACTGGGAGTGCAAACTCCAGAATATTATCCCGTTCCTTCATATCTACTGGGAGTGTAATCCATAGAGTATTAGCATGTTCCTTCATATCTACTGGGTGTGCAATACACAGAATAGTATCCTGTTTCTTCATATCTACTGGGAGTGCAAACTCCAGAATATTATCCTGTTCCTTCATATCTACTGGGAGTGCAAACTCCAGAATATTATCCTGCTCTTTCATATCTACTGGGAGTGCAATCCACAGAGTATTATCACGTTCCTTCATATCTACTGGGAGTGCACACTCCAGAATATTATCATGTTCCTTCATATCTACTGGGAGTGCAAACTCCAGAATATTATCCTGTTCCTTCATATCTTCTGGGAATGCAATCCATAGAGTATTATCATGTTCCTTCATATCTACTGGGTGTGCAATACACAGAATATTATCCTGTTCCTTCATATCTACTGGGAGTGCAAACGCCAGAATATTATCATGTTCCTTCATATCTACTTGGAGTGGACACCCCAGATTATTATCCTGTTACTTCATATCTAGTTGGAGTGCAAACTCCAGAATATTATCCCGTTCATTCATATCTCGTGTGAGTGCAAACCCCAGAATATTATCATGTTCCTTCATATCTAGTGGGAGTGCAAACTCCAGAATATTATCCTATTCCTTCATATCTACTGGGAGTGCAATCCACAGAGTATTATCATGTTCCTTCATATCTACTGGGAGTGCAAACTCCAGAATAATATCCTATTCCTTCATATCTAGTGGGTGTGCAATACACAGAATATTATCATGTTCCTTCATATCTACTGGGAGTGCAAACTCCAGAATATTATCCTATTCCTTCATATCTACTGGGAGTGCAATCCACAGAGTATTATCATGTTCCTTCATATCTACTGGGAGTGCAAACTCCAGAATATTATCCTATTCCTTCATATCTACTGGGAGTGCAAACGCCAGAATATTATCCCGTTCATTCATATCTAGTGTGAGTGCAAACCCCAGAATATTATCATGTTCCTTCATATTTAGTGGGAGTGCAAACTCCAGAATATTATCCTATTCCTTCATATCTACTGGGAGTGCAATCCACAGAGTATTATCATGTTCCTTCATATCTACTGGGAGTGCAAACTCCAGAATATTATCCTATTCCTTCATATCTACTGGGAGTGCAATCCACACAGTATTATCATGTTCCTTCATATCTACTGGGAGTGCAAACTCTAGAATATTATCCTGTTCCTTCATATCTACTGGGAGTGCAAACTCCAGAATATTATCCTGCTCCTTCATATCTACTGGGAGTGCAATCCACAGAGTATTATCACGTTCCTTCATATGTACTGGGAGTGCACACTCCAGAATATTATCATGTTCCTTCATATCTACTGGGAGTGCAAACTCCAGAATATTATCCTATTCCTTCATATCTACTGGGAGTGCAATCCACAGAGTATTATCATGTTCCTTCATATCTACTAGGAGTGCAAACGCCAGAATATTATCATGTTCCTTCATATCTACATGGAGTGGACACCCCAGATTATTATCCTGTTCCTTCATATCTAGAGTGCAATCCACAGAGTATTATTATGTTCCTTCAAATCTACTGGAGTGCAAACTCCAGAATATTATCCTGTTCCTTCATATCTACTGGGTGTGCAATACACAGAATATTATCACGTTCCTTCATATGTACTGGGAGTGCACACTCCAGAATATTATCATGTTCCTTCATATCTACTGGGAGTGCAAACTCCAGAATATTATCCTATTCCTTCATATCTACTGGGAGTGCAATCCACAGAGTATTATCACGTTCCTTCATATGTACTGGGAGTGCACACTCCAGAATATTATCATGTTCCTTCATATCTACTGGGAGTGCAAACTCCAGAATATTATCCTATTCCTTCATATCTACTGGGAGTGCAATCCACAGAGTATTATCATGTTCCTTCATATCTACTAGGAGTGCAAACTCCAGAATATTATCCTATTCCTTCATATCTAGAGTGCAATCCACAGAGTATTATTATGTTCCTTCAAATCTACTGGAGTGCAAACTCCAGAATATTATCCTGTTCCTTCATATCTACTGGGAGTGCAATCCACAGAGTATTATCACGTT
This sequence comes from Ambystoma mexicanum, assembly GCF_040938575.1. NCBI lineage: Eukaryota > Metazoa > Chordata > Amphibia > Caudata > Ambystomatidae > Ambystoma > Ambystoma mexicanum. The sequence goes on along the minus strand of NC_090930.1, from coordinate 7,222,644 downwards.
CCTTCATATGTACTGGGAGTGCACACTCCAGAATATTATCATGTTCCTTCATATCTACTTGGAGTGGACACCCCAGATTATTATCCTGTTACTTCATATCTAGTTGGAGTGCAAACTCCAGAATATTATCCCGTTCATTCATATCTCGTGTGAGTGCAAACCCCAGAATATTATCATGTTCCTTCATATCTAGTGGGAGTGCAAACTCCAGAATATTATCCTATTCCTTCATATCTACTGGGAGTGCAATCCACAGAGTATTATCATGTTCCTTCATATCTACTGGGAGTGCAAACTCCAGAATAATATCCTATTCCTTCATATCTAGTGGGTGTGCAATACACAGAATATTATCATGTTCCTTCATATCTACTGGGAGTGCAAACTCCAGAATATTATCCTATTCCTTCATATCTACTGGGAGTGCAATCCACAGAGTATTATCATGTTCCTTCATATCTACTGGGAGTGCAAACTCCAGAATATTATCCTATTCCTTCATATCTACTGGGAGTGCAAACGCCAGAATATTATCCCGTTCATTCATATCTAGTGTGAGTGCAAACCCCAGAATATTATCATGTTCCTTCATATTTAGTGGGAGTGCAAACTCCAGAATATTATCCTATTCCTTCATATCTACTGGGAGTGCAATCCACAGAGTATTATCATGTTCCTTCATATCTACTGGGAGTGCAAACTCCAGAATATTATCCTATTCCTTCATATCTACTGGGAGTGCAATCCACACAGTATTATCATGTTCCTTCATATCTACTGGGAGTGCAAACTCTAGAATATTATCCTGTTCCTTCATATCTACTGGGAGTGCAAACTCCAGAATATTATCCTGCTCCTTCATATCTACTGGGAGTGCAATCCACAGAGTATTATCACGTTCCTTCATATGTACTGGGAGTGCACACTCCAGAATATTATCATGTTCCTTCATATCTACTGGGAGTGCAAACTCCAGAATATTATCCTATTCCTTCATATCTACTGGGAGTGCAATCCACCGAGTATTATCATGTTCCTTCATATCTACTAGGAGTGCAAACGCCAGAATATTATCATGTTCCTTCATATCTACATGGAGTGGACACCCCAGATTATTATCCTGTTCCTTCATATCTAGAGTGCAATCCACAGAGTATTATTATGTTCCTTCAAATCTACTGGAGTGCAAACTCCAGAATATTATCCTGTTCCTTCATATCTACTGGGTGTGCAATACACAGAATATTATCACGTTCCTTCATATGTACTGGGAGTGCACACTCCAGAATATTATCATGTTCCTTCATATCTACTGGGAGTGCAAACTCCAGAATATTATCCTATTCCTTCATATCTACTGGGAGTGCAATCCACAGAGTATTATCACGTTCCTTCATATGTACTGGGAGTGCACACTCCAGAATATTATCATGTTCCTTCATATCTACTGGGAGTGCAAACTCCAGAATATTATCCTATTCCTTCATATCTACTGGGAGTGCAATCCACAGAGTATTATCATGTTCCTTCATATCTACTAGGAGTGCAAACTCCAGAATATTATCCTATTCCTTCATATCTAGAGTGCAATCCACAGAGTATTATTATGTTCCTTCAAATCTACTGGAGTGCAAACTCCAGAATATTATCCTGTTCCTTCATATCTACTGGGAGTGCAATCCACAGAGTATTATCACGTTCCTTCATATGTACTGGGAGTGCACACTCCAGAATATTATCATGTTCCTTCATATCTACTGGGAGTGCAAACTCCAGAATATTATCCCGTTCCTTCATATCTACTGGGAGTGCAATCCACAGAGTATTATCATGTTCCTTCATATCAACTGGAGTACAAACTCCAGAATATTATCCTATTCCTTCATATCTAGAGTGCAATCCACAGAGTATTATTATGTTCCTTCAAATCTACTGGAGTGCAAACTCCAGAATATTATCCTGTTCCTTCATATCTACTGGGTGTGCAATACACAGAATATTATCCTATTCCTTCATATCTACTGGGTGTGCAATACACAGAATATTATCCTATTTCTTCATATCTACTGGGAGTGCAAACGCCAGAATATTATCATGTTCCTTCATATCTACTTGGAGTGCAAACTCCAGAATATTATCCTATTCCTTCCTATCTACTGGGTGTGCAATACACAGAATATTATCCTATTCCTTCATATTTTCTGGGAGTGCAAACGCCAGAATAGTATCATGTTCCTTCATATCTACTTGGAGTGGACACCCCAGATTATTATCCTGTTCATTCATATCTACTGGGTGTGCAATACACAGAGTATTATCATGTTCATTCATATCTACTGGGAATGCAAACCCCAGAATATTATCATGTTCCTTCATATCTACTGGGAGTGCAATACACAGAATATTATCCTATTCCTTCATATCTACTGGGAGTGCAATCCACAGAGTATTATCATGTTCCTTCATATCTACTGGGAGTGCAAACTCCAGAATATTATCCTATTCCTTCATATCTACTGGGAGTGCAATCCACAGAGTATTATCATGTTCCTTCATATCTACTGGGAGTGCAAACTCCAGAATATTATCCTATTCCTTCATATCTACTGGGAGTGCAATCCACAGAATATTATCCTGTTCCTTCATATCTACTGGAGTGCAAACTCCAGAATATTATCCTGTTCCTTCATATCTACTGGGTGTGCAATACACAGAATATTATCCTATTCCTTCATATCTACTGGGTGTGCAATACACAGAATATTATCCTATTTCTTCATATCTACTGGGAGTGCAAACGCCAGAATATTATCATGTTCCTTCATATCTACTTGGAGTGCAAACTCCAGAATATTATCCTGTTCCTTCATATCTACTGGGTGTGCAATACACAGAATATTATCCTATTCCTTCATATCTACTGGGTGTGCAATGCACAGAATATTATCCTATTTCTTCATATCTACTGGGAGTGCAAACGCCAGAATATTATCATGTTCCTTCATATCTACTTGGAGTGCAAACTCCAGAATATTATCCTATTCCTTCATATCTACTGGGTGTGCAATACACAGAATATTATCCTATTCCTTCATATCTTCTGGGAGTGCAAACGCCAGAATATTATCATGTTCCTTCATATCTAGTGTGAGTGCAAACTCCAGAATATTATCCTATTCCTTCATATCTACTGGGAGTGCAATCCACAGAGTATTATCATGTTCCTTCATATCTACTGGGAGTGCAAACTCCAGAATATTATCCTATTCCTTCATATCTACTGGGAGTGCAATCCACAGAGTATTATCTTGTTCCTTCATATCTACTGGGAGTGCAAACTCCAGAATATTATCCTATTCCTTCATATCTACTGGGAGTGCAATCCACAGAATATTATCCTGTTCCTTCATATCTACTGGAGTGCAAACTCCAGAATATTATCCTGTTCCTTAATATCTAGAGTGCAATCCACAGAGTATTATCATGTTCCTTCAAATCTACTGGAGTGCAAACTCCAGAATATTATCCTGTTCCTTCATATCTACTGGGTGTGCAATACACAGAATATTATCCTATTCCTTCATATCTACTGGGTGTGCAATACACAGAATATTATCCTATTTCTTCATATCTACTGGGAGTGCAAACGCCAGAATATTATCATGTTCCTTCATATCTACTTGGAGTGCAAACTCCAGAATATTATCCTATTCCTTCATATCTACTGGGAGTGCAATCCACAGAATATTATCCTGTTCCTTCATATCTACTGTGAGTGCAAACTCCACAATATTATCCTATTCCTTCATATCTACTGGGAGTGCAATCCACAGAGTATTATCATGTTCCTTCATATCTACTGGGAATGCAAACTCTAGAATATTATCCTATTCCTTCATATCTACTGGGAGTGCAATCCACAGAGTATTATCATGTTCCTTCATATCTACTGGGAGTGCAAACTCCAGAATATTATCCTATTCCTTCATATCTACTGGGAGTGCAATCCACAGAATATGATCCTGTTCCTTCATATCTACTGGAGTGCAAACTCCAGAATATTATCCTGTTCCTTCATATCTAGAGTGCAATCCACAGAGTATTATTATGTTCCTTCAAATCTACTGGAGTGCAAACTCCAGAATATTATCCTGTTCCTTCATATCTACTGGGTGTGCAATACACAGAATATTATCCTATTCCTTCATATCTACTGGGTGTGCAATACACAGAATATTATCCTATTTCTTCATATCTACTGGGAGTGCAAACGCCAGAATATTATCATGTTCCTTCATATCTACTGGGAGTGCAAACTCCAGAATATTATCCTATTCCTTCATATCTACTGGGAGTGCAATCCACAGAGTATTATCATGTTCCTTCATATCTACTGGGAGTGCAATCCACAGTTATTATCCTGTTCCTTCATATCTACTGGAGTGCAAACTCCAGAATATTATCCTGTTCCTTCATATCTAGAGTGCAATCCACAGAGTATTATCCTGTTCCTTCAAATCTACTGGAGTGCAAACTCCAGAATATTATCCTGTTCCTTCATATCTACTGGGTGTGCAATACACAGAATATTATCCTATTCCTTCATATCTACTGGGAGTGCAATCCACAGAGTATTATCATGTTCCTTCATATCTACTGGGTGTGCAATACGCAGAATATTACCCTGTTCCTTCTTATCTACTGGGAGTGCAAACTCCAGAATATTATCCTATTCATTCATATCTACTGGGAGTGCAATCCACAGAGTATTATCATGTTCCTTCATATCTACTGGGAGTGCAAACTCCAGAATATTATCATATTCCTTCATATCTACTGGGTGTGCAATACACAGAATATTATCCTATTCCTTCATATCTACTGGGTGTGCAATACGCAGAATATTACCCTGTTCCTTCTTATCTACTGGGAGTGCAAACTCCAGAATATTATCCTATTCATTCATATCTACTGGGAGTGCAATCCACAGAGTATTATCATGTTCCTTCATATCTACTGGGAATGCAAACTCCAGAATATTATCCTATTCCTTCATATCTACTGGGTGTGCAATACACAGAATATTATCCTATTCCTTCATATCTACTGGGTGTGCAATACGCAGAATATTACCCTGTTCCTTCTTATCTACTGGGAGTGCAAACTCCAGAATATTATCACGTTCCTTCATATCTACTGGGAGTGCAATTCACAGAGTATTATCATATTCCTTCATATCTACTGGGTGTGCAATACACAGAATATTATCCTGTTCCTTCATATCTACTGGGAGTGCAAACTCCAGAATATTATCATGTTCCTTCATATCTAGTGGGTTTGAAATCCACACAATATTAACCCACATGCAAGAACCAAAATAAATGTTGACTCCATCGGGACGCCAAACCCAGCATTCCAAAAACAGACCATCCCAAACCGGATAGCACTTTCAATGATACACCAAGAATCAGGGACAAACTTGAGTACATGACCTTTAACACACTCAACATTACCAAAGACTGGAACAAAATACAAGCACTCAAAGAAATCACCAAAATACTCACCAGTGGGCACAAAGCAAAATCAAGCAACCCTGCCACCAACCTAATCAAATTCCTCGATGAAGCGATGGTCCACCCAAGAAAACATCCTGCCAGCCAGCACAACCAGCGGAGAACTGCCAGCAACGGAAGCCCGACCCACGCCACATCGATTGAGATGGACAAAAGAACAAGCAACAACCCACAGGTGAAAATAGACTACACCGCAGCTTGCGCAACGTTAGAGATGTGGCAAAATACTCAGCAGAAATCCACAACCTCCTAACCGAGGGAGGCACACATGCATTATTTCTCACAGAAACATGGCTACCTGACATTTACAAAACCACTGCACACACATCCATACCTAACAACTTCAAATTAATAAACACCAACAGTGAAAACCAAAGAGGAGGCAGAATCGCAATGGTACAAAAAGAACACATCTGCGCTGTACCTCTCCCATCAACCAACATCTAAGACTGTGAATCCCTCCATATCAAGATTGAACTTGTGGGGGTGGTCCCCTAATCACCTTTACCCAAGCACGCCCACTGCTTAAGTGAGTGCACGTTTTCTACATAAAGCAAGTTTATTGTACAATCGACCGAGAAGGAGCTAGATGATGCTGTAGAGTCAAACTAACCCGAGTCTCTCCGATCCATATAAGCTGACATATTATATGCATTTTTGCAACAGTTAAAACGCTCCTGTATATGTTATTACAATCCACCCTCCACGTGTGATTGGACAAAACCTATACAAAGGAATCCAAACTTTCTGAAGTTCAACCATTCTAATTGGCCATTGTTATCTTAACTACCATCCTCAGATCGTATTCACAGAACACCCCTTCTTGGGATTTGTGCATGGGAGGTCATGACATCATCGCATGATTCAAATTCACATACAAACATAATTCATGACAAGTCACAACTGGCCAAAGACCTTTAACCCTGAATATAATTGCACATGGTTTGCACGGATACTTCAAACAATCTCACGAGGAGAGGCAGAATAAACAAGTTCCCTTTGAATTGTCAATAACCATGTCACCCACTCCATCCTGCTGGTGTCTCTGGAACATTGTAATCTAAATGACTACCATTTCACCTGAGAAACAATGAAAACTCATGAGTATCGGTCAATCTGGCCTTAAGTGTCAATAGCCTTGTTTACTGTTTGTCAAAATAAATGTCTGGATCCCTTCTGCAAGCTTCCATGCACTTAAAAGAGATTACATTTAACTACATATGAAATTGCAACATCGCACCCATTTTGCAGCAATGGACCCCGGCTTTTAGTGTCCTATTCGATCTGTTTCTGGGCAGAAGCAGATGCTGAAATTTGGGTTGTGAAACCCAAATACTACTTTGCGGCTGCTCAAATATGTCATCCTATCACGCTCTGCCCCTATCATCGTGCTGAAGGGCAACATTTGGCACATGTCAATCTCTGGTTTCACTGAATATAAAATGCTGTGAGTAACATATGTATTGGGCACGATGCCTTCTCCTTAATTATGTTCCTTTCCTCCAAATTCCCAGTTAACTTTCGGTTGTGGCATGAGTGCTATCTCACTGCGTGGTCTTCAGTACTGTGACCCTCCCAAACTCTTCCTCCAGTTGCGTTCGCGTTGCAGATAGCTCTGGTTCACAGGACGCATGGTGTGGTATTTTACTCGGGTGTAGGCTGCACTCATGGCATATTTCATCCTTTCACCTATCTACTCAATATATGGGCATGAGCTTCAAAATATGTTCAACAGCCTCCCATCTCATCTGAGCTCCTCAAAATGGAGCCCGCCACTCCCAGCGACAGCGTCCAGAGAAAGCCCCCTGCTCCACAGCAACTGCAATAGCCACCTGATCCATGGCAGGAATTAAGGTTTAGTACTCCGGACGCAAGCTGACAATATCCCTGCTAAAAACTATACAAATCTTCATGGCAACAGAATCCACGGGACACCTGATCACGGTGACCCATTAAGACACTACTGTGCACCTTTATCTGTGCTGTGTCCACTGGTTGTAATCTTATGTTGGTCCATACAAATGTCCCCACTGTGGCAGACTGGGTTGCAGGTGGCAACATTCCATCATTGCCTGTGGCTCGATTATCCGCTGGACCCTCAGCACCAGGCGATCGGGTGCCCTACCCTATGACATACATCCTGGTACTCCTGTAGGCCATGTTTACACAATGCTACATGCAAATTAATAGTGACGTGCTGGTGTGAAGCGCCAGTGAGAAGAGCGTCCAGAACAGTGCTGTTGTTCAGTTCAGTTCATTGTGCATTTTATTTGGTGGACCTCTTCTCTGCTAGTTGGTGTTACTGTGGAGGTCCGTAATCACTGTTACATGGCCTGGTGGATAAAAGCCAGCAGAGCACGGTGCGCGGTGTGTGGTGCGCCGGCGAGAAGTGCACCCAGAAGAGGCTGCTCCAGTCTGAGGAAGTCCAGGGAAAGCGGTAAGCTTGGCTGCTGTTTCAGTGTAGCGGGTCAGCGCTGCTCTAAAACAGCTTATTGTGCAGCTGGCAGTAACAGTGTGAGAACCCTTCAATAGGATTTCATATCTAATCTTATGAGGTGCCCAGGAAGTGTCTGGAAGTGATTGGCAGCTTGCAGTCAGCGGCAGCGAGGGAGTAAGGCCTTGATGGCCTGCGCAGAAGTGGAGGATTTCAAGTGGCCGGCACTCAACATTTTAATTACCTTGACAGACACTAATCTGATCCGAAGTTACAAACGGATTCGTAGCACTTTTGCTTTCTCAAGAAAAGGCCCTGTGAGACCTTCATTGCTTCAGAGATACAGGGTCCCTGAAAGCCTCTTTTAAGCTGGGAACCTCGAATACCTACACCCAGCCTGCTTCTCCTATTGCTGGCGGGCGGGGGCTGACCTTCCCTAGAGAATGGGTGATTCCTCTGGACTGAAGTAATATGGCGTGAACATTGTTGGGCTGCATTTTAGTTTTCAGGTGCGTGTGTTTCCCCTTCGCGATCTGCAGAGTTTAGCCGCATCTAGTAACGCCGGAGTGGGGGACGAGTAAAGCTGTTGATGCGCCTTTGAATTACTTGAGGAGATGTAAATTTTGGTGCTTTGAGGGGTCAATGTCAAATATCTCACCCCTGAACGGGGCGATGTACACTCTGCAGGAGAAGGATCAACCCTAAACCGGGCGATGTATGATCTATGGGAGAAGAATCACCCCTAAGCGGGGCGATGCGATGTACGCTCTATGGGAGAAGGATCACCCCTAAGCGGAGCGATGTATGATCTATTGGAGAAGGATCACCCCTAAGCGGGGTGATGTACACTCTATGGGAGAAGGATCACCCCTAAGTTGAGCAATGTATGATCCATGGGAGAAGGATCACCCCTAAGTGGAGTGATGTATGATCTACGGGAGAATGATCACCCCTAAGCGGGGTGATGTACGCTCTATGGTAGAAGGATAACCCCTAAGCGGAGCAATGTATGATCTATGGGAGAAGGATCACCCCTAAGCGGGCGATGTACGCTCTATGGGAGAAGGATCACCCCTAAGCGGAGTGATGTATGATCTATGGGAGAAGGATCATCCCTAAGTGGAGCGATGTATGATCTACAGGAGAAGGATCAACCCTAAGCGGGCGTTGTACGCTCTTTGGTCTTTGGGAGAAGAATCACCCCTAAGCGGAGCAATGCATGATCTACGGGAGAAGGATCACCCCTAAGCGGGGCGATGTATGCTCTATGGGAGAAGGATAACCTCTAAGTGGAGCGATGTATGATCTATGGGAGAAGGATCACCCCTAAGTGGAGCGATGTATGATCTACCGGAGAAGGATCACCCCTAAGCGGGGCGATGTACACTCTGTGGGAGAAGGATCACCCCTAAGCGGAGCGATGTATGCTCTATGGGAGAAGGATCACCCCTTAGCGGAGCGATGTATGATCTATGGGAGAAAGATCACCCCTAAACAGAGCGATGTATGATCCACCGGAGAAGGATCACCCCTAAGCGGGGCGATGTACGCTCTATGGTAGAAGGATAACCCCTAACTGGAGCAATGTATGATCTATGGGAGAAGGATCACCCCTAAGCGGGCGATGTATGCTCTATGGGAGAAGGATCACTGGAAGCGGAGCGATGTATGATCTATGGGAGAAGGATCACCCCTAAGTGGAGCGATGTATGATCTATGGGAGAAGGATCACCCCTAAGCGGAGCGATGTATGCTCTATGGGAGAAGAATCACCCCTAAGTGGAACGATGCATGTTCTACGGGAGAAGGATCACCCCTAAGCGGGGCGATGTACGCTCTATGGGAGAAGAATCACCCCTAAGCGGAGCGATGCATGTTCTACGGGAGAAGGATCACCCCTAAGCAGGGCGATGTACGCTCTATGGGAGAAGGATAACCCCTAAGCGGAGCGATGTATGATCTACGGAAGAAGGATCAGCCCTAAGTGGAGCGATGTATGATCTATGGGAGAAGGATCATCCCTAAGCGGGACGATGTACGCTCTATGGGAGAAGAATCACCCCTAAGCAGAGCGATGCATGATCTATGGGAGAAGGATCATCCCTAAGTGGGGCGATGTACGCTCTATGGGAGAATGATAACCTCTAAGCGGAGTAATGTATGATCTATGGGAGAAGGATCACCCCTAAGTGGAGCGATGTATGATCTATGGGAGAAGGATCATCCCTAAGCGGGGTGATGTACACTCTATGGGAGAAGGATCACCCCTTAGCAGAGCGATGTATGATCTACGGGAGAAGTATCACGCCTAAGCAGAGCGATGTATGCTCTATGGGAGATGGATCACCCCTTAGCGGAGCAATGTATGATCTATGGGAGAAGGATCACCCCTTAGCGGAGCAGTGTATGATCTATGGGAGAAGGATCACCTCTAAGCGGCACGATGTACGCTCTATGGGAGAAGGATCACCCCTAAGCGGAGCAATGTATGATCTACGGGAGAAGGATCTCCCCTAAGTGGGGTGATGTACGCTCTATTAGAGAAGGATCACCCCTAAGCGGAGCGATGTATGATCTATGGGAGAAGGATCACCCCTAAGCAGGGAAATATATGCTCTATGGGAGATGGATCACCCCTAAGTCGAACGATGTATGATCTACAGGAAAAGGATCACCCCTTAGCAGAGCGATGTATGATCTATGGGAGAAGGATCACCTCTATGCAGAGCGATGTACACTCTATGGGAGAAGGATCACCCCTAAGTGGAGTGATGTATGATCTATGGGAGAAGGATAACCCCTAAGCGGAGCGATGTATGATCTACAGGAAAGGGATCACCCCTTAGCAGAGCGATGTATGATCTATGGGAGAAGGATCACCTCTATGCGGGGCGATGTACGCTCTATGGGAGAAGGATCACCCCTAAGTGGAGTGATGTATGCTCTATAGGAGAAGGATCACCCCTAAGCGGAGCAGTGTATGCTCTATGGGAGAAGGATCACCCCTAAGCAGAGCGATGTATGATCTACGGGAGAAGGATCACCCCTCGGTGGAGTGATGTATGCTCTATAGGAGAAGGATCACCCCTAAGCGGAGCAATGTATGATCTATGGGAGAAGGATCACCCCTAAGCGGAGCGATATATGATCTATGGGAGAAGGATCACCCCTAAGCGGAGCGATGTATGATCTACAGGAGAAGAATACTGCTGGCTCTTCTGGCCCCTTTGGTGTTTACTCAAAGAAGAGACAGCTTGAGCTTAGCCATGGCTTTGACTAGTCATCCATCCCCTCCAGAAGAAGTCAATCAAGCCTTGGAAAAAGGGCGTAGAAAAGGGAAAGGGGGGGTCAACGATCATTTCCCCATGATTGACAATGAGGCACTGGTTTCTCAAGGGCATGATTTGGGCACCTTGCCACAATCTATTGCAAAGTAGACCGTGAGAGCTACAAAGCCAGGGGAGCTTCAAAAACATAGAGCCCCTCGCTTCTGAATACTCATCCAATCTTTTCTGAGGGAGACAATAAACTGCCAGAGGTTTGGGAATATATTCAGAGTGAAAAGAGGAGTGCGGAGATCCTCGATAATTCATGATCAGGGTTTTAGCCGGATGCCTACATCAGCTGACGTTCACTTGGTGTTTTCATCAGTAGAATCACCATGCAGAAATATGTGTGGTGACCTCAGAGAACAGTCTGGTTATTTGAGTATTATTTCCCTGCGCATGATCACGCTAGAAGAAGTAGCGATCATGTCTTTGCAAGAAAACCAGGACAAAATGGTGGCGGACTGGGGGTAGAGGAGGGAGCCTGAGTCTGCGGGGGATGAGGTGGAGGTCAAGGAACTTGTTTTAACAGACAGAGAGCAGACTAACATGATGCAGAAACCAATACAAACGGGGAAGGAACTAGTGCAAACTGGGGACAAATGAAAGAAAAGGTGAATGATAAAAGTTCCAATAGAAGTAGCAAAAACCAGATATGGAAATCTCGGAGGAAGTTCTTACCAAATGTTACTTTACCGGAGGACATGAACATGTGAGTACCTAAGTGTGGACAGGTAAAGTTCACATTTAGAAGAGCATCAGCAAGCATCATTTTGTAGCCCTATTGGGAATAGCACTCTCATGTCGGATGATAACATTTCCATTGTAAGAGTAGGTTCAGAGGTGGATTGTCCAAATCAGGGCAATCAGGGTTTTAAACCCTCTTGTATAGGGTTGCCTCAGGAAATGAAACAGAAGGGGGTCCAGCAGCCCGCACAGGTACATCTGGATAGAGAGCCGTGGAAGCCCCCCAGCCACTTATTTCATATGTTCAAACTTTCCTCAGGACCTCAAACTCAATCTAAGAGGGGCCCAGGACTACTGTGTAAGGAGAGTCAGAGCGATGCTCCAATCCGACTTAAGGATTCCGGGGGAGGGCCACCGTCCCTAAAAGAATTAAACCCCCTGGATCTACATCAAATCTAACTGCCTCTGACCCTAACTCTTTTGCCCTAGCTGCTGAAAGGTGCCCCAAAATACACACCAACTTCTTTCACAACCAGAAGAGACCCAACCTTCGAAATCCTAGACTCATCCAAAAAAAATCACAACCCCTACTTTATCAGGAGAGCTCATCAATGCCAGGTCCCTCATAGCACACAACACGGAAATTGCCGACATACTTGCAATGGACAACCTTGATCTCCTAGCTATTAATGAGACTTCACTCCATGATGTCGCTGGCCCTGCACTCATGATTGCTATACCAGACAATTACAATATACTAAGAGTCGATCGGCCCAACTCTAGAGGAGGCGGCCTGGCCATCATCGCCAAAACTAAGTTAGCGGTAAGACTGACCCCACACCCAGCCATCACTTCTTGCTAACTTCTCTCTGCTAAAATACCTATCTCTAATGACAGCACACTAAATGTTCTGCTAGTGTACAGACCTCCAGGCCCACTAGGTAACCTTGAGGAAGACCTATATAGCCTTCTTACGAATATCATCAAAGACACCACGCAGCTCCTTCTACTAGGTGACTTGAACCTGGGATTCAATGACGATGAAGACAAACAGGCCTACTCTATCCAATCAATCTTAGTCGATCATGGCCTTACCCAAAAAGTCTTAGCCCCAACACATATAAAAGGACGGACACTAGATTGGATAGCTAACCGAAACTGTGCCACTACCATTTCTAATATTTTACCACAAACTTGGACCGACCACCACCTCATCTGCTTCTCATCCACCATAGAGCCACCTATATTAGATAAGCTAGAAACAGTACCACCTATGCCTACCAGAAGCAAAAAAGAAATCACGGCTTAAAAACTACTCCCACTCCTCTTACCAGCTCTCACTGCTAGCGCTTCTAATACTGACCCTAATATGCTAGTTGAGACATTTAATAACACTATGCCCAAAGCTTTGGATACTATTGCCCCTATCAAACTACGCAAAGCAAACGAGAATCTCATCTCAACTCTTTGTTCACCCCTCACCTCAAAGAATTACGGATCCAAAAACGCAAACTCCAAGCTATTTGGAGGCATTCACCCTCAGTTGAGAATAAAACTCTACTTGACAACCTTGCTAAAAAATATAAGAAGGAAATAATCCAAACTAAAAAGAACACATTTAATGAGAGAATTAGTAAAGCCAACTCTAATTCCAATGAACTTTTCTCCATCCTCCGGGAAATGGAAAACCCGATTGCTCCTACAGACAATGTCCCTAAGGACAAACAATGGTGCACCAGTATCCAAAACGCCTTAGCTAATAAAATCACAACCCTCCAATCCAAAATTTCAAAGAAGAAAGCATCCTTGAATCCCATTGGAACCGATACCTCCCACATCACAGATACACCTAGTACAGTCACTCAAAGCAACTGCAAACTATTCAGATTTTCCTATATATCCATACTGGAAACTGAAAAGGTGATATTATCATTGAAACCATCTAACTGCCAAGGCGACAGTTGCCCAGCACAAGTTATTAAGGATGCAGCTAGAGACCTAGCGCCCTTCATTTCTAAATTAATAAATGCCCCCTTTAGATCCAGTACTGTACCTACCAACCTCAAAGAATCTCCTTAAAAAACAGACCCTTAACCCAGCCATCCCGACCAATTACAAGCCCATCACCACAGTCCCATTTCTCCTCAAAATCATTGACAGAGTAGCTTACCTCCAGATCCAAAATTATCTGGAGACAAACCAACTATTAGGATCACGCCAATCTGGCTTCAGACCATTACATGGTACTGAAAAGGCCCTAATCAACCTTAAGACTAAAATCGACAAGTTGAAGGATAAAGGTAAAACAGCTATGCTCCTCCTCCTTGACGTATTGGCAGCCTTCGACCTACCTAGTGGACCACGCAGTGTTATGCAACCATCTAGCGTCTGCCGCCCATTTCTCAAGTGAAGCTATAGCCTGGGTACAATCCTTCCTAGCCAACCGTACAATGAGAGTGTTCTCCCCCTTAGCTTCAGCGGACCCAATACATATCACCTGTGGCATCCCACAAGGTTCATGTGTCTCCCCCACTATGTACAACATCTTTACTAAGCCACTCTTCAACAAACTTGGTAGATTGGGGGTAACTTATACTAATTATGCGGACGATACGCAGATCCTCATACCGCTATCTGGCAACTTTGTTGAAGACACAGCTCTAGTTAACAAGATTTACCTCATCATTCAGGCATGGATGGCCTCCAACGGCCTCTGCCTGAACGACGACAAAACTGAGATACTGATCTTGGGTTCTGACTCTAACCTCAAAAAACTCAGCCCTAATTATCTTGCCTTCAATATTGATGGCAATATAATCAAAGTGGCAATTGAGGTAAAAACTCTGGGTTTCTACCTGGATTCCACTTTATCCCTCAAAAAACAAGTTAACCTGTCCTCCTCCACAGCTTATACCTGCAAATTAATCAGGGCCTAGAGACCCTACCTGTCCAAAACCAATTGTATCACACTAGCCAATGCCTTAGTAATGTCCAAATTGGACTACTGCAACACCCTTTATGCAGGCACCAATAAAACTGTCATAAACAAATAGCAAATACTACAGAACAATGCTCTTAGAGTAGCCTTGGACATACCCAATAGAGCACACATCTCCAACATCAGGAAAGACCATCATTGGCTCAAAATCAGCGACAGAGCTCACGCACAAAGGACTGAACAACACTGCGCCCCCATACATTTCGGCTGGACTGACCAGAAAATCCTCTACTCACTACACTAGAGCATCTAACCATCTCTCTACTCGAAACTCCGAGATTTAGACTAACTAAAACGGGTGGAGCAAGCTTCCCGTGCCTGGAATGCTCTCCCTACTGCACTGAGAGCTAATCTACCCTACTCTAGATTCAGACACAATGTGAAAAGCGGCTCTGGATCAATGACAACTAACTACCTTGACTCCTCCAATACCGGACTACAAACTATCTCACTGCCTACAAGATGTGAGGTACACATATCTTGTATCTCTTGTATATTTGTATATTTGTATCGTGTATATGTTAATAACATAAATTATGTATCTTCTGTATGTATCCTTGTGTTGTATGTAACCTAAGCTTAAGTATTCTTGCTGCTGCAGCGCCCGGCTACCCCTGGGTTTGGAGCGCATTATCAAATAATAAACAAAACTAAACTAAACTAAACTAAACTAAACTGTGTGGATTTTAAGATTATTGGCAATAAAGCAATTGAACATAGTATGTTAGTAGATATATTTAGGGGATAGTTGGAGGAGTACCCTTTGAGTGGCTTGAGCTCCCTGCCAGTAAATATTGGTGGCAATCATCTTAAATGACATGATACTAACATGAGTAGATTCCATCTGATCCTGAAATAGCATGATACTAACATGAGTAGATTCCATCTGATCCCGAAATGTCATGATACTAACATGAGTAGATTGCATCTGATCATGACATGGCATGATATTAACATGAGTAGATTCCATCTGATCCCGAAATGTCAGGATACTAAAATGAGTAGGTTCCATCTGATCCCGAAATGTCATGATACTAACATGAGTAGATTGCATCTGATCATGAAATGGCATGATACAAACATGAGCAGATTCCATCTGATCATGAAATGGCATGATACTAACATGAGTAGATTCCATCTGATCCCAAAATGTCAGGATACTAACATGAGTAGATTGCATCTGATCATGAAATGGCATGATGCTAACATGAGTAGATTCCATCTGATCATGAAATGGCATGATACTAACATGAGCAGATTCCATCTGATCATGAAATGGCATGATACTAACATGAGCAGATTCCATCTGATCCCGAAATAGCATGATACCAACATGAGTAGATTCCATCTGATCCCGAAATGGCATGATGCTAACATGAGTACATTCCATCTGATCATGAAATAGCATGATACCAACATGAGTAGATTCCATCTGATCCCGAAATAGCATGATACCAACATGAGTAGATTCCATCTGATCCCGAAATGGCATGATGCTAACATGAGTACATTCCATCTGATCATGAAATGGCATGATGCTAACATGAGCAGATTCCATCTGATCCCGAAATGGCATGATGCTAACATGAGCAGATTCCATCTGATCAGGCATGATGCTAACATGAGCAGATTCCATCTGATCATGAAATGGCATGATGCTAACATGAGATCATGCTATCATGAGCACATTCCATCTGATCATGAAATGGCATGATGCTAACATGAGCAGATTCCATCTGATCCCGAAATGGCATGATGCTAATATGAGTACATTCCATCTGATCATGAAATGGCATGATGCTAACATGAGATCATGCTAACATGAGCAGATTCCATCTGATCATGAAATGGCATGATGCTAACATGAGCAGATTCCATCTGATCCCGAAATGGCATGATACCAACATGAGTAGATTCCATCTGATCCCGAAATAGCATGATACCAACATGAGTAGATTCCATCTGATCCCGAAATAGCATGATACCAACATGAGTAGATTCCATCTGATCCCGAAATGGCATGATGCTAACATGAGCAGATTCCAACTGATCATGACATGGCATGATGCTAACATGAGTACATTCCATCTGATCATGACATGGCATGATGCTAACATGAGCAGATTCCATCTGATCATGACATGGCATGATGCTAACATGAGCAGATTCCATCTGATCATTACATGGCATGATGCTAACATGAGCAGATTCCATCTGATCATGAAATGGAATGATGCTAACATGAGCTGATTCCATCTGATCCCGAAATGGCATGATGCTAACATGAGCAGATTCCATCTGATCATGACATGGCATGATGCTAACATGAGCAGATTCCATCTGATCATGAAATGGCATGATACTAACATGAGCAGATTCCATCTGATCCAGAAATGTCATGATCCTAACATGAGCAGATTCCATCTGATCATGAAATGGCATGATGCTAACATGAGCACATTGCATCTGATCATGACATGGCATGATGCTAACATGAGCAGATTCCATCTGATCCCGAAATGGCATGATGCTAACATGAGCAGATTCCATCTGATCCCGAAATGGCATGATGCTAACATGAGCAGATTCCATCTGATCATGAAATGGCATGATGCTAACATGAGCACATTGCATCTGATCATGAAATGGCATGATGCTAACATGAGCAGATTCCATCTGATCATGAAATGGCATCCGAAATGGCATGATGCTAACATGAGCAGATTCCATCTGATCCCGAAATGGCATGATGCTAACATGAGCACATTGCATCTGATCATGAAATGGCATGATGCTAACATGAGCACATTGCATCTGATCATGACATGGCATGATGCTAACATGAGCAGATTCCATCTGATCCCGAAATGGCATGATACTAACATGAGCAGATACCATCTGATCATGAAATGGCATGATGCTAACATGAGCAGATTCCATCTGATCATGAAATGGCATGATACTAACATGAGTACATTGCATCTGATCATGAAATGGCATGATACTAACATGAGCAGATACTAACATGAGTACATTCCATCTAACATGAGTACATTCCATTCCATCTGATCATGAAATGGCACGGTGCTAACATGAGCACATTGCATCTGATCATGAAATGGCATGATGCTAACATGAGCAGATTCCATCTGATCATGAAATGGCATCCGAAATGGCATGATGCTAACATGAGCAGATTCCATCTGATCCCGAAATGGCATGATGCTAACATGAGCACATTGCATCTCATCATGAAATGGCATGATGCTAACATGAGCACATTGCATCTGATCATGACATGGCATGATGCTAACATGAGCAGATTCCATCTGATCCCGAAATGGCATGATACTAACATGAGCAGATACCATCTGATCATGAAATGGCATGATGCTAACATGAGCAGATTCCATCTGATCATGAAATGGCATGATACTAACATGAGTACATTGCATCTGATCATGAAATGGCATGATACTAACATGAGGTGATACTAACATGAGTACATTGCATCTGATCATGAAATGGCATGATGCTAACATGAGCGGATTCCATCTGATCATGAAATGGCATGATGCTAACATGAGCGGATTCCATCTGATCCCGAAATGGCATGATGCTAACATGAGCATATTCCATCTGATCCCGAAATGGCATGATGCTAACATGAGCGGATTCCATCTGATCCCGAAATGGCATAATGGTAACATGAGCAGATTCCATCTGATCCCGAAATGGCATGATGCTAACATGAGCGGATTCCATCTGATCCCGAAATGGCATGATGCTAAAATCATGAGCAGATTCCATCTGATCATGACATGGCATGATGCTAACATGAGCAGATTTCATCTGATCATGACATGGCATGATGCTAACATGAGCAGATTCCATCTGATCATGAAATGGCATGATGCTAACATGAGCAGATTCCAACTGATCATGAAATAGCATGATACTAACATGAGCAGATTCCATCTGATCATGACATAGCATGATACTAACATGAGCAGATTCCATCTGATCCCGAAATGGCATGATGCTAACATGAGCGGATTCCATCTGATCCCGAAATGGCATGATGCTAACATGAGCGGATTCCATCTGATATCATGACATGGCATGATGCTAACATGAGCAGATTCCATCTGATCATGACATGGCATGATGCTAACATGAGCAGATTCCATCTGATCATGAAATGGCATGATGCTAACATGAGCAGATTCCATCTGATCATGGCATGGCATGATGCGATCCCGAAATGGCATGATGCTAACATGAGATCATGCTAACATGAGCAGATTCCATCTGATCATGACATGGCATGATGCTAACATGAACAGATTCCATCTGATCATGAAATGGCATGATGCTAACATGAGCAGATTCCATCTGATCATGACATGGCATGATGCTAACATGAGCAGTTTGCATCTGATCCCAAAATGGCATGATGCTAACATGAGCAGTTTCCATCTGATCCCGAAATGGCATGATGTTAACATGAGATCATGCTAACATGAGCAGATTCCATCTGATCGTGACATGGCATGATGCTAACATGAGCAGATTCCATCTGTCATGAAATGGCATGATGCTAACATGAGCAGATTCCATCTGATCATGACATGGCATGATGCGATCCCGAAATGGCATGATGCTAACATGAGCAGGTTCCATCTGATCCCGAAATGGCATGATGCTAACATGAGCAGAATCCATCTGATCATGACATGGCATGATGCTAACATGAGCAGATTCCATCTGTCATGAAATGGCATGATGCTAACATGAGCAGATTCCATCTGATCATGACATGGCATGATGCGATCCCGAAATGGCATGATGCTAACATGAGCAGGTTCCATCTGATCATGACATGGCATGATACTAACATGAGCAGATTCCATATGATCATGACATGGCATGATGCTAACATGAGCAGATTCCATCTGATCATGAAATGGCATGATGCTAACATGAGCAGATTCCATCTGATCATGACATGGCATGATGCGATCCCGAAATGGCATGATGCTAACATGAGCAGGTTCCATCTGATCATGACATGGCATGATACTAACATGAGCAGATTCCATCTGATCCCGAAATGGCATGATGCTAAGATGAGCAGATTCCATCTGATCATTACATGGCATGATGCTAACATGAGCAGATTCCATCTGATCATTACATGGCATGATGCTAACATGAGCAGATTCCATCTGATCATGACATGGCATGATGCTAACATGAGCAGTTTCCATCTGATCCCAAAATGGCATGATGCTAACATGAGCAGTTTCCATCTGATCCCGAAATGGCATGATGTTAACATGAGATCATGCTAACATGAGCAGATTCCATCTGATCGTGACATGGCATGATGCTAACATGAGCAGATTCCATCTGATCCCGAAATGGCATGATGCTAACATGAGCAGATTCCATCTGATCCCAAAATGGCATGATGCTAACATGAGCAGATTCCATCTGTCATGAAATGGCATGATGCTAACATGAGCAGATTCCATCTGATCATGACATGGCATGATGCGATCCCGAAATGGCATGATGCTAACATGAGCAGGTTCCATCTGATCATGACATGGCATGATACTAACATGAGCAGATTCCATATGATCATGACATGGCATGATGCTAACATGAGCAGATTCCATCTGATCATGAAATGGCATGATGCTAACATGAGCAGATTCCATCTGATCATGACATGGCATGATGCGATCCCGAAATGGCATGATGCTAACATGAGCAGGTTCCATCTGATCATGACATGGCATGATACTAACATGAGCAGATTCCATCTGATCCCGAAATGGCATGATGCTAAGATGAGCAGATTCCATCTGATCATTACATGGCATGATGCTAACATGAGCAGATTCCATCTGATCATTACATGGCATGATGCTAACATGAGCAGATTCCATCTGATCATGACATGGCATGATACTAACATGAGCAGATTCCATCTGATCCCGAAATGGCATGATGCTAACATGAGCAGATTCCATCTGATCATGAAATGGCATGATGCTAACATGAGCAGATTCCATCTGATCATGACATGGCATGATGCTAACATGAGCAGATTCCATCTGATATCATGACATGGCATGATGCTAACATGAGCGGATTCCATCTGATATCATGACATGGCATGATGCTAACATGAGCGGATTCCATCTGATCATTACATGGCATGATGCTAACATGAGCAGATTCCATCTGATCATTACATGGCATGATGCTAACATGAGCAGATTCCATCTGATCATGAAATGGCATGATGCTAACATGAGCTGATTCCATCTGATCCCGAAATGGCATGATGCTAACATGAGTACATTGCATCTGATCATGACATGGCATGATGCTAACATGAACAGTTTCCATCTGATCCCGAAATGGCATGATGCTAACATGAGCAGTTTCCATCTGATCCCGAAATGGCATGATGCTAACATGAGATCATGCTAAAATGAGCACATTCCATCTGATCATGACATTGCATGATGCTAACATGAGCAGATTCCATCTGATCCCGAAATGGCATGATGCTAAAATCAGCAGATTCCATCTGATCATGAAATGGCATGATGCTAACATGAGCAGATTCCATCTGATCCCGAAATGGCATGATGCTAACATGAGCAGATTCCATCTGATCATGACATGGCATGATGCTAACATGAGCAGATTCCATCTGATCATGAAATGGCATGATGCTAACATGAGCAGATTCCATCTGATCATGGCATGGCATGATGCGATCCCGAAATGGCATGATGCTAACATGAGATCATGCTAACATGAGCAGATTCCATCTGATCATGACATGGCATGATGCTAACATGAACAGATTCCATCTGATCATGAAATGGCATGATGCTAACATGAGCAGATTCCATCTGATCATGACATGGCATGATGCTAACATGAGCAGTTTCCATCTGATCCCAAAATGGCATGATGCTAACATGAGCAGTTTCCATCTGATCCCGAAATGGCATGATGTTAACATGAGATCATGCTAACATGAGCAGATTCCATCTGATCGTGACATGGCATGATGCTAACATGAGCAGATTCCATCTGATCCCGAAATGGCATGATGCTAACATGAGCAGATTCCATCTGATCCCAAAATGGCATGATGCTAACATGAGTAGATTCCATCTGATCATGAAATAGCATGATACTAACATGAGTAGATTCCATTGATCATGACATGGCATGATGCTAACATGAGCAGATTCCATCTGATCATGAAATAGCATGATACTAACATGAGTAGATTCCATTGATCATGACATGGCATGATGCTAACATGAGCAGATTCCATCTGTCATGAAATGGCATGATGCTAACATGAGCAGATTCCATCTGATCATGACATGGCATGATGCGATCCCGAAATGGCATGATGCTAACATGAGCAGGTTCCATCTGATCATGACATGGCATGATACTAACATGAGCAGATTCCATATGATCATGACATGGCATGATGCTAACATGAGCAGATTCCATCTGATCATGAAATGGCATGATGCTAACATGAGCACATTGCATCTGATCATGACATGGCATGATGCTAACATGAGCAGATTCCATCTGATCCCGAAATGGCATGATGCTAACATGAGCAGAATCCATCTGATCATGACATGGCATGATGCTAACATGAGCAGATTCCATCTGTCATGAAATGGCATGATGCTAACATGAGCAGATTCCATCTGATCATGACATGGCATGATGCGATCCCGAAATGGCATGATGCTAACATGAGCAGGTTCCATCTGATCATGACATGGCATGATACTAACATGAGCAGATTCCATATGATCATGACATGGCATGATGCTAACATGAGCAGATTCCATCTGATCATGAAATGGCATGATGCTAACATGAGCAGATTCCATCTGATCATGACATGGCATGATGCGATCCCGAAATGGCATGATGCTAACATGAGCAGATTCCATCTGATCATGACATGGCATGATACTAACATGAGCAGATTCCATCTGATCCCGAAATGGCATGATGCTAACATGAGCAGATTCCATCTGATCATTACATGGCATGATGCTAACATGAGTATATTCCATCTGATCATTACATGGCATGATGCTAACATGAGCAGATTCCATCTGATCATGACATGGCATGATACTAACATGAGCAGATTCCATCTGAGCCCGAAATGGCATGATGCTAACATGAGCAGATTCCATCTGATCATGAAATGGCATGATGCTAACATGAGCAGATTCCATCTGATCATGACATGGCATGATGCTAACATGAGCAGATTCCATCTGATATCATGACATGGCATGATGCTAACATGAGCGGATTCCATCTGATATCATGACATGGCATGATGCTAACATGAGCGGATTCCATCTGATCATTACATGGCATGATGCTAACATGAGCAGATTCCATCTGATCATTACATGGCATGATGCTAACATGAGCAGATTCCATCTGATCATGAAATGGCATGATGCTAACATGAGCTGATTCCATCTGATCCCGAAATGGCATGATGCTAACATGAGCAGATTCCATCTGATCATGACATGGCATGATGCTAACATGAGCAGATTCCATCTGATCATGAAATGGCATGATGCTAACATGAGCAGATTCCATCTGATCCCGAAATGGCATGATGCTAACATGAGCAGATTCCATCTGATCATGAAATGGCATGATGCTAACATGAGCACATTGCATCTGATCATGACATGGCATGATGCTAACATGAGCAGATTCCATCTGATCCCGAAATGGCATGATGCTAACATGAGCGGATTCCATCTGATCATGAAATGGCATGATGCTAACATGAGCACATTGCATCTGATCATGAAATGACATGATGCTAACATGAGCAGATTCCATCTGATCATGAAATGGCATCCGAAATGGCATGATGCTAACATGAGCAGATTCCATCTGATCCCGAAATGGCATGATGCTAACATGAGCACATTGCATCTGATCATGAAATGGCATGATGCTAACATGAGCACATTGCATCTGATCATGACATGGCATGATGCTAACATGAGCAGATTCCATCTGATCCCGAAACGGCATGATACTAACATGAGCAGATACCATCTGATCATGAAATGGCATGATGCTAACATGAGCAGATTCCATCTGATCATGAAATGGCATGATACTAACATTAGCACATTGCATCTGATCATGAAATGGCATGATACTAGCATGAGCAGATACTAACATGAGTACATTCCATCTAACATGAGTACATTCCATTCCATCTGATCATGAAATGGCATGATGCTAACATGAGCACATTGCATCTGATCATGAAATGGCATGATGCTAACATGAGCAGATTCCATCTGATCATGAAATGGCATCCGAAATGGCATGATGCTAACATGAGCAGATTCCATCTGATCCCGAAATGGCATGATGCTAACATGAGCACATTGCATCTGATCATGACATGGCATGATTCTATCATGAGCATATTCCATCTGATCCCGAAATGGCATGATGCTAACATGAGCAGATTCCATCTGATCATGAAATGGCATGATGCTAACATGAGCAGATTCCATCTGATCCAGAAATGGCATGATGCTAACATCATGAGCAGATTCCATCTGATCATGAAATAGCATGATACTAACATGAGCAGATTGAGCAGATTCCATCTGATCATGAAATGGCATGATATTAACATGAGCAGATTCCATCTGATCATGAAATAGCATGATACTAACATGAGCAGATTCTATCCGATCATGAAATAGCATGATACTAACATGAGCAGATTCCATCCGATCATGAAATAGCATGATAGTAACATGAATAGATTCCATCCGATCCCAAAATAGCATGATACTAACATGAGCAGATTGCATCTGATCATGAAATGGCATGATACTAACATGAGCAGATTGCATCTGATCATGAAATGGCATGATGCTAACATGAGTAGATTCCATCTGATCATGAAATGGCATGATACTAACATGAGCAGATACTAACATGAGTACATTCCATCTGAACATGAAATGGCATGATACTAACATGAGTACATTCCATCTGAACATGAAATGGCATGATACTAACATGAGTACATTGCATCTGATCATGAAATGGCATGATACTAACATGAGCAGATTCCATCTGATCCCGAAATGGCATGATGCTAACATGAGCAGATTCCATCTGATCATGAAATGGCATGATGCTAACATGAGCAGATTCCATCTGATCATGAAATGGTATGATGCTAACATGAGCAGATTCCATCTGATCCCTGAGCAGATTCCATCTGATCCCGAAATGGCATGATGCTAACATGAGCAGATTCCATCTGATCATGAAATGGCATGATGCTAACATGAGCAGATTCCATCTGATCATGAAATGGCATGATGCTAACATGAGCAGATGCCATCTGATATCATGGCATGGCATAATGCTAACATGAGCAGATTCCATCTGATCATGACATGGCATGATGCTAACATGAGCGGATTCCATCTGATCCCGAAATGGCATGATGCTAACATCAGCAGATTCCATCTGATCATGAAATGGCATGATGCTAACATGAGCGGATTCCATCAGATCACGAAATGGCATGATGCTAACATGAGCAGATCCCATCTGATCATGACATGGCATGATGCTAACATGAGCATATTCCATCTGATCATGAAATGGCATGATGCTAACATGAGCAGATTCCATCTGATCATGACATGGCATGATGCGATCCCGAAATGGCATGATGCTAACATGAGCAGATTCCATCTGATCATGACATGGTATGATACTAACATGAGCAGATTCCATCTGATCATGACATGACATGATGCTAACATGAGCAGATTCCATCTGATCATGAAATGGCATGATGCTAACATGAGCAGATTCCATCTGATCATGACAATGCATGATGCGAACCCGAAATGGCATGATGCTAACATGAGCAGGTTCCATCTGATCATGACATGGCATGATACTAACATGAGCAGATTCCATCTGATCCCGAAATGGCATGATGCTAACATGAGCAGATTCCATCTGATCATGACATGGCATGATGCGATCCCGAAATGGCATGATACTAACATGAGCAGATTCCATCTGATCATGACATGGCATGATACTCACATGAGCAGATTCCATCTGATCCCGAAATGGCATGATGCTAACATGAGCAGATGCCATCTGATCATGACAAGGCATGATGCTAACATGAGCAGATTCCATCTGATCCCGAAATGGCATGATGCTAACATGAGCAGATTCCATCTGATCCCGAAATGGCATGATGCTAACATAAGCAGATTCCATCTGATCCCGAAATGGCATGATGCTAACATAAGCCGATTCCATCTGATCATGAAATGGCATGATGCTAACATGAGCAAATTCCATCTGATCCCGAAATAGCATGATGCTAACATGAGCAGATTCCATCTGATCATGACATGACATGATGCTAACATGAGCAGTTTCCATCTGATCCCGAAATGGCATGATGCTAACATGAGCAGATTCCATCTGATCATGAAATGGCATGATGCTAACATGAGCAGATTCCATCTGATCACGACATGGCATGATGCTAACATGAGCAGATTCCATCTGATCATGACATGGCATGATACTAACATCATTAAATGGCATGATGCCAACATGAGCAGATTCCATCTGATCATGACATAGCATGATACTAACATGAGCAGATTCCATCTGATCCCGAAATGGCATGATACTAACATGAGCAGATTCCATCTGATCATGAAATGGCATGATACTAACATGAGCAGATTCCATCTGATCATGAAATGGCATGATGCTAACAAGAGCACATTGCATCTGATCATGAAATGGCATGATGCTAACATGAGCAGATTCCATCTGATCATCAAATGGCATGATGCTAACATGAGCAGATTCCATCTGATCCCGAAATGGCATGATGCTAACATGAGAACATTCCATCTGATCATGAAATGGCATGATGCTAACATGAGCAGATTCCATCTCATCATGAAATGGCATGATGCTAACATGAGCAGATTCCATGACATGGCATGAAGCTAACATGAGCAGATTCCATCTGATCATGAAATGGCATGATGCTAACATGAGCAGATTCCATGACATGGCATGAAGCTAACATGAGCAGATTCCATCTCATCATGAAATGGCATGATGCTAACATGAGCAGATTCCATGACATGGCATGAAGCTAACATGAGCAGATTCCATCTGATCATGAAATGGCATGAAACTAACATGAGCACATTGCATCTGATCATGAAATGGCATGATACTAACATGAGCAGATTCCATCTGATCATGAAATGGCATGATACTAACATGAGCAGATTCCATCTGATCATGAAATGGCATGATGCTAACATGAGCAGATTCCATGACATGGCATGATGCTAACATGAGCAGATTCCATCTGATCATGAAATGGCATGATACTAACATGAGCAGATTCCATCTGATCATGAAATGGCATGATGCTAACATGAGCAGATTCCATCTGATCCCGAAATGGCATGATGCTAACATGAGCAGATTCCATCTGATCATGACATGGCATGATGCGATCCCGAAATGGCATGATACTAACATGAGCAGATTCCATCTGATCATGACATGGCATGATACTAACATGAGCAGATTCCATCTGATCCCGAAATGGCATGATGCTAACATGAGCAGATTCCATCTGATCATGACATGGCATGATGTGATCCCGAAATGGCATGATACTAACATGAGCAGATTCCATCTGATCCCAAAATGGCATGATGCTAACATGAGCAGATGCCATCTGATCATGACATGGCATGATACTAACATGAGCAGATTCCATCTGATCCCGAAATGGCATGATGCTAACAGGAGCAGATTCCATCTGATCATGACATGGCATGATGCTAACATCATGAAATGGCATGATGCTAACAGGAGCATATTCCATCTGATCATGACATAGCATGATACTTACATGAGCAGATTCCATCTGATGCGGAAATGGCATGATGCTAACATGAGCAGATTCCATCTGATCATGACATGGCATGATGCTAACATCATGAAATGGCATGATGCTAACAGGAGCAGATTCCATCTGATCATGACATAGCATGATACTAACATGAGCAGATTCCATCTGATCCCGAAATGGCATGATGCTAACATGAGCAGATTCCATCTGATCATGAAATGGCATGATACTAACATGAGCAGATTCCATCTGATCCCGAAATGGCATGATACCAACATGAGCAGATTCCATCTGATCATGAAATGGCATGATGCTAACATGAGCACATTGCATCTGATCATGAAATGGCATGATACCAACATGAGCACATTGCATCTGATCATGAAATGGCATGATACCAACATGAGCAGATTCCATCTGATCATGAAAAGGCATGATGCTAACATGAGCAGATTCCATGACATGGCATGAAGCTAGCATGAGCAGATTCCATCTGATCATGAAATGGCATGATGCTAACATGAGCAGATTCCATCTAATCCCGAAATGGCATGATGCTAACATGAGCAGATTCCATCTGATCATGACATGGCATGATGTTAACATGAGCAGATTCCATCTGATCATGACATGGCATGATGCTAACATGAGCAGATTCCATCTGATCATGAAATGGCATGATGCTAACATGAGCAGATTCCATCTGATCATGACATGGCATGATGTTAACACGAGCAGATTCCATCTGATCATGACATGGCATGATGCTAACATGAGCAGATTCCATCTGATCATGAAATGGCATGATGCTAACATGAGCAGATTCCATCTGATCATGACATGGCATGATGTTAACACGAGCAGATTCCATCTGATCATGACATGGCATGATGCTATCATGAGCAGATTCCATCTGATCAGGCATGATGCTAACATGAGCAGATTCCATCTGATCATGACATGGCATGATGCTAACATGAGCAGATTCCATCTGATCATGAAATGGCATGATGCTAACATGAGCAGATTCCATCTGATCCCGAAATGGCATGATGCTAACATGAGCAGATTCCATCTGATCATGACATGGCATGATGCTAACATGAGCAGATTCCATCTGATCAGGCATGATGCTAACATGAGCAGATTCCATCTGATCATGACATGGCATGATGCTAACATGATGACATGGCATGATGCTAACATGAGCAGATTCCGTCTGATCAGGCATGATGCTAACATGAGCAGATTCCATCTGATCATGAAATGGCATGATGCTAACATGAGCAGATTCCATCTGATCATGACATGGCATGATGCTAACATGAGCAGGTTCCATCTGATCATGACATGGCATGATGCTAACATGAGCAGATTCCATCTGATCAGGCCTGATGCTAACATGAGCAGATTCCATCTGATCCCGAAATGGCATGATGCTAACATGAGTAGATTCCATCTGATCATGAAATGGCATGATGCTAACATGAGCAGATTCCATCTGATCAGGCATGATACTAACATGAGCAGATTCCATCTGATCGTGACATGGCATGATGCTAACATGAGCAGATTCCATATGATCATGACATGGCATGATGCTAACACGAGCAGATTCCATCTGATCATGAAATGGCATGATGCTAACACGAGCAGATTCCATCTGATCATGACATGGCATGATGCTAACACGAGCAGATTCCATCTGATCATGACATGGCATGATGCTAACATGAGCAGATTCCATCTGATCAGGCATGATGCTAACATGAGCAGATTCCATCTGATCATGAAATGGCATGATGCTAACATGAGCAGATTACATCTGATCAGGCATGATGCTAACATGAGCAGATTCCATCTGATCATGACATGGCATGATGCTAACATGATGAAATGGCATGATGCTAACAGGAGCATGTTCCATCTGATCATGAGATAGCATGATACTAACATGAGCAGATTCCATCTGATCCCGAAATGGCATGATGCTAACATGAGCAGATTCCATCTGATCCCGAAATGGCATGATGCTAACATGAGCAGATTCCATCTGATCATGAAATGGCATGATACTAACATGAGCAGATTCCATCTGATCCCGAAATGGCATGATACCAACATGAGCAGATTCCATCTGATCATGAAATGGCATGATGCTAACATGAGCACATTGCATCTGATCAAGAAATGGCATGATACCAACATGAGCACATTGCATCTGATCATTAAATGGCATGATACCAACATGAGCAGATTCCATCTGATCATGAAAAGGCATGATGCTAACATGAGCAGATTCCATGACATGGCATGAAGCTAACATGAGCAGATTCCATCTGATCATGAAATGGCATGATGCTAACATGAGCAGATTCCATCTAATCCCGAAATGGCATGATGCTAACATGAGCAGATTCCATCTGATCATGACATGGCATGATGCTAACACGAGCAGATTCCATCTGATCATGACATGGCATGATGCTAACATGAGCAGATTCCATCTGATCAGGCATGATGCTAACATGAGCAGATTCCATCTGATCCCGAAATGGCATGATGCTAACATGAGCAGATTCCATCTGATCATGAAATGGCATGATGCTAACATGAGCAGATTCCATCTGATCAGGCATGATACTAACATGAGCAGATTCCATCTGATCATGACATGGCATGATGCTAACATGAGCAGATTCCATATGATCATGACATGGCATGATGCTAACATGAGCAGATTCCATCTGATCATGACATGGCATGATGCTAACACGAGCAGATTCCATCTGATCATGACATGGCATGATGCTAACACGAGCAGATTCCATCTGATCATGAAATGGCATGATGCTAACACGAGCAGATTCCATCTGATCATGACATGGCATGATGCTAACACGAGCAGATTCCATCTGATCATGACATGGCATGATGCTAACATGAGCAGATTCCATCTGATCAGGCATGATGCTAACATGAGCAGATTCCATCTGATCATGAAATGGCATGATGCTAACATGAGCAGATTACATCTGATCAGGCATGATGCTAACATGAGCAGATTCCATCTGATCATGACATGGCATGATGCTAACATCATGAAATGGCATGATGCTAACAGGAGCATGTTCCATCTGATCATGAGATAGCATGATACTAACATGAGCAGATTCCATCTGATCCCGAAATGGCATGATGCTAACATGAGCAGATTCCATCTGATCCCGAAATGGCATGATGCTAACATGAGCAGATTCCATCTGATCATGAAATGGCATGATACTAACATGAGCAGATTCCATCTGATCCCGAAATGGCATGATACCAACATGAGCAGATTCCATCTGATCATGAAATGGCATGATGCTAACATGAGCACATTGCATCTGATCATGAAATGGCATGATACCAACATGAGCACATTGCATCTGATCATGAAATGGCATGATACCAACATGAGCAGATTCCATCTGATCATGAAAAGGCATGATGCTAACATGAGCAGATTCCATGACATGGCATGAAGCTAACATGAGCAGATTCCATCTGATCATGAAATGGCATGATGCTAACATGAGCAGATTCCATCTAATCCCGAAATGGCATGATGCTAACATGAGCAGATTCCATCTGATCATGACATGGCATGATGCTAACATGAGCAGATTCCATCTGATCATGACATGGCATGATGCTAACATGAGCAGATTCCATCTGATCATGAAATGGCATGATGCTAACATGAGCAGATTCCATCTGATCATGACATGGCATGATGCTAACATGAGCAGATTCCATCTGATCAGGCATGATGCTAACATGAGCAGATTCCATCTGATCATGAAATGGCATGATGCTAACATGAGCAGATTACATCTGATCAGGCATGATGCTAACATGAGCAGATTCCATCTGATCATGACATGGCATGATGCTAACATGAGCAGATTCCATCTGATCATGAAATGGCATGATGCTAACATGAGCAGATTCCAGCTGATCCCGAAATGGCATGATGCTAACATGAGCAGATTCCATCTGATCCCGAAATGGCATGATGCTAACATGAGCAGATTCCATCTGATCATGACATGGCATGATGCTAACATGAGCAGATTCCATCTGATCAGGCATGATGCTAACATGAGCAGATTCCATCTGATCATGACATGGCATGATGCTAACATGAGCAGATTCCATCTGATCAGGCATGATGCTAACATGAGCAGATTCCATCTGATCATGAAATGGCATGATGCTAACATGAGCAGATTCCATCTGATCATGACATGGCATGATGCTAACATGAGCAGATTCCATCTGATCAGGCATGATGCTAACATGAGCAGATTCCATCTGATCCCGAAATGGCATGATGCTAACATGAGCAGATTCCATCTGATCATGAAATGCCATGATGCTAACATGAGCAGATTCCATTTGATCAGGCATGATGCTAACATGAGCAGACTCCATCTGATCATGAAATGGCATGATACTAACATGAGCAGATTCCATCTGATCATGACATGGCATGATGCTAACATGAGCAGATTCCATATGATCATGACATGGCATGATGCTAACATGAGCAGATTCCATCTGATCATGACATGGCATGATGCTAACATGAGCAGATTCCATCTGATCAGGCATGATGCTAACATGAGCAGATTCCATCTGATCATGAAATGGCATGATGCTAACATGAGCAGATTCCATCTGATCAGGCATGATGCTAACATGAGCAGATTCCATCTGAACATGAAATGGCATGATGCTAACATGAGCAGATTCCATCTGATCATGACATGGCATGATGCTAACACAAGCAGATTCCATCTGATCATGACATGGCATGATGCTAACACGAGCAGATTCCATCTGATCATGAAATGGCATGATGCTAACACGAGCAGATTCCATCTGATCATGACATGGCATGATGCTAACACGTGCAGATTCCATCTGATCATGACATGGCATGATGCTAACACGAGCAGATTCCATCTGATCATGACATGGCATGATGCTAACATCATGAAATGGCATGATGCTAACAGGAGCATGTTCCATCTGATCATGAGATAGCATGATACTAACATGAGCAGATTCCATCTGATCCCGAAATGGCATGATGCTAACATGAGCAGATTCCATCTGATCCCGAAATGGCATGATGCTAACATGAGCAGATTCCATCTGATCATGAAATGGCATGATACTAACATGAGCAGATTCCATCTGATCCCGAAATGGCATGATACCAACATGAGCAGATTCCATCTGATCATGAAATGGCATGATGCTAACATGAGCACATTGCATCTGATCATGAAATGGCATGATACCAACATGAGCACATTGCATCTGATCATGAAATGGCATGATACCAACATGAGCAGATTCCATCTGATCATGAAAAGGCATGATGCTAACATCAGCAGATTCCATGACATGGCATGAAGCTAACATGAGCAGATTCCATCTGATCATGAAATGGCATGATGCTAACATGAGCAGATTCCATCTAATCCCGAAATGGCATGATGCTAACATGAGCAGATTCCATCTGATCATGACATGGCATGATGCTAACATGAGCAGATTCCATCTGATCATGACATGGCATGATGCTAACATGAGCAGATTCCATCTGATCATGAAATGGCATGATGCTAACATGAGCAGATTCCATCTGATCATGACATGGCATGATGCTAACACGAGCAGATTCCATCTGATCATGACATGGCATGATGCTAACATGAGCAGATTCCATCTGATCAGGCATGATGCTAACATGAGCAGATTCCATCTGATCATGAAATGGCATGATGCTAACATGAGCAGATTACATCTGATCAGGCATGATTCTAACATGAGCAGATTCCATCTGATCATGACATGGCATGATGCTAACATGAGCAGATTCCATCTGATCATGAAATGGCATGATGCTAACATGAGCAGATTCCAGCTGATCCCGAAATGGCATGATGCTAACATGAGCAGATTCCATCTGATCCCGAAATGGCATGATGCTAACATGAGCAGATTCCATCTGATCATGACATGGCATGATGCTAACATGAGCAGATTCCATCTGATCAGGCATGATGCTAACATGAGCAGATTCCATCTGATCATGAAATGGCATGATGCTAACATGAGCAGATTCCATCTAATCATGACATGGCATGATGCTAACATGAGCAGATTCCATCTGATCAGGCATGATGCTAACATGAGCAGATTCCATCTGATCCCGAAATGGCATGATGCTAACATGAGCAGATTTCATCTGATCATGAAATGCCATGATGCTAACATGAGCAGATTCCATTTGATCAGGCATGATGCTAACATGAGCAGACTCCATCTGATCATGAAATGGCATGATACTAACATGAGCAGATTCCATCTGATCATGACATGGCATGATGCTAACATGAGCAGATTCCATATGATCATGACATGGCATGATGCTAACATGAGCAGATTCCATCTGATCATGCATGATGCTAACATGATCAGATTCCATCTGATCATGAAATGGCATGATGCTAACATGAGCAGATTCCATCTGATCAGGCATGATGCTAACATGAGCAGATTCCATCTGAACATGAAATGGCATGATGCTAACATGAGCAGATTCCATCTGATCATGACATGGCATGATGCTAACACAAGCAGATTCCATCTGATCATGACATGGCATGATGCTAACACGAGCAGATTCCATCTGATCATGAAATGGCATGATGCTAACACGAGCCGATTCCATCTGATCATGACATGGCATGATGCTAACACGTGCAGATTCCATCTGATCATGACATGGCATGATGCTAACACGAGCAGATTCCATCTGATCATGACATGGCATGATGCTAACACGAGCAGATTCCATCTGATCATGAAATGGCATGATGCTAACACGAGCAGATTCCATCTGATCATGACATGGCATGATGCCAACACGAGCAGATGCTAACATGAGCAGATTCCATCTGATCAGGCATGATGCTAACATGAGCAGATTCCATCTGATCATGAAATGGCATGATGCTAACGTGAGCAGATTACATCTGATCAGGCATGATGCTAACATGAGCAGATTCCATCTGATCATGACATGGCATGATGCTAACATGAGTAGATTCCATCTGATCATGAAATGGCATGATGCTAACATGAGCAGATTCCATCTGATCCCGAAATGGCATGATGCTAACATGAGCAGATTCCATCTGATCCCGAAATGGCATGATGCTAACATGTGCAGATTCCATCTGATCATGACATGGCATGATGCTAACATGAGCAGATTCCATCTGATCAGGCATGATGCTAACATGAGCAGATTCCATCTGATCATGACATGGCATGATGCTAACATGAGCAGATTCCATCTGATCAGGCATGATGCTAACATGAGCAGATTCCATCTGATCATGACATGGCATGATGCTAACATGAGCAGATTCCATCTGATCATGACATGGCATGATGCTAACATGAGCAGATTCCATCTGATCATGACATGGCATGATGCTAACATGAGCAGATTCCATCTGATCAGGCATGATGCTAACATGAGCAGATTCCATCTGATCCCGAAATGGCATGATGCTAACATGAGCAGATTCCATCTGATCATGAAATGGCATGATGCTAACATGAGCAGATTCCATCTGATCAGGCATGATGCTAACATGAGCAGACTCCATCTGATCATGAAATGGCATGATACTAACATGAGCAGATTCCATCTGATCATGACATGGCATGATGCTAACATGAGCAGATTCCATCTGATCAGGCATGATGCTAACACGAGCAGATTCCATCTGATCATGACATGGCATGATGCTAACAGGAGCAGATTCCATCTGATCATGACATGGCATGATGCTAACACGAGCAGATTCCATCTGATCATGACATGGCATGATGCTAACACGAGCAGATTCCATCTGATCATGAAATGGCATGATGCTAACACGAGCAGATTCCATCTGATCATGACATGGCATGGTATTAACATGACTAGATTATGCTTCCGGTATTTAAAATGTTATTTTGGTGTGGTGCTCCCAAAGTTTATGTATGGACTGGAGATGTTACCATTTTGGTTAGTGGAAGACCTTGACCACTTTGAAGTGCAATCTTTGCAGAGCAGAGTCTGGTGTAAACAGCTCACTCTGTATTAAAAGTTCTTACGCTCCCCATCACATCTACTTTATGCAGCTTTGGGGAAATTGAGGAATGCAGAAGTTAACTCACTGAGAGAGTTTGATGGAAATTCTACAAAGCTTTTAATAAAATTGGGCCTGACATTGGAAAATCCACAAACGCAATTAAAGTGATGGAAATCAAGTGTCACAATGATTTCATCTTGACAAGAGAATTGTTGATCGACTCCCCCCTACATACACAACTCAGTAAATGTCATAAAAGTTGTGGACCAATGAAGGGCATTTTAGGAGGTTTGCAGATCTAACTTTTAGAGACAAGTTTATGCGTTTTAGGTTAAATATGCTTATAGCACATGCGTGTACAGGCCCTAGAAACCACTTCCCACCAAAGATGGCGTTTTGAGGATTCTGCAAAGACTGAAATACGAAAGAAAATGTGCTTCACTTGCTTTTAAAATGTCCTTTGTTACTATCTTAGTGGGTAATATACTTCCAGAAATCTGTTTATAATTTAGCGAATGTTAATTCTGAGAATTTCTGGTTGAACAAGTTGAATTGGAGCTCTGTGACACTTACACTCTTAGTAGTAAGGTTTTTATAGCTG
Organism: Ambystoma mexicanum; assembly: GCF_040938575.1. Classification (NCBI taxonomy): domain Eukaryota; kingdom Metazoa; phylum Chordata; class Amphibia; order Caudata; family Ambystomatidae; genus Ambystoma; species Ambystoma mexicanum. Next base: position 7,185,737 of record NC_090930.1, on the reverse strand, counting down.
TGTATATAAGAAACAATGTAGGGCTTTTATTTGCAACTATTCATATGACGTGTTCATTAAATACTGAAGAGCTGTTATGTTTGGACAAGATAGGATTGTAAGCTTGTCTGTATATTGAGTAATTATGTGATCTTAAATTCTTGCCACCTGCTGCATGTGTGCACACAAGGAGTCCACACGTTCCCCATGTCTCCATCTTGCCACCTGCTGCATGTGTGCACACAAGGAGTCCACACGTTCCCCAAGTCTCCATCTTGCCACCTGCTGCATGTGTGCACACAAGGAGCCCACACGTTCCCCAAGTCTCCATCTTGCCACCTGCTGCATGTGTGCACACAAGGAGCCCACACGTTCCCCAAGTCTCCATCTTGCCACCTGCTGCATGTGTGCACACAAGGAGCCCACAGGTTCCCCAAGTCTCCATCTTGCCACCTGCTGCATGTGTGCACACAAGGAGCCCACAGGTTCCCCAAGTCTCCATCTTGCCACCTGCTGCATGTGTGCACACAAGGAGCCCACACGTTCCCCAAGTCTCCATCTTGTCACCTGCTGCATGTGTGCACACAAGGAGCACACACGTTCCCCAAGTCTCCATCTTGCCACCTGCTGCATGTGTGCACACAAGGAGCCCACACGTTCCCCAAGTCTCCATCTTGCCACCTGCTGCCTGTGTGCACACAAGTAGCCCACACGTTCCCCAAGTCTCCATCTTGCCACCTGCTGCCTGTGTGCACACAAGGAGCCCACACGTTCCCCAAGTCTCCATCTTGCCACCTGCTGCATTGCCACGTGCCTGGGATCCAGGCTCCCTTTCGATCTCGACCAACGGGTTCTTCCTGGAACCCGGCTGATGCTCATCGATCCTGCGTTGGACATCCATGCCCTGATCTTTATGCACAGCCTGACTGTGTCTGGGAATTCATCTCATAACAGCTCATCAAAGGATCGCCAGTAAGGGAATTCATCTCATAACAGCTCATCAAAGGATCGCCAGTAAAAATGTAGTTAGTAAAACGATCGTGGGGGAAAATACCTCTGCAGAGAAAATGTCGCCAAGCAAAGATTAGCGACAATACGCAGCTAAATGTAGTTTAACTGTGCAGGGCTTCTGGCGTTTATTGGGGATATGATTGCCTGGTTTAGGGCTAGGATAGGGATTAGGGTAAATTTAGGGATTAGTTTTAGGGTCACTGTTCACGGTTCATTTTCTATTTGTTCGCTGGTTTGTCTGGAGTGACATGCAAACAGAATGCTTAAGCACGCTGACGTGTAACTGAGGGTTCAGCGTAGAATAAGGGTTGTAATGAGGGTAAGGGTATGGGTTAGGAATGGAGTTATGGAGATTGTGGAGGTTTTAGTAGAGTTTTGGGTCATTGTTAGGGTTAGACCCTTGAACTGTTCTGTATTTAAAATTAGCTTTCTTGGCAACAGTATTACTGGCAAGATTTCTAAACTTTTCATTGCTTGTATTGAATGACTTAATTTTTTCAATATACCTTTTTGCGGACTACGTTTTCAGGTGGCTTGATTTTCCGGGGATATTTTCCCATAGAATCCGTTATGCACTAGGAAGGGACTGGTAGGCGCCCCCCACGCACCCGCCAGACAGTGCAGAGAATGTTCACTGTGGACACTATTCCTCAGCCAACTTTACCTTTGATGGGACTTCTTGGCCCCTGGAGGGTAATGGGGCCACCCACTCTTGATGATTCGGCAGTAATATCTACTGTGAGCGATGCCTGTATAATTGCTTTGTCCTGTGACACTCCTTGGCCTGTAGAAATCCCATTTGCAAATATCTCCAGCTGTTACTTTGGCAGGAAACCTCTGTATCCACAAGCCCTCAGTGACTTTCCAGGGTGCCCCAGCCTCAGAGCTCCTGGCGTATGTTGGCTGTGCTCAAGCCCCTGCCTTGGAACTGATTCGGCACTAGTACTAGGCCTTGTTTCCTCCCTGCATCCGCTATCCTCGGGCCTCTTCCCCCCGCTAGGGAACTAGGGGACACAGAACACCTAGTTGACACACAACTCTCTGATTGAAACCGGAAGATTGTGGGCAACCTCGGTTCTGTGGCACGGCACGGATAGGTGTAGCACTTATTCGCATGCACGCTGTAGTTGACTTTCTGTCAGATAACACAACTGACACTTTGGACTCATTTACACACCGTTTATAAAGTCCACACACATTACATATCATAAAACCATTCTACAAGTATGTTGGCTTTCACTACAATGAGTAAGCAAGCCAGGCTGTACGTATATTCATTTTGCCAATATTTGTCGCTGGGAGGAAGTATTGGTCAAGTGATTTTTGAATGCCACAATACGCAGAGTCTAGCAGGTCCTCTGTAAGAATTAAAAGGGCAGAAAAGCTGTTCCCTATGTTGAGTTGGGGCTGACAGCCAGTGTTTGGCATTGCTATGATAATAGTAAATTTCATTTTTTTTTAGAATGTCCAACCTATCCTCCCCCTCCAACCACCTAAATGCCCTTTCTGTTCACCTTCCTCCAGCTGTCACGCCCCCTGGAGGGCAAGGAAGGTCCTACAGCTCTGAGGACTCCACACTCCACTTTATCATGAAGTACCCACAGCAGGGTTGCAGCGTCACTCTGACACCGAGGTACCCGTGCTGACTAAAAGCCCAGTGAGTTACGGCTCTTGGGTGCAAAGTGTACGCCATTTTCAGAGCTTTCGGGAGACCCATACGAGGAACAAGCAGAGATTCTGGCCCTTGCCGCGTACGCCTGGGATGGAAGGAACGTACCAGAAGGCATAGGAGGTGGGTTTACTCGAAGTTTGTTTAGTTATGTGATAAGGAAAATATATATTGCAACAGCCTCTTTCTGAATCTGCCTGTCGCTACTCTCTGCCCTCTGCAACTCATCCAGAACAGGACTGCGAGACTTGTCCTTGGCCTCAAGCCCAAATATCATATCTCTCCAGGACTCAAATCTCTGCACTGGCTCCCAGTGGCTGCAAGGATTAAGTTCAAAACCCTCTGCATTGTCCACAAGGCCTTCTGGGGCCTGGCTCCTCAATACCTCCAACTCTCACTTCCTAAATATCTTCCCTCTCGAGCTCTTCGCTCATCCGCCTCCAACTCCCTCAGGGTCAGTCGCTTTTCCAATCAACGAGTTGGTGGTAGATCTCTTTCTTCGGCTGGAGCATCCTTCTGGAACAGAGTCCCTGCCTCCCTGAAACTGAAGGAGAACCACCTCCGGTTTCGGAAGCACCTTAAAACCTTCCTTTTTGCTTCTGCTTTCTCTCCTCCTTTCCCCTGCTGTAACTGAAACTGCACTGGTCACCTGGCTACCCTCTGATCTCGCACCCAGGTCCCCTCCACGGCCAGTTGGACACCTGCACTGCCTTCCTGGCAACCCCCTACACTTGTGACTGTCTCTGTATCCCTAGAGTCCCACTACCAGCACTTGACACTGGATGTCTGCACTTACCCTCGCACTTTCCACCAGCTGGCCGTAATATTATTCTTTATCCCATGCACTGCACTCTCCCTTCCCCCTTTATGTTCCCCCTTCCCCCTTCCCATGAACTTGCGCGATCTGAATGACACCTGGCCTAGTAAGATCGTTGTCTCTGTCTTCCCTCTGTTACCCCTCCTGTACCTCGTCACGCCTTGAAACACTTGTGTATAGGCGCGTTATAAATGCCATATCATATCATATCATATCATAAACACACAGAGCCTGTAAGGGGGATGGGTTATGCAGGATTGCTGGGTGTGTTGCTGCATTCCTTGCCTTGCAAGACAAATCACCACTGTTTTGTTTGTCATCTCAGAAATAACAGACTGTGGCTGGTTTAGTTCCACGTGTCGGGTGAACACCAAACAAACACCTTCTTGTCCTGAAAGAGACGGGTCAGAAACCCCAGCAGGCCACTGAGCACAGCACCTAAGCATGGTAGAGTGAGGTTTGAGGCCTCTTTCCACCTGCCAACAAAGCTTACTAAGAAAGGCAAAATGGGTGACTGTGGCTGCCATGTCGAGCAACCCTTTCTCTAAACCAAAGGTTCTCGACGCCCATAACGCTGAGCGTGTAGCTTATGGTACTGAGTGGAGTTTCCAGACTGGCCCTCCCTCTCCTCTGCCGCCTCGTAGATGCTTGCTTTGCTGCACATGGGATACAGTGTACTGATTTGACAGAGAGAAAACGAGAGCGGCAACAGCCCAGCCTGCAAGAGTTCACAGTTGTTTATCCTGATAAGATCTACTCCCCCATTCCTCTGACTTGTCGACTCCCCTCTAAGATCTCCTACCACCTTACACTACACACACACACTTCCCCACAGATGGCTACCACAGACCTAACAATTAGCTCTTTACCCCTATCCCACTCTCCCACATCAGCAGCAAACCACACCAAAGACAATCCTCTTTATCAGTTCTTGGGGTCCTGCGTATGAATAAAACTTCCAAGTTTATCCGACAAAATAATAGGAAGCAGTTTGGCACACAGGGACCGGGTATTCCAACCAGCGCCCATCACCACCACAGGTTTCGGATCTGCCTCTGCCACTGCCCCATTGATAACCCCCCTGTTTTTTCTTACAGCGCCAAGCACAGATAGGCCACCAATACTGGCAGAAGAGCACTATACAAGACGATTTACATTATAATATGAAATTCCCATGAAATCTCTGCGCTCAGGCAGACATGCTTGTTAGGCAGAATTATATGCAGTACCCTTTAGGAACACCACACACAATTAAGACTAAAAGTATCAGAACAAATTGACCTTTGGTACAAGCCTGTAGTACACAGTAAACTGGTAGTGATGGCTGAGCAGCCAGACTTATCTCAAGAGTAAGTGAGTAGTATCAGTATGACCTTCTCCAAAAAAAAATCAAAGACCACTGCAAAGCACTTCCTCAACAGACAGGATCTAAACCTAGCAACACCCCACCCACCTCTTCCAAGTGCACCATACCTGATTTCTCCTTCAGAGACATCACTGAATCAGAAGTTATTAACCTACTAAAAAACCTCAAACCCTCCCCCTGTAAAGGCGACATCTGCCCACCCAAACTAGTCAAGGACTGCGCAGACTGCTTTGCGCCGCTCTTCACGGCATTCATCAATGCGTCCTTTAAAACAGGCATCATCCCAGCTAACCTCAAAGAGGCATGGGTCCGGCCTCTCCTAAAAAAACCTACTCTCGACCCCCTACAACCTAACAACTACAGACCAATAACCACAGTGCCTTTTTTGCTTAAATTACTGGACAAAGCCGCACACTGCCAAATCCAACACTTTCTGGAAACCCACTCCATCCTCGGGACTAGGCAATCAGGCTTCCGGAAAGGACATGGCACAGAAACAGCCCTGGTAGATCTGAAGAATCAGATCACCCAAATCATGGACAAAGGCAAGCCTGCTCTTCTGCTCCTTTTAGATCTCTCAGCCGCTTTCGATCTGGTTGTTCACAAGACCCTCACCTCACACCTCACACACTCAGCCAACTTCTCCAAAGAAGCAGCCCTCTGGATCTCTTCCTTCCTAGAAGGAAGAGCCATGAAAGTCTTCTCAGGCATCGCCAACGCCACTCCCACGACAATACACTGCGGGGTCCCTCAAGGATCCTGCACTGCACCCACACTCTATAACTTGTTCACCAAGCCCCTCTTTAACAAACTTGACTCATATGGCATTACATACACGAACTACGCGGACGACACACAAGTACTTCTACCCCTTTCAGGATCATACAACGAAGACGCAAAGGCACTCCACACAATCTACTCCGTCATCAAGGCATGGATGGCAGTTAATGGCCTCTGCCTCAATGGTGACAAGACTGATATCATGATACTAGGCCAACAGAACACCCTAGACAAACTTGACAAACTATACGCCAACTTCTCCATTGACAACTCCATCATCCCCGTGTCCACAGCCGTAAAGACCTTGGGAGTATACCTTGACTCCTCTCCATCCATGACCAGACAAGTCAGCGCAATCACTTCTGCTTCCGCACACACCATCAAGCTCATAAATGCCATCAAGCCCTACCTCTCCAAACCTAATTGCCTCTCTGTAGCTAGAGCAACCATTGGAGCCAAATTGGACTACTGCAATGCACTCCTAGCCGGCACATCTGCCAAAAACATAAACAGACTACAAGTCACGCAGAACAATGCTCTTCGGGCCGCTCTTAGTATCCCAAGAAGAGAGCATATCACACAGGCCAGGCACTCAGCCCAATGGCTCCCGGTCAAAGAACGGATCACTCTCAAAATCCTCACCCTCACTCACAAATGCCTCTCTCTCTCCGCCCCGTCCTATCTATCAGAAACCATCCTCAAACCTTCCTCCTCCCGTCCTACCAGGACGCAATACTCTAACCTAATCTGCATCCCACTCATCAAAAAAGCCAAAGCCGGAGGACTAAGTTTCCCGTACATTGCAGCCAAGACCTGGAACGCCCTCCCTGCAGACATTAGAGCGGAAAACTCTCTTCCCATTTTTCGCAAGAAGTTGAAAACTTCATACCTTGCAAAATAACTAAAACGCTCAGGAATCCATGTAAATATACTGCATCTCTATTGTATACATGTCCACTGTAATTTTTGTATTATATGTAATTACTGTACCCTATGTAACTAAGATTTTTGCCTGTAACAAGCGCCGCAATGCCTCCGGGCTGACGCGCGCTCTACAAATTTGAATAAATAATATCAGAAGTTACACAAAGGACAGCAAATACTATGATTCAAACAAACACTGACTCAAGGTTTCAGAGTAAAAGAATATACATTTATTTACACATCAGTTGTATAACATCTCACTAAAGTAAAGCAGTTGAAAATTCACACTCTTAATATACCACACTACTCCCAATAGATTCTTGACAAGTTAAGTTAAAAAATGAAGTGTGAGCAAAATGGAACTCCAACAACTGAAAAGGGAGGGAAAGACAAAGTTCGATACAAATTGAGCAGCACCAACAGGTAAGTAAGCAGGGCAATATAGAAAGAGGAACTACAGTGATGGAATCAAATCAAAAAGACTTAGAGCCAAAGCCAATAGTCTTTTGCTCAAGATCACACAGTTCAGGGTAGTTTGCGGTTAAGTCTTTTCCAAGAGTTCCGGATAAAGTTGGTCGGCAGAAAAGTTAGTTTAAAGAGTAGAGAAGGACAAGCCCTCGGATTGGCGAAAGGTTTCACACACCTTCACCGCGGCTGGACGAAACGAACAACCGGATTTGCACAGTACCTTTAAATGGAGAAGAAGCTGTAGCTGAGGCGGACATTCCTGGCAGGTCCTGCAGGCTCACGGTTCCTGAAGCGACTGTCGGACTGACACGAAGTAGGAAGACTGGAGGGTCCTACACTGCCCAGGCAAGAAACCAGCAGCAGAACAAAGCAACAAATAAAAGGTGCGCTCCTTAAAACCCAAGCAGGGTCCGACCTTCCTGGCTATCCGGTTCACTGTAGATCTGTACAGAAAATTCGACCACAGGAGGGAGTCCTAGCTTGCAGTTTGGGTGAACTGGTTGGTCCCACCAGCTCAGGGGAAGAAGATTCCTGCTAGATCTTCTCTGTCGTTGGAGCTTGAAGATTCGGACCTGCAGCAGGGCTTCACCGGGCAGTACAGTCGTTGTAGGGGTCCTCTTCAGTCACCTCATCATCGGTTCTTTCGTTCCAGTGGTGACTCTGCCTTTCCAGACCTAGAGACCTGCTTTTTATGCAGTTTTCCCCCATTCACACAGCCTGGCTGTCAATCACACAGCAGGTTGGCTGTCCTGGCGGGACAGTCACCTAGCCAATCAAACAGGAGTGTGACTTGCGTTACCAAGAGAACCCATGGCAGAGGTCCTAAAACCCTTACCTCACATCCTGCCTACCCAGACTTTCAGGCGTCTAAGGAGGGATTCTGCGGAGAAGACTGTGAAAGACGGTGAACAATGGAACCAAACCTGGTTTGGCACGCGGAGTAAAACACAAGAAAGACATTTTCAAAAATAAATGGCGAATAAACCCAGCCGGAACCTTATACAACCGTATATGGCTCAGCAGGTTTAAGTTTGAGGCTTCCAAGATAGCCTAAAACAATACCAAGTTTATTTAAGATAACCGCGATAGGAAAAATAAGGTAGTTACCACTGCGAACAGCCAAGTCTTGATGAAAAGGGAGCGAAACAATGCTCCAAGAGAAACAGACAAAAATGGATAAGTATTAACCCTTTCCAGTACTCTATAAGATAGTTTGTACTGGGTCTGTGGATTTAAAAAGACTAATAAAGTCAATAGTAACTTTATATGTTCTGGGGGACAGTAGTCAGTCCCATAAAATGGAGCCTGAGTTGGGAAGTCTAAAAGACAACCCTGTGTCACTGCACTGAAGGTGATGTGTAACACACAGTAACAAGATGATGCCACTGGAGTTGTTTTAAAACTCCAAAACCAAAGAACACAAAAGTAAAACACACATCCAAATACATGGAAGAGTGGGGAAAAAAAGACTTACACTCTTCCCAGGAAAAAAAATAAAATCCTAGAAATCCAGTTCTCAAAAGGTAAGGGAAATTAGCACATTTTGAGAATCCTCCATAACAATAACTAATCCACACGCGATCACAAGACATGCCGTAAATAATCACCTAAACTAAACCTTTGGTGTTAAGAGAGGCCTATACATTGTACACACTTATTTACATTATCCTACTTCAGATCATTGACGAGGTGAGAGGTGTGGGGGTCTTGCCCTCCAAGTGACTTTTGGGGGGGGGATTAACAGTTGTCGGGTCTGGCACATCAGAGCGGGAGTGGACGGAGTGACACATGTTAGTTTAGCACAGAATATGTAACGACAGGAACATGGTTTTATTTGGGGCACTTTAGGGTGGTCAGCAAGGAAGGGTAACACTTCTGCTACATCAAAAGAAGGCTTGGAGGGGCACAGGGTGGAACAGGCAGTAATTTTCCAACAGTGGGAGTTAGAGGTCCAAGAGCGGCTTTGTTGAGATGGATGGGCCACAAGTCATGATTCGGCCCGGTCACACGCAAGGCAGTGATCGCACAGGAAGAATTAAAAGACTACACTGTTTGCTTGTAACAATTCACGCCAGAGCATCCGTGAGAAATGGGCTTGGGTGGCACAGGCACGGGAGGAAACATGTGGGGGCTGTCAGTGCTCGCTGTGCGCAGTGCTGCTGAAGGGAGAGAAGGCTTCACAGATACCAGAATGCGGCCTTGTCCAAAGATGGAGTCTGGGGTACACAAAATGGAGTCCAAATGTATCTTGCAATAGCCGCACTTCTGTATGTGCCAGGGACTAGTCCACTGAGGCCACAGGAGGGCAAGGAAGGGGTCCCCCACCATTGCAAGAGCAGGTGGTACCTTTTGGGTTGAATGTATGGGGAGGGGGGCAAACCGACCCCCTCCTTCCTTACATTCGTCCCACTCGGGCTGAATACAACAAAACAAAGGAGGTGATGGCTGGAAGGTTTAGAAGAAATCTTAACCTCTGGCATTGCTCTGGGCAACCTTCCAGACCATCGTTCTTCACCTGTGAAGCCATTACAGAACCTCTAGCTCCGTCCATTCCCACCCGGAACAAGAAAAACATCACCTGTGACAAACTGCTACCCCTCATCCTCCCTACACTCAATGCCATCCCGGAAAACCTGGACCCCGAAACTATGGTTAAGGAATTTAACCACATCGTGACCACATCTCTAGACTCTATTGCACCACTCAAACTTAGACAAAGCAAACCCAAAGCCCATCTCAATTCATGGTACACCCCATACCTAAAATCATTGGGCAAACAAAAAAGGCACTGTGAGACATCCTGGCGCGCACAACCTTCTGACGAAAATAAAGCCAACATCTGCTCCATCACAGCCCTATACAAAAAATAAATCATCCTAGCTAAACGCGAAACCTACAACGCTAGAATTGCCCAAGCCAACTCCAGCACGAAATAACTCTTTGTCATCCTCAAGGAGCTAGAAGCGCCCATCCCGGTGCCAGACAACTGCACCAAAGACCAACTCTGGTGCTCCAACATCCCTGTGCCAGACAACTTCCTCAAAGACCAACTCTGGTGCTCCAACATCCCTGTGCCAGACAACTGCACCAAAGACCAACTCTGGTGCTCCAACATCCCTGTGCCAGACAACTGCATCAAAGACCAACTCTGGTGCTCCAACATACAACAAGCTCTAGCCAACAAAGTCACTACCCTTCAAATAAAAATAGCCAAGAAAAAAGCCACACTCACCGGCAACAAACCCATTAGCGTCAACCTAGAACAACTAAGTAACTCTACCAATCACCCCAGATTCAAGTTTTCCAAAGTCACCATAAAAGAAACAGAAAATACCATACTATCTCTCAAACCCACCAACTGTCAAGGAGACCTATGCCCCGCTCAACTTCTAAAGGATGCAGCCAGAGATCTGGCCCCCTTTATCACAAAACTTATTAACTCACCCTTCTCCACCAATACCATCCCATCCAACCTCAAAGAATCATGGGTGCTTCCTCTACTGAAAAAGCAGTCCCTAGACCCACTAATACTCACTAATTACCGCCCGATTACTACAGTGCCGTTTCTCGTAAAGATCCTAGATAAAATGGCATACTCCCAGATACAAAAATACTTGGAAACCAACTCTCTACTAGGAACTAGGCAATCAGGCTTCCGGCCCCAACATGGGACAGAAACAGCTCTCATAGACCTCAAGTCACAGATAGACGAACTCCGGGATGAAGGAAAATCAGCCCTCCTTCTGCTCCTAGATTTATCAGCTGCCTTCGACCTGGTCGACCACAGGGTCCTATGCAGCCATCTGGATTCGGCAGCTCATTTCTCGAGTCTTCTCTCCTATGGCAGCAGCCAACCCCATCCCCATAACTTGCGGAGTGCCCCAGGGATCTTGCGTCTCACCCACCCTCTACAATATCTTTACCAGGCCCCTGTTCGACAATCTGGACCTTCTGGGTGTCACCTACACTAACTATGCAGAATACACTCAGATTCTCCTACCGCTTACCGGTGATTACGATAAGGATTTGCCATTGGTGAACAGGATATATCTCATCATCCAGGCATGGATGGCCACCCACGGTCTATGCCTGAATGATGACAAAACAGAGATCATCATCCTGGGCACTCCCTCGACCCTCAAAAAACTCAGCCCCGAATACTCAGCATTCAACATAGACAATAATATTATTACTGTCGCCAAGGAGGTCAAAACACTGGGTTTCTATCTGGACTCCACTCTCTCCCTCAGCAAGCAGGTAAATGCCTTTGCCTCGGCCACGGCATACACATGCAAGTTGATCAGAGCAGGCAAGGCCTTCCTGTCTCAGGACAGTTGCATCACCCTAGCCAGAGCCCTCACCTTATCCAAGCTGGACTACTGCAACGCGCTATACATAGGAGCCAATAAACAAACCATCAAAAAAATCCAACTCCTACAAAATAATGCGCTAAGAGCAGCCCTAGGAATCCCCAAGAGAGAACATATCTCTAACACCAGAAGAGCCAACAACTGGCTCTCCACTCACGACAAAATAAAACTAAAAACTGCCTCCCTCACGCACAAATGCTTGAACAATGCAGCACCCCGCTACCTATCCGACAGATTCACTTTGAAGCCTACCACAAGAATCACCAGCCTCGCCAACACCAACTACCTCTGGATCCCCAGATACAAACATGTCAAAGTAGGAGGCAGCAGCTTCCAGGTCAAGGCAGCACTCCTATGGAACTCACTACCTTCCCCTCTAAGAATCAATCAATCCTATCACAGGTTCTGTCAAAGCATCACTAGTTGGCTCAAAGATGCAGACATCTAGGCATATACCTTGCTGACTTTGCCCGGCACCTCTCTCTACACTGCATGCACCAACCACTGTGTAAAACTATGCATGCCATCAATGTACCCGCCTGTATATATCGTAACTTCATTGTGCCAACATGTAACCAAGCGGCACTTGCACATAATTGTATTTTACATGTTGTAACCAAGCTTTGAATATCCTTATGCCTTGCGCCTGAATACCCTCGGGTCTGGAGCGCAATACAAATAATAATAACCTAAACTAAACTAAAGACCCTATGCCAATCAGGCTTGGACCCACCCCAAAAGGGAAATTCCAGCCCAAACTACTTGGTCACATCCCTTCTGCATGAGACCACAAGCATCCCCAAACATGTTTGCCTTGTTGTGCCTCATCAGTGAGGAGCAGCTTGGGTCTCTAGGCCCAGGAGGCACGAGAACCACGTCTGGGCATACCCGTCCCACTCGGGGTGACTACAACAAAACGAAAGAGGTGATGGCTGGAAGGTTTAGAACAAATCTTAATCTCTGTCATCGCTCTGGGCAACCCTCCAGACCATCGTTCTTCGCCATTACAGAAGTACTGGAATCCTATTGATGGATTCCATACACCCCAGTAGCCATCTGCAACCTATTGACACATTCCATACACCCAACTAAACATCTAGAACCTATTGATGGATTCCATACACCCCAGTAACCATCTGCAACCTATTGACACATTCCATACACCCAACTAAACATCCGCAACCTATTGATGGATTCCATACACCCCAATAAACATCTGAAACCTGTGGCCTCATTCAAGACACCCTATTAAACATCTGTAACATATTGACACATTCTATATACCCAAATGCACATCTGCAACGTATCAATGCATTCCATACACCCAACTAAACACCTGCAAACTGTGGTTTCATTCTCGATACCCCAGTTAACATCTGCAATGAATGCACTCATTCCTTCCACCTCACGCAACATCTGCAACCTAATGACGGATTCTATACACCCAACTAAACATCTGGCAAATATGACGACATGCAAAGACAGACGTCCGCCCACGTAAAGGATTTTAGCTAATGCATGCATGAGTGTCATGAACACACGGAACACAGGTATGTCCTGGCAGTTCCCTTGCATCTGTTGACAGCTCTCTATTTGCTGAATATTGCGGTTCTGAATGAGGACATCAGTGAGGCAATAAGCACTGAAACGATGGGCCATTACTGCCTAAGGTAATGCCCCCGAGGCCCACAGTTACAGGCCAGAGTGTAGCAAGGGCCTTAATGAAGGCCGTGGGGGCATTACCGTGGCCAGTAACCCATCGGTGGGCTTATTGCCATCAGTACCCGGCCCGTTAGACCGGGGTAACGGGTCCTGGCTGCAAAACGCAATGCGTCTCGCAGCAGGGAAAAAAAAGTTTTAAAAAGTTACAAGAAAATGCCCACTGCAGACAGAAAATGTAGTCCATTTTCTGTTTCCGTGGCAGCCATAGTAACCAAAGAAAATGGCCACCATGGAAGGGGAGAAGGGAGTATGCATAGTCCATTCTCCCTTTCCATGGTGGCCATTCACTTACATTGAGAAAAAAAAATAAACATAAAAAATGGCCACCTTGGAAAAGGGAGAAGGGACTCCCTTTCCATGGTTGCCTTAAAAAATAAAAGAGTGTACCCGGCGCACGATGCACACAAGTGCGCCCACGGGATTACACATGAAGTGGATTTGCCTCGCCTGGTACTAATGACAAAAAATGTGGTCAAGGCAAGCTGCCCTTGCATCTCTGGAGGCATGGAGATAGTACATGAGCACAGCTCAAAGGAATATACAAACAGTATCTAAACAAAGCAAGAGAGCATAATTAATTGTCAGGGTTCTTAAGGATATATAAGATTTGCTGAGAAATCGTAGCAAAAGAAACTCCCTGCAAAACAACTGTCCCTCTCAGGCTAATGCTGTCAGCACAGGGAGGGCAGTCACATATAGGCGTGATGTAACTGCTGTGAAGATGGTACACATCCCATATGGAAAGCTTCGCCCTGTGATGGAACCTCTTAATGAACCAAAAGGGAAAGGCATACATGTATTGATGTATTTAATTAAAATGTTTCTATTGCAGGAAACAAGCACAGATAGATTTGTATTTGTATTTATTGGGTTCATGTAACGCTTTACTCCAAAGCGTGTTACAATGTAACAAGAATAGATAGAATGATAACAAGAGAAGGAATTTACAATTCATGAATCAGACCAGTTTGCGCTTTACAATTTGACACACATATAATGTACAATCATAACATCGCATGCACTGAGATTCGCAAATGTATGTAGTTCCAATAAATAATTACAGTAGTGAAAAGAAATATTATCTTGTTTTGTATATTATATCTATGTAACCTGTTGATAAATGTCGTTTGTATGTCTTGTGTAAACGTGTATACAACTATATACACAGTATAAAAGCAAAAGAAATAAAAATTACTTAAACGCAATTTAAGAAAAAGACTTTAAAATGCAGATGTGCCTAGCCATGCTTTCAGAGCTTTTCTGTAACATTGGCATGTTGATATATTTACAGCCTCAGAGTAAAGGCTTTAACTTGCATCCTGATTTTGTTGTCATGCATGAGTGTTGGCCACGTAGGCAGCTTATAATTGTGCATGCATGCAATTGGTTATAGATTTATAGAATTGAAAATGATGAAGGCAAAGTGGGAGTTGCCAATAGTTTGCAAGAGTTTTTTGGCAGATGTTCGTCTTTTCACTTCTCTCTTCTATTCATGTTTAATAAACTAGTGTGAATAAGTAAAATGCATTTGGGAAAAATAGAAAGCATTAGACTTTCAATATATGTAAAGCCGTACCAGCGGGATCTTGTAGCGGTCCAATATATTCGCCATTGCCATAGAAACTGAAGATGCTATACCACCAACAAAGCCAATCAGAGAGGGCTGAGCTTGACAGATGAAGTTAGGCACAGGTGTCTCTGTTCCTGTGAGCATTGATATGACCCCCTCCTGGGCCTTCACGTCCCACATGCAGGAGTCAGATATCTTCAGCCCCAGGGTGGTGTTTGGCAGAAGGTCTGTGCTGTTATTTATCTCAGAGGTTGCGAGCAGCATTCCCAGAACGTCTCGGTAATAGCGAATCTGGAAACTATGTAAAAAGGTAACAGTTTACATGATAAATAGACTGAATTGCACCTGGAACATTGCTATAGCCTGAACCTTACAGTATACATTGCGCCTGGATGCCCTCAGCTTTGGTGCTTTAGAAATGAAATAACAATAACTATAACATTGTGCCTAAATACCCTCCATATAAATGGGACGAGTAGAAACCAAACCCACTGTTCAGGGGAGATGCTGGTGCCCGAAGGCGTAGTACCACAAGATAGGGCAATAGCACATGGTCATAATATTGCCCACAAAGAGAAGGTATTCTGGATCTCTTTTATATTGGCATAGGTGTAAGAGCTGCTGCATCACTCATTTCCTCCTAGAGAAGGTCACGTTCAGAGGCCCAATTCTTCATTGGGTTGGTCTGTTTCTGCCAAATGGTCATCAGAAATGTACTGTTGCTGTCTATCAAACCCCACCGTAGACACCATATTGCAGGCCCCCAAGGATCAGCTCTAGCTTTTCCTTGCTTCTTCTCATCAGGATATTGCATGTTTCCATGTCTTCTGTAGGTAACTCTGTTCAGTGCACACTTGCCAAATCAGAGTGCGGGCTAGCCAGTATACGGGTAACCATCTGAGTGCCCAGTGGGGGCAGATGGAATAGGAATTAGACTGTGTTAGGTAGCTCTGCACGGTGGAGTGGAATTCAGCATTATCTGGCTATGTAGTAACCCTTGGCAATCTGTAAGATATATTTTGCGGTTATACCTAGTACTTTGTGGTATTTTTTATAGTGGTATTTTTGCTATGGTGGTGTTTTTGCTATGATGGTATTTTTGTGGTATTTTTTATAGTGGCAAGACTAATTTTAGAATACTGCCTAATAATTGTTTCACCCGGGTCACTAACAGTAAACAAATACTGGACCTTATACACTCTAAATAAATGGCTAATGCTCTGCTGTGATGTTTTATGTACAACATCATGATGGTGCCGTTTTGGCTGTGTTCTAACAATTGTGAAGCATATAATTGAAATACAACACATTAATTCAACTTCTCTAAGTAAAATAATTCACTGCAGCTACTTTGCTTTGAGATATTTCTTACCGCATATTTCTCTCCCTATGCATGTCAAATCAATAAGACTGATTGCAAAAAGAAATACACTGAAACTAAATTACCTTTTCGAATGTGTTCTGGATAAGAGAAGGCATCTTACACCCATTC
Source organism: Ambystoma mexicanum (assembly GCF_040938575.1). Lineage (NCBI taxonomy): Eukaryota > Metazoa > Chordata > Amphibia > Caudata > Ambystomatidae > Ambystoma > Ambystoma mexicanum. The sequence continues at coordinate 7,169,569 of NC_090930.1, read as the reverse complement.
CAGGTCAATCTCTTGAGTTCACACTGAATTTAGGATAGGAGCAAGGTATCCTGAAACCAAGAAGCAGAGCAGAGGAACCGCTCGTGACCCGCTGGAAGGTATGGCACCCTGAGCCCACTGTTGTCCCGCTGGACGTCCCTGTTTCTGATCAAACTTAGAAGGTCTGCAAAGGTGCTTTGAAACTTTTGGAATAGTGGGACTAACTATTCTCGGCACCTCCACCTTAACCTGAAAGCAAGCCTTATTGGAAGTTTTCCTGGACCAACCCGTCGACTGACCAGCTTGCGCTGGACCTTTGCCCTGGAACTGCTGCCTTCTCGAGTTGACACTTGTGACTTTGGAAATCATATGCTCTGGGTATAAGGCACTGTCCCGCTGCGTTTCATACACCTAGCATTCCTAGGTCTGAAATTAGGAGAGTATGCCTGAACATGCGTGCACGTGGTCACTGTGTCTCCCAGCCATGATGACAAACTTTGAGGGTGCCCTGCTACTGTGCCCCCCTTTGTCCTAAGACGAGCTGCAGTGGATTTGGCCTAATCCTTTCCTCAGAAAGCAGAGAAATCGCCACTGTCCTGCCATGAAATCATCCCTGGAACTCAGCCGCTGAAAGCCACTGAACTGCACCAATGCAGCATTTGAATCTGCAACCGAAGTGGACTCGACTGCCGAAGTTTGGTCCGAGTGCTCCGAGGCTCGGTGAGTACTTGCAACTCTGACCGGCGGCCCCTCGCACATCCATCCATTTTTACACACAAGTGTTCCCTGGGAGCCACTCTTCTTCATCGAGGTAGCCTGCATTACTGTCCTATTCCCAACTCTTGTATTGTTTTCTGCCCTCGTGGGAAGACCCTCCTCGAATAGTGGGAACATAGTCTTTACTGCCTCACCCACTTTCCTGAGCTGATACAGCCCCTGGAAGAGACCCTGTTTTGCTCTTCTGCATGATTGCGTGCACCAGCACCAAAAGTACTTTGGAGCACAAGGCTCCCCTCATCTTAGTGATTGGACTGACTCCCAGTTAGGGTTTGATAGGTGAAGGATTTCCTAAAGTATATTTGCACTGTTTTCTCCCTTTCTTTACAGGTTGTTGACCCTCACTGTGCACTGTAACTTTAGGCCATTGGTAACTGTATATATGTTGAATAGTAACTGTATATATGTTAAATAGTAATGCTGTGTTGGTTTAGTTATTACTGCTGATATTTGCATTGTGCTTGATTTAAAAGGCCTTTAATAAATGTATATGTAGTTTTGATATATACACCTGACTGAGAGTAATTTGCAGTGTCCTTTAAGGTGTGTGCTCATTGTGGGCTTTCAATCACCCTCACCCCTTCCGAGACCTAGTCTTGACCGCCACCAATTCTACCTGGATTGGTTTGGCTTGTCCAGAAGGTTACCCTGTTCCAAGAAACTAGGCTGGCCTTCTGAACCTCTGTCCACCAGGTCAGAATTCAGAAATCCATCTTAACACTAGTTAAAGTGCAAACTCTCGCTAAATGTGACTGCTGAACTGCTGAGTCTCGATGTTGAAATGCAGAGTCCATACTCCTACACTCCCCCCCTTTTTTCCTTGCCCGAATATAACCTGAAATCACTGCAGGAAAAGCAAACATACCATAATTCCAATAAACCACATCTCAATAGACAAAAATAAATAACATGCCAATGGTAATATCATACATGAGAAACATTATGTATATATCTCTATTCCTGAGCAAAAGAAAGAAATAAAATCTTTAAGAAAAAAAATATTTTCTTTTTTTTGGAATATGTCTCTTTTTTTCTTGTTTTTTAATTTTTATTTGTACCTTTTGATCTCCTTTATCTTTTATTCTTGTAATTGGTGATCTACTTTTTAATTTGTTTGGAATTTTTTTGGGAATTTTCTTTTTTAACTTTTAAAATCTCCTTTTCACATATTCGCACTATTTACACCGATCCACCTGCCATGGCAATTCTATTTAATGGGTAAGTGCTTCACTTTGTTTTACTCCCTGCTAGTTTCAACTCGCTCTAGTGTTTTCACTTCATTTTTCGGGTGAAAGGTCTTAATTTGATTAACATGGACAAACTGTTCCACTGTTGATTCTCCCTCCTATTTGGCAATTCTGCAGACCACAGGTGAAACCTGATCTACAATTCTATATGGCCTTTGCCATGCTGCAAGGAATTTAGAGTTTGTATGCTTACTCTTCCCGAAATTAAATTTGTATACCTGCTCTCCTATTTCATATTCTCTCACAGATGCCTTCCTATCATAATATGTGTTTGCACCGCCAGCTGCCTTCTCAAAATTTTGCTGCGCAAATGCAAACACATACTGCAAGTGCTTTCTCAACTCTTCCACATATTCATGAATTGGGGACGCATTTATAAGCATCTGTTCATTTGTTCTATAATGTAAGTGTTGTGGCAGAACCATTTTTATTCTTGTCAATATTTCATGGGGCTGAAATGTGTTGATTTAGAGGGTGTCGATCTGATAGCCATTAGTACCAATGGAAGCCACAAATCCCAACTGGATCCTGCTTCAGCTACAAACTTTTTGAACATATCAACTATCAATCTGTTACACCGTTCCACTCCCCCTGAAGAGCAGGGCCGGTAAGAAATGTGTAGCTTCTTCTTCACACTAATGCACTAGTGAAATGATTTCCATGGTCTGACTCTATTGTTTGAGGTAAACCAAATCTTGAAAAAATATGATTTACAAGTTAAGTGGACGCCGTTTGCACACTGCAGTCTGGAGCTGTATTGCACTCCACCCATTTGGACATTAGACAAGTGACTGTCAGCATGTGCCTGTTTCCCCTTGCAGATCTCTTCATTGGCCCGACATAGTCGACTTGTAAATCAGACAATGAGACTGACACACCCCTTTTCATCAATGGTGCTCTAAGAGCTGGTGACGCAGGCTGAAACTGTGCACACACTAAACACCCTCTGGTGTAGAGCTCAACATCTTGGGACATGTGTGGCCAACAGGCATAATCTTTTAAAATGTCCAAAGTTTTCTGTGAACCTCTGTGACCTGCAGATATGGCATTGTGGGCATGATCTAACATCAATCCCCGAAATGACGAAGGCACTACCCATTGGACTTGGCCTGTCACAGATTCTCTAGTCATCAGCCTATCCTGTATTCTAATTCTCTTTTTGTTTTTAAATAGCACCCTTACTTCCTCTATCCCTTTGCTGTCCTCTTCAGAGGATTTTGTTCTGCATCTAGCAAATGGTTGTAGAATGGGCCTAGAATAAGATCTTCCTTTTGTGCCTTAATCAAGACCTGATCCGGAGTATCAAAACTCCATTGTACTACAGGCTGTTCAACTGTTTTTGGAGTTTTGGAACATGTTATCTACCTGTATTTCACCAAGCTGGTGCTCAATAGGAAATAACTCCCCCATTACAGCTTCAATTGCGGCTAACTGATCTGCCTTGTCTTTCCCTTCTTTGTCTTCACCTGGTGTTTTCAAATGACCACATATTTTCCTCAAATGGATTATCAGGTCATTTTCGGACACACGTTTGTCTATAGGCTGAATCATCTTGCCATGTTTAAGTGGCTTCTTGTTATAGGTGAGCATCCCTTTCACCTTGCAGCCAGGTAAATACTCCACAAAACTATTTTGCGCATAATCAGAATCAGTTACTAAAACTATTTCTTTGAATCTATGTTCTACTGCTGTAGATATTGCCTTGTAAATAGCAGCCCATTCTCCAACTTGACTACCTTTGGGACCTATTCTCATGCTTACTCTTGGAATGTTGTCACATTTAAACCATATGTTTCCTATTCCCGCTACAAGCTCTTGTTCCGTGTCATTTTCTACATGCTATGCACAATCATGTAACTCTGCTAGTCCTTGAGCAAATTTTTTTTTATTTATTTTGTACCATATTTCACTTCTACACAAAATCCCTGAAGTGCCAATGTCCACAAAGTATTTCTTGACTGGGCCAAATTCCCTATCTAATTCTCTTGCTTTGCAAAAATTGCAGAGGCTTGTGATTTGTTTCAACATTCACCCACTCCCCTTGAATTATGGGGCAGAAATGTTTTACTGCCCAGACAGTGGTCAAAAGCGCTTTATCACATTCACTGAATTTGATCTCTACCTGTGACAATGCTTTGCTAGCATATGAAATGGTTTTGTTATTTGCGTCATGTTTTTGATATAACCCTGATATAACTACAGGGTTCATATGCCTCCCTGAATACCTCATGTGGCACCGGGGTTAGAGCCAATTCATACATCGTGTAGAACTCTGGGGGGAGTCCATCACTCCCTGGTGTCTTGCTAGTAACTAGTGACTTGATTGCCTTGTTTACATCCTCAAGTCAGACATCCCTCTCTAGTATCTCGCTTTGTGTTTTGCTTAGTCTGGGCAGACCTATTTCCTCCAGTGTGCCCAGTATGTCTTCTTGGGGCACCTCGGAGTCGTGACCATACAAGCGGGTATAGAATTATGTGAAGGTGTCATTAATTGATTGCTGTGACCTATGTACCTCTCCTACTGTTGTTAGTTGTCTCTGGCATTCCCTCTTACACAGCCATGATAACAGCCTGCTAGGCTTATCCCCTCCGCGTGTGTTCTAATAGTTTTCACCATATGATCGAACTTTGACAATCTCCCCCAGGCTTCCTGACAACTGTGACTGGCTTCTCCCAATTTGGATTCCTCCCCCCTTGTTCCCTGGTTGCCAGCTTCCATTTGTCTAATCTCATCCTCCCGTTTGTCCAGGTCCATCCTCAATGTTCTCCTGATTTCCCCTTCACCGGCTATAACCTCCTCCCTCATTACTACTTTCAGTGCCTCACACACCGTGCTCCAGTCTTTCACACTTCCCACATTCCTCTCAATATATTACTCTAATTTATTTTGGAGGTTCATTCTGAAGGCTCGATCCATCAGTGCATCCACTGGCATGCGCCACAAGGGTATGGGAGGCCTAGGGCCCCACATCTGCCACTCTATTATTAGTGGCGAGTGGCCGGAGAATGTTCTGCCCAAGTATTGTGCTGACTCTATTTGCGATAGGTGGGTTCTGCTGATTAATAAATAATCTAATCTGGTGTACAGACCATGTGGCGAAGAGAAATAAGAGTATTATGTGTCCTTCGGGTGCTGTTCCCTCCATACATCCACTTGGTCTAGGTTCCCCATTGCTGTGTTCAGTGCCAATGTGGCTGCCTCTGCCTGGTTCATCGGTGGGTTAGACCTATCCAAGTCCAGGTCCCTTACGCAATTGAAATCACCCCCATCCCCAAATAAAAAAGCAATCATGAAATGGGGTTATTTTGGTACATAGCATGTTGAGGTGAGTGGGGATCGCGTGGTTTGGGAAGTAGGACTTGATTATACAAATTTCTGTCTGCTCAATGCAGCCTCTCAAAATTAGGTACCTTCCGCCTGCATCTGCCTCCATTCACAATAATCGGAAGGGTACAGTGGGACTTATCCACGTTTAGACCCTGCGTGCATATTTGGAGTATGCCGCACCATATCCTTGTCCCCCCCAGTGCTCCCCAGTTTGACTATAACGTCCTCTGTGAGTTGATTTTCCTGCAGTAGGGCAATCAACACTTTTTGCCTGCTCAGAAAGGATTTAATCTGAGTTCAACGTATATGTGTGCCCATCGCCCTTATATTCCACATTACCACCTTAATGTTAGCTGCCATGACTGTGTTCCTTCATTTCCCCCTGCTGCCCCTCATCCTCCGGCTGCCCCTGAAGCTGTCTCACAGCCACCTCTTCCTTCCATCTCCACCAGCTCAGCCCCCCTTTGCTCCTAATCGTCGAGTGTGACCGTCCCCCTACTTCTAACAGTTCATGTGAAGAGCTTAGAACATTTCGAACAGTAAACAAAACTAAACAACCACGCCCAGCTGCTGCTCTGTCACCTTTGCAGCGCTCAGTTGCCCCCGTACCACTTTGACCCATCTGGGCCCTTGTGTGCGAGTTTGGTCATGCCAGTAAAAGGCCAGCACTAATTGTTTAGTGGGTTGGACCTAAAAGCCCAGGTCATTTTGCCCAGTAGGGATCCCACTGAACTTAGGTTCCTCAACATGGCTACAATGAACATTAGACGTTGTGCCGGAGATTCCCAATAATTATTTTGAAGAGCAGCCACATTTCCACTCACCCACCACCCTCCTTGAACCAGGCATAGCTCATGTGACTGCTTCCTCCCCTTCAGCCAAGTTGTTGTGTTCCAGACACATGTTGGCTGCCGCCGGGGTCTCCAAGAAGATGGCCGTCTATTTGTATCACCTTGAGCCTGGACGGATACATCAGTATGTATTTTACGTTCAATTGTCTGAGTCTGGCTTTGACCGGGACAAAAGAGTTTCTTGCCTGTTGTACTGTGGGCGTGTAATCCGGGTATATGGCTATTTTGGAATTGTTGCGTATCATCTCTCCTCCTTCCCTTGAGTATTTTAGTATAATTTCTCTGTCTTGGAAGTTTAGAATCTTAGCGATCCTAGGGGGGGAATAAGACCCCGGTGGAGGCCTTTTTTGTAATGATCTGTGGGCCCTCTCCACCACAAATCCCTGTGAGAGCCGTACAGTGCCAACCTCTTGCAATAGCAGTGTTTCCACAAATCCTATGGGATTCGGGCCTTCCATCCCCTCAGGAATTCCCAGCAAGCACACATTGTTGCACCGGGCCCGTCCTTCAGCATCTTCCAATCTTGCTTCTAACATTGCATTTCTCCTCTCTAGTTCTTTCACTCCTAATTGTAGGTCTTTTGTGGTCTCCGTTGTTTCTTGTAGCCCAGTCTCCACAGCAGTTACTCTTTCCGCTAGATGGTGTATGTCCTGCCTCATTAGTTGCTTGTCGCTCTTGATTTCCTCAATGTTGGTGTCTATGAATGATTGCAGTGCAGCTATGGACTCTAGCACCTGTCCATCGCTGTTGCTGTCTTCAGGGGCCTTTAGTTCGTGAGCGCCCTCGTATTGCCCTGCGCAGATTTGCGTGGTCTGGTTGCAGCGAAGGAATCCATGATTGTGGACTTTCTTTTTCCTTTAGGTAGGGACATGCTCTTCTTTGCTTATGCAGTAGCAGGCTATTCTCTATAGCCTGAAATGTTGTCTCCCTTGCCGTTGTCCCACTTCTAGATGCAAATTGAGAATTTTCCAGGCCTTAACAGCTCCCAGCAGCGTTTACTAGTGCCAGAGGTAGTGGTCAGGGTGTCTTTGTGCGCCTGTGTGGACCCTACCTTTTGATTGGCAATGCCATTTACAGTTCTGCCTTCACACCGCTTTGCATTTATGCGTTACGATCACGCTTGTATTGTGATCAGGATTGACCCGCAGCTGTATGAAATGTTCTTTTATCTCTCATTCCGGGTGTTTCCCCCTGTCTTTCTTCAGTGCTTGGCCGCCATGCTCTGAGCAAGTAGGCCCGTGCCTCTTGCAGGCATCCCGCTCTCTGCTGTTTCATGTGTGCGCTATAGTGCAGTGTTAGGCAGAATTATATGCAGTGCCCTTTGGGAACACCACACACAATTAGGACTACAAGTGACAGTACAAATTCACCTTTGGTACAAGCCTGTACTACACAGTAAAGTGGTAGCGATGGCTGAGCAGCCAGACTTATCTCAAGAGCAAGTGAGCAGTATCAATAGTTACACAAAGGACATCAATTACTATGATTTAAACAAACACTGACTCAAGTTTTTTTAGTAAAAGAATATACATTTATTTACACTTCAGTTATTAAACATTTCACTATTATTAATCAGTTGAAAAATCATGATTCTAATACACTACACCACACCCAATAGATTCTGGACAAGTTAGGCTCAAAATGAAGTGTGAGCAAAATGGCACTCCAGCAATTTAAAAGGAAGGGAAAGACAAAGGTTAGGCAGAAATTGAGCAGCACTAACAAGTTATTTAATTAAGCAGGGCAATCTAAAAAGAGGAAATACAGTGAGAAAATCAAATTCAAGGGACCTGTCCCAAAGTCAATGGAACAAAGTCTTTGCAGAGGATCACACACTCCAGGGTAGTTCGCGGTTAAGTCTTTGCCAAGAGTTCAGAACGAAGTTGGTCGGACGAAAAGTTACTTTAAAGAATAGAGAAGGACAAGCACTCGGTTTGGCGAAAGATTTCACACACTTACACCGCGGCTGGACGAAACGAACAACCGGGTAGCACAGTACCTTAAAAGCGAAAGAATGCTATAGCTGAGGCAGACGTTCCTGTCAGGTCGTCCAGGTTCACGGTTCCTGAAGCGACAGTCGGACTGACAGGAAGGAGGAAGACTGGAGGGTCCTGCACTGCTCAGGGAGGAAACCAGCAGTGGAGCAAAACGACAAATAAAAGGTGCGCTCCTTAAAAGGCAAGCAGGGTTCGTTCATCCTGGCTATCCGGTTCACTGTAGCTCTTTACAGCAAATTCGACCAGAGGAGGGAGGTATGGCTAGCACTTTGGCGAACTGGTTGGTCCCACCAGCTCAAGGGGAGAACATTCCTTTCAGATCTTCCCTGTCGACGAAGTTTGGAGATTTGGACCTGCAGCAGGGCTTCACCGGGAGGTTCAGTCGTGGTAAGGGTCCACTTCTTCCAGCTTCTCTTCAGTTCTCTCATTCCAGTGGCGACTCTGCCTTTCCAGCTGCAGAGACCTGCTTTTTATGCAGTTTCCCCCATTCACACAGCCTGGCTGTCAATCACACTGCAGGGTGGCTGTCCCGCCGGGACAGTCACCACAGCCAATCATACCAGAGTGCGACATGGGTCTCCAAGAAGACCCTGTGCAGGGAGTCTCAAACCCCTCCCTCATATCCTGACCCCCTCAGACATTCAGGCGCCTAAGAAGGGCTTCTGTGCAGAGGTTGCCAAAGGTTGGCGAACAAAGGAATCAAACCTGGTTTGGCGCACAGAGAAAAACACGAGAAAGACTTTTTCAAAAAGAAATGGTGACTAAACCCAGCCGGAACCGTATAAAAATCTATATGGTTCAGCGAGTTTAAGTTTGAGGCTACTAAAATAGCCTAAAACAATACCAAGGCTATTTAAAATAACCGCAGTAGGAAAATAGGGTAGTTACCAGTGTCACCAGCCAAATCTTAATGAAAAGAAAATGAAACAATGTTCCATGGGAAACAGACAAAAAGGGATAACTATTAACCCTTTCCAGAACTCTATGTAATATAGTTTTTACTGGGTCTGTGATTTTAAAAAGACTAATAACGTCAATGGCAACTTTACATGTTTCTGGGAGACAGTAGTCAGTCCCAGAAAATGGAGTCGGAGTTGGGAAGTCTGAAGAAGACAACCCTGTGTCTCTGCACTGAAGGTGCTGTGTGACACACAGTTAAAAGATGATGGGCCTCATTACACGTTGTGCTGTAAAATCCGCAAATTACCAGCATGGCGCCCTTAACGTGTCCGCCCTTGTAGGAGTGCGCTAATAGCGTACCATTACGAGTACGCGGACACGAGCTTTGCGCCATGCCGGTAATGCCCCTCCAGCCTTGCCGTTAATCTCCTCCAAAAGTCACTTACCGCCTTCCACGACAGTGCAGATAGCGACTCCGCCTTGACGCATCGTGCAAATAGCGGCCACCGCTAATAGCGGTGACCATTAAATACCGGAAACGGAAATAGCATCATCGCACAGGCATAGCCCTCAACCATTTGTGTTGCAAAGGCGGGTGAAATCACCCGATTTTGTTTTTGGCGGGTGAGACGCCCATTGGAATGTATGGGCGTCCAGGAGGCTTGGTGGGTGAGTCAGCCCTTTACAAGGCGGGTGACACCCGCCAAAAGCGTGTGAGTTGAGAGCAATGGCACAGGAACGGGAAAGAGCACGGCGGCCATCTTTAAAAACACAATCCATTGCCATCCTCTGCCCCCTGTACCTGTTCGTGTTACCTTGCTGCCTGAGACCCATTGCTACACTGTCACCATGCCCAAGGCATTAAAAAAAACAACAGATCGCCATCGAAAGGAGAAGTTCTCTACCGAGGAGTTAGTGATGCTGACTCAAACCTTAGCGGACAATGCAGAAGTGGTCTTCGCAAATGACATGCGGCGGGAGACCCTCCTAAAGAAGAAATCAATCTGGGCTGAAGTGGCAATGAAAGTGAGTGCTGTAGGCACCAGCACGCGAACTGTACGCAAGTGCAGAAAACGATGGGACGACCTGAGACTCCGGGTCAGGATGATCCTGTCCGAGAACCACAAGACTGCCACCGCTGGAGGATCAGGGTCACCGATCAAGCTGAAGGAGTGGGAGGAAACATGTGCAAACCTCATTGGGGTAGAATGTTATGAGGGAGTCAGGAGGATGGAGCATGGCGTGCCGGACACTTCTGATGGAGGTAAGTGCACTGATGCAAGCATGCAATGTGAATGTACAAGTCCCCACAAATGGCAGCCCTGGATCACTGCATGGATGGCCCGGCATCCACACATGCATCCCACCCTGCGCATGTCAGCGCCAGACCCCAACACACACACATGCATACATCAACAGAGCCAAGTGCCACACACAACACTGCATGGATGAGGCACTGAAATGACACCTCACCTGCTTCTTCCACAATGAAGTTCAAACGGCCCCAAATGAATTCATGATGTAGCCTGCATTGAGTACATGCGACCATAACCAATGACATCCCCCTTCTTGTCCCCGACAGGGTCGCATACAGACAGCGAGGGAGCACCCCAGGCACCCCCTGTGCAAAAGAAGAAAAGACCACAGCCCAGCGAGGACGCACCAACAACATCAGGTGGAAAAAGGCCAAGGCCCCTATTGCAGCGCCCAAAACAACTCCTGCGCGCCACTGCCAGTGCCACGCAAAACCCTACTGCCCTGCCTCTGGAGGTCCACTCCCCCCCCAAATCACCGCCACCGAGGATCCACCCTCAGCTGCTGCCAGTTCGGCAGGGGAGGCCGCAGCCATTGCCCCATTGTCCGACGTGGATGAGCCCACGGAAATCGATCTGCCGATGCACATCCTAAGCCCTGCTGTAACCCCTGAGCAATCACCCCTACACACACCTTGCTCTCACGTCACCGTTCACGAGTCCATGGAGGCCTTCAGTAGCCCCACAGAGGTGGCATCTGCACACCAGCCAGCATCAGGATGCGCAGCAGACACAACACCACAGGCCGCCACTTCCCCTGACCTGGCCAGCGTCATCCAGTGCCAGCAGGCTCTCACAGACCTTGTAGGTCAACATGTGGAGGAGGTTGCCCGCCTCAGGGCTGACCTCGGGGAGACATCCAGGCACTCCAGGGAGGGAATGGAGTCGTGCACAGACAGGCTGTGTGGGGAGCTGATACGCGTCCGGGAGGTGCTAACACGCATCGCAGATGCTATGGAGCGCCAATTTCCACCAGGAGAGTCTGCCACCTCTTCGACCACCAGTTCGCGGCCGACAAGCCCAATCAGATGCTCTACACGCACCACCAGGCGCACCTCCAGCCAGCCCCCAAATGCTGGCCCTGGCATTGAACAATAGGGCGTGAATGTCCATTGACCTCTGTGCATGCCTGGACACATACATTGTTGGAGACTCATGAGGGACAGTTGGGGGTGGGTGGAAGGGTGTGATGGGACAGTTGTGGGGGGTGGGGGGAAGGGTGTGATGGGACAGTTGTGGGGGTTGGGGGGAAGGGTGTGATGGGACAGTTGTGGGGGGTGGGGGGAAGGGTGTGATGGGACAGTTGTGGGGGTGGGGGGAAGGGTGGCGGGATGGTTGGGGACTTGCACATTTTTCTGTTTCTGTTCATTAATACACTGTTGTTTGAGCAAAACACAGGCCTTGACTCCTTCATTGTGTGTGATCAATTTATTGACGCCAAGGTCCATTGTGAGCTAACAAACAGACACCAGTGCATCACCAGCCATATACAGGTGACAGTATGGCTACATGTTACTCAGAATATTTGGTTGATCAAATGCTGTCTCACAGCGCGTCCCTCCTGGCCATCCCCTCTTGCATGACCTGCATCCCCTTCACCTTCATCCTCATCCCCATCATCATCCTCATCAGGTGCCTCCATTTCAACGTCAGGGGGCAGTGGCACATTCCGTCTCATACACATATTGTGCAGCATGACACATGCCATGGTGATCTTTGCCACCTTCTCATGGCCATACAGGAGAGCGCCACCAGACCTGCTAATGCACCTAAACCGTGACTTCAGAAGTCCAAATGTCTGCTCGATCACGAGGCGGGTACGGGTATGTGCACGATTGTATTCTTCTTCGTGCCTGTTCTGTGGGTTCCGTACAGGTGTGAGGAGCCACCTCTTCAGGGGATAGCCGGCATCACCTACATGGGGGGAGGAATGGGTTCCTGTTACTTATTGACACATGTGTGGCCTGTTCATGTCACATACTTTGGCCTATCATTGTGATTCATGTACACATTCAACTGCATCAATGAATATGGTCTGTGTGACTGCTTTGTGCAAAGGTGAGCGCAAGCATGCAAGTAGACATGCCCCATTGATGCCTCCAACAGTGACTGCCATGTCCTGTGTGAGGCCAGGTCATTGGTGTCCCTGTGGGCAGGCACATTTGGTATCACACTGGTGGTGTACTGTCCTTCCGACATTGCTGTTGCCATGCTGAGAGGCAACGCTTCAGTGGTGCCATGGGTTTGTGGTGCATTGCCATAGCTTGGGGGTATACCTTTGCATGCATCCAAGGGCACAATGCATTGTTGATGTTGTGCTGTAGGAATGCTGCATGACTATGTTGGCGGCATGGATGACATTTGTGTATTACGTGGCGTGGAGTGTCGTGTAATGTGGATGAGGATTGATGTTTGATGTCACCAGATTTGGGTTGTCAGCTCTGTCGTGTGGCATATACTTGCATGTCCGTTCATCCCAAGTATGTTGCTGCCCTCACAGATGCCCATTAGCGTACATCTTTACGTGCATTTGGGCGACGGACTACAGGCTACACCCAGTTGGAGTATCTATCTACCCCCCCCAATGCACACCCAGTTGGAGTATCTATCTATCCCCCCCAATGCACACCCAGTTGGAGTATCTATCTATCCCCCCCAATCACACTGCCATGTGCTTAGCATGGAACTCACCAAGTAGCCACGAACGTTGTCCCATTTGTCGCTCCATGTAGCGGGGGATAGTTGAGTTTCGCAGGACCATGGAATCATGGGTAGATCCTGGAAATCGGGCACAGCAATGTGTGATTACCTTATTTGCGGCACATACCATTTGGACATTGATGGAGTGGAATTGCTTCCTGTTTCGGTAGGCTACTTCATTGTGATGTGGGACGACCAATTCCACATGTGCACAGTCGATGGCCCCAATGCAACTTGGGATGCCTGCCAGTGAATAGAAGCCAACTTTGGTGTTTGCAATCTCCTGGGCAGTCCGTGGCATGGATATGTGTTCGGGTGCATGCTTCAGGAGGGCATCGAGTACCTGGTTCAGTATGCGTGAGAATACTGGCTGGGAGATGCCATGCATCTGCCCCACTGTATGCTGGTAGGTTCCTGTGGCCAGGAAGTGGAGCACTGTCACCACCTTGAGTAGAGGGGGGATGGCAGTTCGGATATCTATGAGGCTCACAATGTCGTTGTGTATCATGTCCACGATGCTGGTGATGGTGTCCCGGTACAGACGGTACAGGGTGTGTATCTGCTCAGGTGTTAGGTTAAATGGACTGGCTCTGATCTGGGGAATTGGTGGGTGCCTCTGTGGTATGATTAGGTGGCGTGGTGGTCCTTGCTGTGCTTGTCTGGCCCGCCTCCTCCTCCTGCCTCTCCTCTGTGCAGCCTGTTGTTGTAGCAGCAGCGCTGCAATCAGGTCCTCCAGGTCATGTAATCCTGCCAGTATTGGAAACATCTTGGTGTGGGAAGGGGTGTGGGAAGGGGTGTGGTGTGCTTCTTTTGAGCAGCCACAGGCTCCATTGCCTCCACCTGTGCTGATTTTGGCCACCTGTGGCAGGTGTTGACACTGCTTAGTTCTTTTAACGGGTGGTTCGAGATGGCGGTATTGTCGCCATGCCAGTAAGGGGTCTTGGGGTATTTACCATGGCGCTATTGCCGTGTGCACTGGCCTTGTGATGGTGTGCTATTAGCGGCATGTCTTTATTTACGGGTTGGTGGGTCGCGCGCACGTGGACTGACCACTATTAGTGGCACCGTAATTAGCGGTGCCGCTAATGGCGGTGAGCTGGGTCGTAATCTGCATGGGCATTTAACGTTACTGGTATTCCATTACCGGTAACGTTAAATACCTACCGCCATCCGTGTAATGAGGCCCGATGTCTATGGAGTAGATGAAGCTCCACAGTCTATGAACACAAAAAAGTAAAACACGCACAGAAAAACACATGTAAGAGTTGGAAAAAAAGGCTCACACTCTTACCAGGTGAAAAAAATAAATCCTAGAAATCCAGCAAAGCTGCTGAGGAACTCAGTAGGTAACAGAAATTAACCATTCTGGAGAATTCTCCCTAACATGAAGTCATTCAGATTGTGCAGCCTTCCACATTTCTATCTGGTCTTCCGACCTACCCACCATGTTATCTGGCCCGTGCCTTGGGTGCTATTGCATGTCAGCTCTCCCTTGAATTCTGGCGCTCCTCCTCAGGACTGTGCCGCAATGCAGTGTGTTTGTCTCAGCAAACTGAATGTGCCTCGTCCGCCGTGCGTCTTGCCCAGACTCTGCCTTTCGCACAGCAGCATGGCCATTGGTGCTACGTTCATGTATCCCAGCAGCCCCTCAGGTTAATAATGTGCCTCTCAATGTTGTGTAATAGTGTGAATGTGGGCTGCCTGGTTTCTCGCAGCGTTCCCCCTTCTCTAGTTAACGCCTTTGATTGGCACTTTCAAGAACCATGGTGGAGAGTCTATTAATGGCGCACCAATGGAGTTCTTCACCTTGCTGCTTTTCGTGTCCATGGCACCTTCGTGCAGGGTGCTTGGGGACGATACAATGGTCAGGTTTGCTCCGTTAAAAGTTAGTGTGGGCACCCCTCCAATCTGCCTTCTATGGTGCAGCTTGTGCCCCTTGGGTGCACCACTGGTATTCATCTGGGTGTTAATTTGTTTTTGTTATATGCCCAGGCGCTGCAATGCTGTGCGGTTTACCTTGCCTCCTGTTGTAGTCCCCGACTCACCGGGTGGCTCTGGATTATGCTCTGCTATAACTCCTGCTTCTCCCAAGGTCCTCACGACCCGGGGTCTGTGCTGCCTCCTCATTCTGATTCCACTGCAGGCCGCTTTCGGGGACTCACGCTGCAGCTGTGCTGTTGTTCCTCATGTTGCAGGCAATGTCCCCACCACCTCTGCATACCCTGGCACCATACACCTCTTTCCCTCGTGTGTTCACTGCTCCATTTCTCGGTGGTCCGGCTTTCTCCTTCCCCTTGCAACAGCACCTTCACAGTTGTCGGTTCTCGAGTGGGTCTGCTTTGTTTGCCTGTCACACACACTGGCCTCTTTTGTTGTTCCGCACAGACTGTCCTGCCTTGCCTTTACTTAGTCGCTGTGTTCCCAGCTTGTCACCCACCCTCGCCTCGGTGCCTCTGTATACCTGCACCGATTTCTTTTCACACCCATCCCCATTAGTTTCAGCAGTGCTCGTATTTTAGGAAAAGGAGGGTCTGGACGCTGTTTGCCGCCCTGATCTGCGAAGCCCTGTGCCGGTTTCTGCCCCATCTCCCCTTCACATCAGCGTTGCAGCAGAGTCCGCCATCTTGCCTGTCATGGGGCTCTTGTTATCAGGCTTCGTTCTGCAGTCATCCGGCTCCGATTTTTGCCGGATTTGCACAAGAATGATTTGGAAAAGTTTCTCACATTCATAGCTGTCATTTTTATCTCTTGAATCATTACATGCCAGTAGCTTTGAGATTCTTCTCAAGGTTCAGAACGGGAGCTCCACTTGAACACCTCGTCACTCCATGAGCTCAGGCCACAGCCCCCCCTCACTGTCATTCTCATGTGTCAGGATGAAATGCGAAGAGAGAAAGAGAAGCAGTCTTTGGAGATTTATTTGGACCCCAACAAAAACTGGCAAAAAGAGATAGATGAAAATACATTGCATTTTTATCTAAATGAAGAAAACCATAAACCAAATGTTACTCCAGAGGTAAGGTAAATCAGAAAAAACACATTTCAACAAACTTAGAAATACACATGGGAGAAGGGCATCTATGGACCCCTATCCATGTGAATGGGCATCCTGAAATGATTGAAGCCACTTTGGCACTTGAACATGAAAGGAGTTTCATTGATGAGAAGATACTCCGGCAAATAATTGACAGGGAGGAGATCCCAAAGTTCAGAATAGAGAATCAACATAAAGGATTGTAGGAAGATGCATGTTAAAGATTACAATTGGCCCTAAGAGTATTCATCACAATGTGTGGATCGTGAGCGGGACACAAAACAAATGGCATCATGCACAGGATGTGTGTGGTATTGGACTTTCTAAATCAAAAGGTTTGGTCTAGGCTGGGTGGAGCTGCACCTGAGTTTGATGACAAAAGACAAGCGTACCATTGTGCCCAAATTACGCCATATGCAATTGTGCTGTAGGTGAAAAAATATGTTACCATTCCTGCATTAACCAGACAATTTACAGTAGCATTAAAACATAGGAAGTGACAGCAAATAAAAGGTTCTGATGCATTTGTATGCCTAAATGAATCCCTAAGGCAGCAAGGATTAGAATGCAAATATACACCACTGATGGAGATTGGGGATAGACCCATTCAAATCCTGGTGGACAATAAAGGGTGTCAAGACATTCATTTGGAAGAAAATTCAGCATTAGGAATGGCAATACAGATATCTTTACTACAATGCTGATTTCAGTAACCGAGTGATCGGGAACATTCCTGAAAGCTATGTGACTGCACAGGGTGAGTTACCAGAATCTTTGCAGTCTAAGCCTAAAAGAATCTTAAAAGTTCAGTCTGTGTACCCTTATGAGCCAAGTGAGATAATGTGCTGTCATCAAGATGTTTGTATCCTATTCAAATTAAGTGAATCTAAAAGAGAAACATAGCATATTGAAATGGAGGTCAATATTCCAAAATATTTGAGTATATCGACCATCCAAAGAGGCACTGCCACACGATTAGAGGAAAGTACATAGTTTCCTCCTTTGGAGGACATCCCAGAGTTTTCTAAAATGGTAGAGGAGCAAATTTAAACTGCAGATGCTTCACAAGTGAGTAAGAAAAAGACAAATTGTGAAAAATATTTATGGAATTCAAAAAGGTTTTTGCCAAAGATGCCTATGACTGCGGGCTGACCGATTTACATGTTGCCACACTACCAAAAGGATATGGTAGGGAGACAGTATTTGTGCAACAATATAGGTTACTCCTGGCATGTTTGGAATCACTAGCTGAAATAATCAAAAATCTAGAATCTAGAGGAATCATTAGGCCTATCTATAGTACATCCAAGACTCCTATATTAGGTGTGCTAAAACTCAATGGCCACTGGTGCTTGTGTGCAGTTCTACGAGAATTAAACAAAAAGGTACCTGTTTCAAGATGGCCCCTTCCATTTATTGATCAGGGACTTGCACAGGTTCATGGGTCAAAGATGTTTACCACATTAGACCTTACAGCTGGATACTGGTGTGTGCCACTAGCTGAAGATATTCAAAACGTGTTTGCATTTTCATTTGACAAATCACAATGTGCATGGTCCTGGACCCCTTTTGTGTATGTCAATAGTGGAAGTTAGTTTGGTATATAACTGAGCAAGGCACTCACGGATTCAGCTGAATGGGGGACAATAGTGTATGTGGATGATGTGCTGATCAAAAATGAAAATCTGAAAAGCCACTTCAATGAGATTAGACATGTGCTTAGTCAGCTACAGAAGGTTGGGGCAAAGGTATCTTTACAGAAAGCACAGGGGTACAGAAAAACAGTAAACTTCCTAGGTCATGAAGTGACAGAGCATGGGTTAAATCCACAAAAGAGAAAAGTGGAGGCGGTTCATAAACTGATCCCACTAACTTGAAAGGTTGAAAGAGTTTGTTAAAAATGACAAGTTACAACAGAAAGTTTATTGAAAATTATGCAGAGATTACACAACCTTTAACGAGATTACTGAAGCAGGTTATACCCTGGAAATGGTGGTGGGGCGAGTTATGGTTGCTTAGCTGACATAAAAGAAAGGGGCTAAAGATGTGATGGCATCAGTGATGGCATCAATGACATGTGTTGTGGCATCTTTTATGTTTGAGGTGGTAGTGGTAGCTGTGGAGAGTGTTGATGGGAAAAATGGGTGATTAGCCTACCATAACTACCTAATTTCAGGGTATTTTAGATTGTACAAAGTTTTTGTGCAGAATGGCATAGGCTGTTAATAGGGCAACTTAACCATAACGTCCCTTTAACAAAGTTTTTTTTGTAGTGAATTTTGGATGTTTTTAGAAGGGCAACGTAACCGTAATGTCCCTTTGAGAAATGTTTTTGAATGATTTGCATAGGGTGTCAGTACTGTTACATTAGTTAACCAACATTTTGATTGAACATTTGGAAGGGTTCCAATAGTAACACATAAGCATACTGCAAAGCAATATTCGACTTCACTGCCCATCTGTCTACGAATTGCACAGTAGCATATGCAGTTTCACAGCAGCGCAACATGGTGCAGAACTCATACACACTTCACAATGGTACGGGTGAGTCGGTCACAGTGCGGGAGGACATTGTATATTGGTGTACAAACTTGTAACTGAAACAATTACCGTGCACAACTGAACAGAGCAAGTTTACAGGACCTTAGAAGCAAGAGTGAATGCCGAGGTATTTTATTAATTTAACCCCACTGCATCCTAAAGAAATGGGGGCTGAATGCCATTGCCAATACAGAGTTTGCGACACTAACCCATTGCACCAAAAAAAAGGATTATTTATCTTCAACCGGAACGCCTCCGGCGTTCCCGATTGAAGAAAAGAAATCCTTTTCCAAGATGGCCACCATTGAAAGGGAAAGCGGCCGTTGCATACAAAGTCTTGTTTCGCTTTCCATTACAATTGTCGGAAAATAAAAAATGGAAACGTGTGACCATAGTGGGCGAAGAACATTTGTATTTGTTCTAAAATGTGTGGTTATGAACAACACCTGTAACAGCAAGACAATGCCTGGTGGACATGGCGACTGCAAAGCAATCTTTTATCACAATTATCAAATGGCAGTATTTACCTCCCCGATATTGTGTCAGTAAGCAAACCTACAGCGTACCCTTCAGACACGAAAGACAAACCTTTCATTTATTTTGTACATGACGACACTTAGGAAATATGAAAACAGTACTACATGCATAACACAAAATGTGTTTTTCCGTGCGCAATGACCTTTACATAAATGTGTGCAATATACAGGGATAATGTTTGGCAAAAATGTACTAATGGCAGAAATATTGCAAGCAACACCATTACCACTGACCTGTGCACACATTTTTGTGTAAGTGTCACAAGGTGAAATGGGTGAAGAAAGGTGTACTGAGAAGGTATAAGGAAGCATTGCTTTTGAAGCATTTCTGCACAGCAAACACTGTCACTGCACCTGATCTCATTTGTCCACTTATACAAATAGACCAAATCTGACAACATAGCGTCTTCATGCAGAACTGATCTCGGCAATTGGGGCATCTGGGTTTCAAAAAGTACCCTAACGGCACAAATGCATAATAGATGCCCTCAGCCTAACGTTGCAAACGGAAGTGGTGTCCAATACCGCTTTGGATAACGTACCATGGCAGTATAAAGAAATTATCCATAAAGGCTCACGTAGCGTCATACGCCACCTATGAAAGAACATACTACAACCTGCAACATACCATGGCTGATTATGAAGGGGAACATGAAATGGTGAAAAAACACTCTAACATGTGAGCAGTAGTAAGGGACTTTTATTTCACAATGCACCGTGTTAAATCATCGCCCTGTTCTCAGTTGCAAAGAAATTGGAAGTTTCTGTCTCTGCTGCACAATTAAAATGTTACTTTTGATGGTCACGTAGATGTTTTCCCACACAGTCACCATGCGTTGGCGCCACAGTTTTTAACATACACACAGTTAGTCGGTTTCCTCTCACAGTCATTGTGAAGAGGGCGTCAATCGCTGTGATGTAGTCCATCAGAAAGTAAGATATGGTACTTATGACGTTACTGGCAATGCTTAAGTTGTTCTTTAAGCAACTGAAATTTTGCGTTGTTGACACAGAATGCGTATGCCTGTCACAGTGATTTACAAGGCGACGTGAATGGGTGTGAACTATGACACCAGAGAGGATGGTATGTTGCTTCTTACTGCTACAACCGCGTAAGGACATAGAGGTTCAATGCGGTCATCCCATTCAATGATGATGCTCATACAACCGGTGACGAAAAGCTGCACTTGGCGGTCAAAGAAACTGTCAGTCGGATGTTGAAGGCCATGACATTCGCAGAACGGAAGGAAGTAGCTGAGGGTCAAAAGTAAAAAAAAATCTATCAATGGAAAGCCTTTGCGGAAATGTAAAGGGCAACACATTACATTTCTACAAACAATAATACGGGGAAATGTATTGACTCCTTAGAAAAGAGACAATGTACAATTTGCATAGTAGGCAAAAAAATGGATTTTCACATAAATGCCGTAGGTAATAATGGAAATAGTAGTGACATTGTACAGACGGCGTTAATGTGCGATATGAAATTTGAACGGCACACAAACTCCCAAAAGTATTACTAGTAATACATTTGTTTTTTTTACAGAATCCAAAAGGGGGCTAATGTGCAATACAAAATTTCAACGGCACACAAACTTCCAAAAGCATTACTAGTAATACATTTGTTTTTTTTCCAGACTAAGTTAATAATGAGCACTTTATGGCAGGGTGGTGTACAGGCCTCTAAAATAAGATTACACGATATGCACAGGCTCCATTTCGACCTCCTCAGTCACACAGTAGTTCTTTGCTAGAAGCCTTCCATGGGAACTGATATTTCATTTACCTCACAAACCTTTTTGAAGCATAAGTTATCAAAGGGAATGTTTCACAAACTGTGACTCCCTTCATTCATTCTGTCTCTATTCCCTGTCTGTCAAGGTCGAAAAACAATTGATCCTTATGAGGTTTGGTGCGTGTGCGACCATACTGAGCGCCTACTGAAAAAATGCGATGAGATGAACTGACCTTCACTTCGAACGCAAATAAATTCTCTTTTTGCTACTACATATCAGCAGTCACACATGAGAAACGTTTCTCCCGGCCACGTGCAGACGCGCTCTGTTTATGAAACCGTGCAGGTGGCAGCCTCACATTCCAAAATATAGGACAGCAGGCTAACCGCAGTAATGTTGGAGATGGCTTCATACATAGACACAGTAAATAAATGTAGTACATTGTGTACCAAGTTCCAGTGCATGGTACAATAGTGGTAACAAGAATAAAGTACTGTTTCACTTTCTACTGCCACTTGTAAGTAATGCTTACTTTTCGAGACAAGGGTCCATAAGGGTTTGTTTGCGGTGATTTCGGCGTACAACTCAAAAACTAAGTGACCATGGCGGCCGTATCAAAAGAATGCTACGCACTTGACGCTGTGCAAGACCCAATCGGTGAAAGGGTAACATCTTGACGTACAGCATGCCATGGATTAGCCAATATAAATATTCTCCACTGAGCGAACAGGGAAGTGGGTCCGCGGAGCGGACATAGATATCACTAATTTTTAGAGTGCTATTTTTTTTATCATTTTAAAGGAAACGACAATAAGATTTATCAAAAAATGTACAAAAGTACGCTTTGGGGAACAAGCCCCAGCCCCTGCTGCAAAATTGATGACAATCCGTCCAGTGGTTTGGCCTGTAGCCATGCGCAAAGTTTTTGCCCCATTCAGTCTATGGGAAAAAAAGACGTTTTGGGACCCCCCTATAACTTCAGAGTGGCCCATATACTTTTTTTTTGCAAACTTTGGTGAGGATTCGTCCAGTGGGAGCCGACTTATAAGCCACCCAAAAAGTGCTCTTCCTATGGAAACAGCAACGTAACCATAACTATATATTACATGGACGCACTAGCGCCCATGTAGTTATGGTTAAGTTGGTGTTTCCATAGGAAGAGCACTTTTTGGGTGTCTTATAACTTCGCTCCCAAATCCTCAGCAAACTTTGCAAAAAAAGTATATGGCCCAGTCTGAATTTTTTTGCAAAGTTTGGAGAGGTTTGGTCCAGGGGGGGCAAAGTTATAGGGGGGGTCCCAAAACTTTTGTTTTTTCCTATAGACATAATGGGAAAAAACTTTGCACACGGCTACAGCCCGAACCGTTGGACGGATTTACACCAAATTTGCGACAGGAGCGGCGGCTTGGTCCCGAAAGCATGCTTTTGCAAATTTGGTGTAAATACGTCCAGTAGTTTTTTAAAAAATGACCAAAATGTAAGGCAAAAAAATTAGTGATATCTGTGTTCTCTTCGCGGATGGACTTCCCTGTTCGCTCCGCGGACAGCACCCCGATTGCCCCATGGGCTTGCGTCATGTCTGCGGACATGCGACGTGTTCACTGATTGGACGGCGTGGGGCGTGGAGCGTGTCAGATTTTCTGTCGCGCCTGCCATCTTGTATTTACCGTCGACCCCGTACAGTGCAGTGAAACTTGGATTCAAAATTTTACTTAGTGGAGTGTCATGGTGTGTAAGAGTGTTTGGGGAGGGTGGGGGAGTTTGAGATAGGTTGAATGTTTTGTTTTTTTATGTGCTATACACTTGTGTTGTGTTCGATTTGTCCGCGGAGAACACGGCTGTTCTGACATTTTGTAAATAAACTAAATGGTGGGGTGTTCAGAGGACAGAGTATGTGTCCTTTTTGTTCGCAAGGAAGGTAAAATTGAGCTAAAAACACTTGCGGTGTATTTAAATGTTTGTAAATACACAAACTGGGGGTGTCCTAAGGATGCTGTCCGTATTGTAATCTGTCAAGTTGAATGTGTTCTAAGAACACTCGTGGTGTCCCGAAATGGTTGCAATTACACAAAATGGGGGTGTTCTGAGAACGTTGTTTGTATTGTTCGTTGTCAGGGTGAAAGTGTTCTACGAACCCTCCTTTTGTCTGCTGATAGTACAATTTCCTATGGACCTCACCCGACTTTTTGTCCACTAAAGAAATGATAAATCAGGCTGGTGTGCGCCAACATTATGTGATAATCCTATGACTGGCGCTATTGACCTGGCTGACTTGCTTTTGCGACACTAAATCATATCTCCCGCCCCTATGCCTGACATTATGAAAGCATTCATATTCCCCGCCTCTATCCATGACGTTACAGGGTGCGTCATCAAACGCGCCCAGTCATCTCCAGTCCTACGCGACTTTACACAGAACCCGGAAGACAACACACATTATGTCACAACACAGCGCGCCACAATTCGGAATATGAAACTGTGATTTAAAAGCAAACAGCAAGATTGTAAATTTTGTAAAGTACATTTATTTGACATCAAATGTTTAGAGAATATTCCGCGATTTGCATTTGTCTTTGTTGTCGATCCGCAAATGTTCATGTTGAGCCACCCGATGTTCCTTTGCGGTACAGAGGGTGTTATATCAGCTTACAACACAATGCACCACAATTCGGAACATGAAACTGTGGTTTAAAAGTAAACAGCAGGATTGTACATTTGGTAAAGCACATTTATTTCACATGAAATGTTTAGTGAATATTCAGCGATTTGCAATTGTCTCTGCTGTCGATAGGCAAAAGTTTATTTTGAGCCACGCGCTGTTCCTTTACGGTAGATAGGCTGTTGGTTTATGATAAAAGCAGTAAATGGTTGCACTGATAATCGGAAGGTTGCTCCAACAACGAGGCATTAGACCACCATAATGGTTGGTATGTTGCTTCTAGCCGCTAGTACTGCGTAAGGGCATATTGGTCCTTGGCGATTGTCCCATAAAATGGTGAGGGTTATGAAGTTGCTTACATGGAGCTGCACCTGGCAGTTGAAAAATCCATCCACTGGAGTCTGAAAATCGTGACATTGGCAAAATGGGGCAACATACCTGTTTTAAAAAACATAAATTAGTCTCACCAGCCGATCTTTATTAAAAATCATCATTTTATTTATTAGGGCGTGAAACTATTTGCTAGCGAATATAGTGCAACAGAGTATGTTAATAATAAAATAATAATATTTTTGCATTTATATAGCGCTAAGAACCGTCAGGTATCTCAGCGCTGCTTATTATTACCCACGGTGTGTGGTGCTCATTTATCGACCACGGAAGGATGAAAGGCTGAGTTTGGCTGTGCCGGGATTCAAACCTGCGTTCGCAAGCTGTGCACGGATGTCAAAGCGAGCGCTCTACTCTCTGTGCCACTTGACCGGCTACAGTGAAGTGGCACAGCGAGTAGAGAGCTTGACCGGCTACAGACCGGTTAAATTATTTCTATTAACCCACCCTGTGTTGTCTGCCTTTTTCAGAGCCCTCTAAACGACAGGGGATCAAATCGGCGGTGATAGTGCGCGGTAGAAAACAATATGCCACATTGAACGAACAAGTACAACTTGACCAGGCTTTAATGCCACGCTATTGTTGATCTTTATCGTGTCTTACGTTTTTGCTACACTTCTTCAAAAGAAGTCTTTCAGCACAATCTCTGTCTGTCAAGGTAAAAAAAAAATAGAACCTTATACTGGGAGTCGTGGGCCTCTCCGGGCCGCGAGAAAAAAATGGAAGCAGCTGACCTTCACTGTGAACGAGCATAAATGCTTACTTTGCAACATTCTGTGTAAATCCATCTGTGAGAACTTGCTGTTTACACTACATCTTTGTATATTGTTTGCGTGCTAATAAAAAAAGTTTGTTTAAGGGACATTATGGTTCCAAGTAAAGCTGAAAAACCCCTGAAATTCGCCAGTTATGGTAAGCTAAGCAACCATAACTCGCGCCACCACCGTGCACTGCTAAGACTAACACCCAGGACATCAAAGATGACATCACAAATGTCATTGATGACATCACTGATGACATCACATGTGCATTTACTTTTCATGAAATTTGTATACTAGGGATTTTTATTATAATGTTGCAAAAAAAGTGTCAAGGATCATTGCAATAAATATCATACCGTAATTAGTGCTTTGAACGATGCATTGATATAAATAGCATTGTATTATGGGGTTCTATCTAGTATACTGAGCTACTAATGGAGAAACATAGCATTGTGTGCAGGGTACAAGATGAAAGTATAATATTTGTAATGTTAATATGTTGAATAATGAAATGATAATTGTCCTGAAATGTTCGAAAATAAACAAAATGGGGGTGTTCTGAGGACGTTCTTCGTATTGTGTGACTGCTTAGCTGTATGCAATGAGGGAATGACACAGAGAGTAAAGTGGAAATGGTAGAAGAGGTGTCGAAGAGTTACGTGGTCCACGGACACCACGGCTGTCCATGGACAGGGCGTGCTACATCCAGGGTTTTCCAGCAAATCCAACATGGAAAGAAGACTGTACGGATTAGCCAATCAGATGTCGAGGTTGTGGATTTGTGTTGAAAGAGACTGTGTGTGGTGAAGATGGCAGAAGTAGAGAAAGTCAGGGTGTTGGTGCTTGGAGATATGTTTGTGCATGGTTTACAACAGTACGCTCGATGCAGGCATGTTGAAAAGAACTTTGATGTGAAAGGAGTGGAGGTGGTGTGGAGCACTGTGCCTGATTGCAATGTACAGGGAATTGTACAAGTTTGTGAGGGTATGGCAACGATGAACAGTCCGCATGTGGTAGTTTTGCACTATGGTGCTTTCCATTTGGGCAACGTCAGTGCCCCTACTTTGTTGGCTGATTTGGAACGCTTGGTTCAAGCCGTAATGAAGATCCTTCCAAATGCGAAAGTAATTTTTTCTGGATTACTACCTAGGGCAATATGAGACAATAGTTCAGTTTTTTGTCCTCAGCAAAACATTGCTAGGTGTGTCATCAACCGAGGCATGTGTGCCTTCATGCTTAGAGCTGGTGTGTTCTTCTGTAATAATGAGAATATTGATGCCAGTAATACTGTTAATTTTAAAGAAGATGGCATCTCTTTATCTTTTACGGGAAATGCCTTTCTATTTTGGAATGTAAGGGTTGCTTTGGAGAAGGTTATGTGAGGATTTTAGGAGTAAAGTAAGAAAAAAAAACAAGAAAAAAAATACAAAATAACAGGTGTCTGTCAAGCATCTGTAAAAAAAAAAAAAACGGCTCTTTTCAGAGCCAACTTCAAAGGGGAAATGGGGCACACTATTTAAATTTACATTCACCACGCTCAGATTCTCGATATGTCCGCGGACATGGCGGTAGTCCGCGGACATCAAAATCACTACGTGGGGGTTCAGTATGTTCTATGTTACAAGTATATGAAGTCAGGGATATTATGGTTAAGTTGTGATACTAAAAACCTATGAAATTCAGTGAAAAAACTTTGTTAAAGGGACGCTATGGTTAAGTTGCGCTCCGAAAAACCTATGAAATTCAGTGAAAAAACTTTGTTAAAGGGACGTTATGGTTAAGTTGCGCTACTAAAAACCTATGAAATTCAGTAAAAAAACTTTGTTTTGGTTTTTCGTAGCTCAACTTAACCATAACGTCCCTTTAACAAAGTTTTTTCACTGAATATATATACATATATATACATATATATGTACTCTTGTTTTTATATATATATAAAACCATGCGCCCCTTCCCGCTTCCGTTCCTTCCAACTTCTTGCTCCTTGGAACCGTCTCCTTCTCCCTATCTGCTCTATCTCCTCCTACTCCTCATTCCGATCCTCTCTAAATCTAATCACATTTCCTCCAATCCCCACCCTAACATATTCTACTACCTTTCTCTCTTGATCCTACCACCCATCCTTACTCCTTCTTGTTGCCTCTCCCACTACAGTCTTACATCACTCATGTTACGCCTCTGCATTCAAGTAAACTGTTGTAAATTGTTGCATGTACTGCTTTCTGTTACTTGATTCACATGTTGTTTTAGAATGCTTATTGTATTCTTTTGGTCCTCTTGTAAAGTGCTTTGGCGTAAAGCGCTATATAAAAAAGTAATAAATACAAAAAAATACAAAAAAGGGGTGCTACCAAAGAGTATGAGGGAAACATTAGTGATCCCAATACCCAAGATTGAGACTCATCCCGGCCATTAGCGATGCTAAATTACGATGTCAAGATATTTACAACTTTACTGGCCAAAAGGCTATCCAAGGTTGTCGGAGACCTGGTGCACAAGGAACAAAACGTTTTATAATGGACGTCAACACGGCAGTAAACCTCAGATTACAGCATGTAATGGCATACACGGCAGGCTCACAGGAAAAATACACAATAGTCTTGCTGGATGCTATAAAAGCATTTGACTCGATATACTGAAGTGGTTGGTTGCAGTGTTGAGGGAGTTTGGGGTTGGTGAGCAGTTTATCAGGTGGATAAAAATACTTTACACTGCACCGGTAGCGATGGTGAAGACTGAGAGGGTAGTGTCATCGGTCTGGGATATTCAGAGGGGCACCAGGCAGGGATATCACTATCACCCATGCTATACATACTGGGGCTTGAGCCAATAGCAATTTACCTTAGGAAACCATTTTGGGATGTGGGCATACAGGTGGGAGGTACAAGCCATGTAGTGCCATTGTATGCGGATGACGTGCTACTGTATTTGAAAGCTCTGCATCTCACTGTGCCAGTAATACTGGATGTGTTGGATAACTACGGAAGGGTGTCGGGGATCTGTTTCAGCAAGGAAAAGTCTTGTATATTCCCACTAGCGGCCCTAAAGGGGAAGGGAGAGAAAGATTTACCTCAGGTTGGACTCAGGTGGCAACTAGAATCATTCAAGTACCTAGGGATAAACTTAATGCACACACTAGAGCAAATGCATGAAAGTAATACTGCAGCTGTGGTAAAGGGACTAAGGAAATCCATGAAGTTCTGGTCTAGACTACCGTTACCAATGCTGGGTAGGGCGGCCATCACTAAAATGATAATCCTGCCATGGGTTCTAGATTACTTCCACAATGTACACTACTATATAAAGGCCTTTTTCTTTTGCTTATTGGAAGTGCTATTGTGGGAATTCTTGTGGGGTTCCACCCGACACAAACTGTTACTTTCCACACTCAGCTGCGAGACCTAGAGAAATACTACCTAGCAGCGCAACTTAGCTTTGTGACTAGATGACTTTCGGACTAGGTCACATCAGAAACAGAGCTGCTTAGACAATTAGTAGCTCCAACATGGCTAAAAGAAATACTATGGGTCCCATTGGGTTGCCTGGGGAACGCCCCTATGATTGTTGTATTGGAGAGACAGGTATGGAACAGAACCTAGATGCTGTTACAACTCAAACACCCTAACTCACCTGAGACCCCGATCGCAGCGGATGTTTGTAAAGATACATTCCTGACAGGTGGCGAAAGTTAAATGGGAGAAATGGCTCAAGGAAACGACATCTGACCCCCTGCTGACCCCAATGCACAGCCTGGGCAATGTCTAGAAACCGGTGTCTAGGCTATACGGCCAACTGATGGATAAGCCCAAAAGTGCAATGATAAAGAAAAGATGGGAAATTGATTTGGGAACGGACATAACAGAGAAAGAGTGGGAGAGGATAATGATGTACCCCCGAGAAGTATCCAGAAACGCCTGATTTCGACAAATCCAACTAAATGTATTATACTGCACGTATATGACACCAAACTGGATAGCTAAATTCAATAATAATGCAAAACCATTGTGTCCTTGGTTTAATATGGGAGACGCGGAATGATACATATATTCTGGGGATGTGGGTGGGTACAGCAGTTCTTGGCACGGATATAACAGGCCTGCAGAAAAGCTGGGTTAGTACGGTACGATTCGACACCAAAGGAGTGCCTGTTGGGTGCTTATCACCAAAATAAGCAAATACAGACACTTGGTCAAATCTATGGATATGGTGTGCATATTGGCCAAGAGAACTATCGCAACGGCAGGGAAATCAGCGGGGGCCGCATACATAAGCTGGCACAGAGAATTTGAGCACTGGACGCATAAACCAGGGTGTGGGGTGAAGGGTTATCCAGGTCAGAGGAGTGTGAGCGGCACATACGAACCCAGGAAAATGATAATTTGGGACATGTTTCACCCATCTAAAGACAAACCTCTCTGAACACAGATACGAGATACCCGAGTAGGAAATCAAGTCATTATTGTGAACAATATAAGAGTGGAGCTGCCCGGGAAGCTACCCCCCGTCTGAGAATAACATGGGCGGTGGAATAACCCTTACACAACTGTGAAAGTAAAGCGACACTGGACATAGTTCACAGAGTTGTAAAATGAAGACAGTTTATTGTTTGTTAACGTGTTGTTTTTGCTCTTTATAACCAATAGTCATACAATTGCATGGATGAAAATGGCTAAACGAGATGCAATGTACAAATGCAATTCTATAAATGCCAATAAAAACCTTTTAAAAAAATTAAATGAAATGAGAAAGACAGTGATGCTACTTCCACTGCACTTTCTGATTTGGCAGCGGGGGGGCATTCTTTTACACTGTTGCTTTGGGTCGTTATTTTCTTAGGTTTCAATGGCTTTTTAGCCAAGGACCACAATACTCCATTTACCCCATCAATTTGGGGCGATAATCTCTTCAAGCAATTCGTCCATATGAAAAAGGGCACTTCATTAATGGCTGTGACCAACACTTCCTGTTTCATCTGATGCTTCCCTATCTTTATGTCAACCTCAGTGACACCTTCGATAGGTATTTCTTCCCCATTGAAATTGTGCACAGGGCCTTCATTTCCTCACGTTTACATGATTCTGTGGGGATCTCCCTTCATTGATACTTTTCAGCAGTTCTTTTGACATTATTGCTGCTTGGGCAACTGTGCCAATCATTTCAAAGGCATTACATTTTTCTTCATTCGTAATTGGAGCATAGTGCCCATCTTCAACACCTTCTAGTATACATAAGAAGTGTGTATAGTAACTAATTTTAGGACTTACTTTTCTTAACTCCTTTTTAATCTTTGCTAGGCAAATGGGCATGTGAAATGCCATTTACCCTCCTTTTTGCCGACTTCATTTTGAATTTCTTTGTCTATTCTCCTGGGCTCAGAACCCATTTGGAGTATAGCCACTGACTGTCCCTCTGACTTGTGACCACAAGTGTTCACGACCCAATTTCTCATCATACTTTTCTCATTGTCTGGGTCCTCGCCATTTATTTCTACACTGCACCCTTTTGACTGGGTATTTTCACAAGTGTCACGTGACAGCCGGTCAGCTTCTGGCATGTGACCCTTATCTGTGTTTTGCATGGAGCCTGTCGTTTCTATCCCCGGGAATATCTGTGGTTCAAAATACTCCTCAGGTGATTGACCTGCACCCGCCTTTTGGGCAATTGTTTCCTCTTTGTGGGTATGAACAGTATTTGCACCATCAAGTGAGGGTAATCTATCTGTTGATCCTAACTCTCCGTCTTGAGTTTTATTTTCACAGTGGGTGCTCTTTTTAAATCTGCTTCTCTGTTCTTTGGGTTTTTCTTGTTCATTTCCCCCCTTTTGTTCTTCATTTTCACTCACCGGAATAGTTTGGTTCAGCTCTAAATTGAACCACACTCCCTTTTTGTGTGTGTTGAAATTCCCTGTCTCACTTTCATTCGTTTGTTTTCTCATTTTTAAATCAGCAAGCAATTCAGTACCGTTATTCAAAAGTGATTTATAGGCATCTGTGTTTTCATCAGTGCAGAGGTGATTAGCTAGTCACTTGTTGTCGCTACGCTTAAGATCACTCCTATGACATTTTGCACCTTCACTTGGCTGTTGCTTTTGGAGGGCACATCATTTTCCTATCTGTTCAGACAACATTTTGACTTGGGCCTCTAAGCATTGAAACCTGTCCATGTCTCTGTATTCCTCCTGTTGTGGCCTGGGCCAGTAATGTTTAGACTCACCCTGATTAGATCTGTTCCGACATCAATCAGGAGACTGATTACTGTTTGTGTTACCTCTGAGTTCATGTGACACAGGAGGTAGAGCATGGGTTGTGATTATCCTTTGACCATGGTCGACTGGTGGTTGTGATTGGTTATAATGGCGAGGGACATACTTCATATTTTGTCTTTCATTTGGTGGGAATTGTCACCTATGCTGGTTTCCAATTTCAATGAAACTATCCACATATCTTGGTCTTTCTTGGTGGCCATATACCATTGTACTAGGGTCATCTCTACTCTGAGCCCCTAGTGTCTGGTATGGGCCATTGTACATTTGATTTTGATTGTTATTTAGTGCTGGCATATTGTGTTGAAATCCCACTCTGGCGAATTACCCAAATATCTAGGGCTAATGTAAGAATCCCTATTGCTGGGATCAATTGATTGGAATATAGGAGTTTGGGGTGATGTCCTCTGTGGAGGCACGCCCCTTTGGCTAGATGTCATGTCGTTCCTTGCCTCAGTTTGGGCTGATTCTAGTGGCATCTTTACAGATATTACCACCAAAATCGCTGGTGTGGATTCTTTAGACTTTGGTTTGGGCTCTTTATTCTTACGGCACTCATCTCTCTGACCAAATGTCACTTCCTACAGTTTGGTCCGCTGTTGTATTATCCATTCCAGTGGTTTTTCCCTATCAAATAATTAACTGGGAGACAATTTATTTTTGAAACCCATAAAAGTATGCAGTCTTACATTCCATAGAATTAGAATTAAAGGCCACATCAAAACGTGAATAAAAGTATTTCTTTAAATTTTGAAGGTGACACATCTGGCTTTGCTGTCATAGAATAAGCTGCTTTTTTGGCATCCTGAATGGACTGGTAAGGTGAGAATTGATGTCTGACCTCTTTCCGCACATGACACATTTTCCTGTTCATTGAGACCACAAATGATACTACCAGCTGCTGCATCTAAGGTGAGGTGTACGTACTGTCTATATTGTTTCCTACGAATCTGGAGGACTTTGAATATATTGTGAACAGTCTCTAAATTGACTTCCATGCAACAATCACTTCCCTTTTTGAATGGTATAAAGTCTTGAATGATTTCATAATGTTTATAGGACTACATGGTGCATTGTGGTGTGTGTCATTTTGTCACTCATTCCTGTTCTCTTGTGAGCAAGAATGTGTGCGTATATTTGTAGGTGATTTAGACCCCACCATTGGGTTATAAGCATGTCTGGCCAAAGGGATATCTGTTGGTACTTTGTTCCCTTGGCCATAGCTGTGATTCAGTTCAGTTCCAATGAAAGTGGTACCCTGTCGCTTTTCCTGAGATTTGAGATTAAATATTTGTTGCTCTAAGTTCTTGCACTGTCCATGAAGCTGTTCTGGTTCATGACAGAGATCAGCATTTTCATCCTTAACCTTATTGAGTATTGCTTGCAATTCATTGATTTGTGTCTGAAACTGATAAAGCACTTTTCTTTCATTCCTTTTCAGTAATTTAATGATCTCCTGTTCCATAGCATGAAATTATTCATCTTTCTCCCTGCCATCTTCTCTAAGGGTGTGTATTTCCAAAATAGCAACATCTTCATTTTGTCTTATGTCATCGAACATTGCCCTCAAGTGGGTCAATTGTTCCTCACACTCATTAAATTGTTTCTCTCTCTGAGCCAATTGAGTAGCAAGATCGCTACACTTGGCTTGCAATTCTGTGCCTAGCTCCCTCTGCTTTCATTTCACTTTTAATTGCTGCATCTGATCACATTAATTGTCCAAACTGCTTTGTAACTTGCTAATGACTTCACTGTCTTTATGGATCTGTGTAGCAGGAGCCACAGTTTTGTGCACAGTCTGACGATGCAGTGTTTCTCCTCCATGCGTTCTGTCACTCCGAACAACCTAAGGAAACACACCTGCACAATGCTTCCTTCATCAAAAATATTTTCAAATCCCTCCTTTCCTATCTATGTGGTAATTCTGTTTTTCCACATTGTCACCTTTTCTGAGGAACAAACTGCATGGGCATAGAGCTTTACCTCGAGGTAATCTGACAATTCCGAAAACTCAACCTGAATCTGGGACATGCCAGCACTATTGCCAATGACACTATAATAGGAGTCAAGTGAGCGCAGGACTGCACTACTTCACAGCACTAATTCAATTAATGAGAGCACAATATGGTTATGCTTTAGGATGCAAAGCCAGCCCCAGTAATGATTTTGTAGCTTCCCAATGGCCAACGTACACGATCTGCTAATTTTAGTGGTATTTTCTTATAGTGGTGAGACTAATTTCAGAATACTGCCTAATAAAGGTTTCACCCGGGTCACTAACAGTAAACAAATACTGGACCTAATACACTTAATAAATGGCTAATGCACTTGTCGGGGTGATTATCCCGGGGTCGGCTAGGCCGTCCGCGGACCTCCGGGCTGGGAGGCCCCAACTCCTCCCGTGTTCCCCAAAATGAGTATGAGACACATGCAAGAAGCAAGGTGGTTCTGCTGTTTATTAAACAACGGCAGGGATGGGTCTAGGATCGCACGCGTCCGTCCAGACTCTCAAAATTCGTGGGGCTCGCAGGCCCTTTTTGCCTCAGTATGACACGCTACTTGCGTCACCTGGGAAAGTTAGCGAAAAACCTATCGCAACTCTGGATTGGTTCCTCGAGTGGTAGGGTTAGTATAGCATACATATAGAGAACAGTATTAGTGGTTGAGGATGAGTCAGGTGGTATACTTGGGTTGTCCCTTCTATTAGATACTTGAAAATTGTTACACGAAGACCCCTAATGATTGGCTAATGTTAGTGGCGTCAGTGATGAGTGCCCCCATGTTCTGATTGGTCCACCCGCGAGCCCCCCAGCCTGAGACCATCGTTGTTCCCAGCTCGCGGTGTACCTGTCACTAGCAACAATATGTAACTATGTGTTTGTGCAGACAATGCGCGGATTTGTTCATAGGCTTGAGAGCAGACCATTCCCATCGCTGTAGGTGTCCATTGGGTTATTTCATTGTTGCAGCCTGTGTCCCAGACGTGGACCCAGGCGACTTCTCCCTCGTGGGTCTGGCACCTTGTCAGGTTGGCTTGGTCACGTGATGGGAGACCGTGGCTGGGGCAGAATTCTGCACATTTAAAGTTGTATTTTGCTTCTGCGTGCTCGGCTTTGCTTACAGGTGTGACCTTGGCGTCAGCTGGTAGCATACGAGTTGCAACATCGCTCCCTTGGCTGTGAGCTCTCGCTGGGCTCGTTCTGCGTGATCAGCACTTGTACTCTTGCTCATTCAGTGTTCATGGCGGCTCTTGCTTGCGGCCTACTTGGGCCTGGTTCATAGGTGGGGAGGTGTAATGCACGGCACCTGTGTTGTGGTGCGACATGGCTTCATAGGCAGTATTACGTCTTTGTTATATTCTCATCACGATGCAAGGGGTGGGAGAAGCATCAGCAAGCGTATACGCGAGTGCTTTATGCGTCTTGCGTTTTCTGCATTACGGAAAACCTATGTGAAAAATAATAAAGATGCGCGTCAGTGGGTGTATCCGTCACCTACGTCATAACACTGATTATATTCTTTGTGTGGGTTGGTGCGTGAGTGTCCAGTGTGCATGGTGGCACGTGTGTTCTTGGCAGTTGGCTAGGTCGTCATGGCATCTCTAACGATGTGGGTGCTTGTTGTTGAGGTCTTAGTCGAGTTCATCCATGCCGCAGGTGTCGGCTTGAGTAGGGCAGGCTGGTGGGCAGGCTGGTGGGCATATCCGTATGTTCTTGAACCAGGGTATTTGGTCGTCTGGTAGATAGACAAATTCATCTCGTGGTGGGTGTCTAGGCTGCGATCCTCTGGATGATTGGGGGGAGCTTTTTCTCCCATTCTCCCACTTCAGTCCCCCTTCTGGTCGACTTGTCAACCACAAACATATCTTTTTCTTTATCTCCTCTTACTCTCC
The DNA here is from genome assembly GCF_040938575.1 of Ambystoma mexicanum. Classification (NCBI taxonomy): domain Eukaryota; kingdom Metazoa; phylum Chordata; class Amphibia; order Caudata; family Ambystomatidae; genus Ambystoma; species Ambystoma mexicanum. The sequence goes on along the minus strand of NC_090930.1, from coordinate 7,134,666 downwards.
ATATTTTGGTCACTCCTCCCAGGTGTCCATAGTGGTTGACATGGTCTTCAAATGACCAGTACATGTATACACAGCTCCCTCCCAGTTTGCAGTATAGCCATCTTCCGATATAGCTCCTCGGGTTTCTTGGGTTCTCAAGCTTTACGGATGGTGGGTCTAAGTGATTGGCGATGATCTGTTTGCGCAGTTTCTCTCTTTCCTTTATTATCACGTCTGTGTGCTGGTCATCGTCAGTTGGCATCAAGGGGTGCATGCCGACCATTTTGATCATTTCGTCTGTAGTGCGTGCCTTCCTGGCCTTCCAAAACCTTATTACAATCAATACAGCTGCAGCCAGTATTATGCATCCAACTATTATCTTCAGCCCGTCCGACAGCCATGATGGCATCCATGACCATAACAATGAAAACCAGCTATCATCCTTCTTTACTCCTGTACTTTCTTCCATCATCTTGGAGTGCATCTGGGCCAGTTGTGATACTGCTTCGGTAAGTGTACCATTATCTGCATCGTTAGCAGGAATTAATGTGCAGCATGATTGTCCTACTTTTTCAAAAACTCCTCCCTCCATCGCTGTGAGGAGATCCAGTACATATCTGTTCTGTAGTGCTACCATTCTTACCGCTCGCAGTTCCTCTTTTATTGCATTGAATCCGTTTACTGTTGAATTAATCATCATCATTAGTTCCCATCGGGTGATCTGGAGCCATTTAGCGTTTGCATAGGCTTGTAGTCCAGGGTGTATTATTGACGAGAAGAACATAGCAGCCCTGCTAAATAACCTATGTTCTGGTGGGATAGAAGTGAGTGCTGTTTCCGAACTTCCCCACAGGTAGTTTCCTGTCAGGGGTTCTCCTTGTCTCTTTATCCTTTTTAGGACATTGTTGTTGTTCTTGTTGTTCTCTCCCTCCTGTGATTGTTCGGATCTCTTCTTCCTCTTGTTCCCTTCATCCATTTTGGGGAAATTGGCCATGTTCACATGTTTTTGGGACACCACTAGTGATGGTACATTGATGTGTACCATTGTGCATATACCATTCCACAACGGGGGCAGGGCGTGATATGCCTTATTTCCGCAGGCCCAATAGTGATCCATTATCACTGCCGTTCCAGCACCCCGCTCTGGTAATTCTAACACGCTTCCACAGTTGGTGTTGTATCCCACCTCCACATCTCCTCTGTGTTGGTAGCATAACTTGGCCGCGGTCAGCGGTAGTATGCTTATTGGGTCTTCATCCTTCTCCATCCATGTCAGCATGGGTACGTATTTGCCCCATGTCGTCCAACATCTGTCGTTGTGTTCCTGTATGGTGGTAATATTCTCTCTTGTTATCATGTTGCTGCCGACCACTCCTATTTCCCATTCATTGTTCATGTATACCTTCCCTGTTATTGTTATCAGTGGCCTTTCCCAACAGCCTTGTATTCCAGGAATTTCAGTGGCGTACCAATCACATGGTAGGTATTGCAGGGTTACTTTCTTCGTTTCTCCCTTTTCAGGGCCACTTGTCATGTATCTGAACGCTTCAGCATGTAAACTGCTCTTATGGTAACTCAAATATGACTTGAGGAAATTGTATTCGTATGGGTATGTGTCTCTTGTTTCCCACTGCATTCTCACCACCGTTCCTTGAAATCATCCTCTCGTTTGGAATAGTGGCAGATATAGTATACATCGCGCCGTCTTTTCTTGTATTTCTGTGGCGACGAATGTTCAAGAAGCGCTCATGGCGTATGGGATCAATGAGCAAACATAACAGCTATCTTCTGTTGTCTGCTTACCAATTTGGGTCATGTGCTGGTACCACATGTTGTTTGAGACATGTGCTGAATCTGTTATGTAATTATCAATACCCTTGTTATCTGTATATGTGCTGCTTTTAACTCTACTTCCCTTATGCGGAGGGTTGCTAGTACCACCTGACGTCATACCTGTTGCAGCCGTGGGAGGGGGTATGTTAGGTTTGGGTGCAGCCATAATATTGATAGCATAACTTTTCTGCCATACAGAGGCAGCCAATAGACCAGTGATGACCAATACTTCTATCCTTTTTATTACAAAAGCTAGTCTCACTGGCATTTGCTCTTACCTTGCTGCAGACCGGCAGCTTATTCTTGCGACGTTAAAGGTGCCCGCCTGAAAATCCTCAATACGCTTGTTATTATTGTTAGTGGTTGTTATTAAGCTCTCCCTATCAAGTAATCGTTCAGTGCCCAGGTGAAGAGCTGTTCCCACGCTAACCTTAGTGATCTATCTCTTAGCGCAGGTAAGTGCTGGTGAAGATGGGGAAATGATTGTTCTATGGCCAAAATAAATGCGGTGTAATATACGCTTACCCTCCTTCTTTTCAGGTACTTTGGCCTCCTTATGTGATATACAAATTGGTGTGATAGAGCTTCACGGGTGTTATCATCCGTGGGCAGCATCTACTCCTGGGCACAGTACACTGTTAGTTACTTATTTTCTTAACAATACAATTATACACGGTACCTGCATGTGCGAGAGAAGAAAAGAGAAAACATACAAGTGTTTTACATGTGTGTGTGTACGCAATACAATGTCCTTCAATCGGGGGTGACCTTAGAGGGGAGGGGGTTGGGGCTCAATTGGCGGAAGTTTGTTTACTTTGCGATCTCGTGACCATGGAATGGGCTGTGGGCAAGCGTCCAGTGTCTATTTCAGTAGTTGCCTCTGGGGAATCTGGGGGGTGATCAGGTGTGGTGACACTACTGTCATCAGCTGTGGCCGACGTTTCCTTCTCTGTAGCCGATTCTGTTGCTGTCGTTGCTCTTCCAATGGCCCTGTCGTTAACGCTAGGGCGGGTCTGGAGTTTGTAGATCTTCACGTCGTGTAGGTGATTCCAGGCACGCTTATCCTGCAATTTCACCGCTCTGGTAGCTACCTCCTCTACCAAATGAGGACCAGTAAAGCGTGGGCTGTTCCACTTTCTATTGAAGTTGCGGAGTAGCACATGGTCACCTTTAGCAATTTTGCTTAGTCCTTCCTTTTCCAGTTCCTTGTCGGTGTCTTCTTGTTGAGAACTCTTTGACCCGCCTCGCGTGCGCTCGAGCTGTTGAGATACAAACGCTACACTAGTAATCAAAGAAGACACATATTGATACATTTCGTCACCAAGAACAGTTGCAGTGTTTTCATGGTCTGTGAATGCTCTTGATGTAGGCGTTAGAGGAAGGCGCATTTGACGTCCTGCCACCACCTCGTGAGGAGTGAGGTGGTGATCAAACCCTGGCCTATTCCTTAGCTCAAATAGAGCTAGCGGGAGACCGTACAACCAGCTCTTCTTGGTTGTTTGCTGTATCTTTGCTATTTCTTCTTTCAATAGGCCATTCAGGCGTTCACATATACCGTTGGCCTGCCGGTGATATGCATATGCAAATTTATGCTTAATACCCAGCAAGGACGTGATGTGCTGAAACATTTCATTAGCAAAGTGTGGGCCATTAACTGACCGCAACACTTCGCACACACCCCACCTGGGGAAAACCTCTCTCACTAGAAATTTAGCTGCTCTGAACGCATCTGCGTGTGAGCAGGGTCCGGCCTCGATCCACCTGGAGAACGGGCATACCACTACAATCATATACCTGTTTCCTTGACATACATTGATCATATCAACATAGTCAATATGAATGTGCAGGAAGGGTCCCTCTGGCCGGGGTATAGTACCTTTTATCACTTGCAGCGTGTGACCGGCCGTAAACTGTTAGCATGTGAGGCAATTGCTGATAAAATTTGTTACATGAGAATTTAACTCGGGGCAGAACCAGTCTTCCCTAATTCGTGCTGCAATTACTTCCTTTCCTGTATGAGCTGGGTGATGGAGCTGGGCCAGGGCGGTGTTCAGCAGTGCCAACGGCATGACCACCTTTCCAGTGTTATTTTGACGCCACAGTGCGTCAGTCGGGGACATCGTACATCCTCTTTTTACCCATAGTTCCTTTTCTGCCATTGGTGCGGCTGCCTGTAATTCCATTATCTGTGTGGCGGGGAGATGGGTGTACCCTTCTTTCATCAACATCTGTTTGGCCATCCCCCTCCCTCTCTCTGACTCTGGGGGGTTCCATATTTCACCAAAGTATGCCGCATGCTTGGCATGTGCGTCTGCTGTTTCATTCCCTTTCGAGATATGGTCGTCTCCATTAGTGTGTGCCGGGCATTTAACCAAAGCTATCTCTTGGGGATCATTAATTACTTCAATTAATTCTACTAACAAGAGTGCATGTTCCACTGGGGTGCCATCAGCTCTCCTAAACCCCCTTCTCTGCCATTTTATCAACCCCGAGTGGACAGTTGACGTGACATATGCGCTATCAGAATATATAGTAACTCTTTTGTCAACGCTTTCCTTCAATGCCAAGATCAGTGCAACCAATTCTGCTGCTTGAGCCGAATAATGCCGTGGTAACTGCACACATTTCACCGGGACATACATCAAATCTTCTGTCATTTTTACAACTGCTGCCCCAGTTCTCCTTATCCCATCACTTTGGTCTATTGTTGATGACCCATCAATGTACAAAATCTCTCCACCCTTGAGTGCATCCTCTTCAACTTTTCTAGTGCATGAATACGTTTCGATAGTCTGTGTACAATCGTGAGCATAATCACCTTCCTCAATAACTTCCGCTATAAACCTGGCTGGGTTAACTGTACTACATCTGACAATTGACAGTTCAGGTCTAGACAAAATGATCTCATAACCTGATGCCTTCTGTGTGGTTAGTGTGGATTTAGGCTTATTCAATATTGCAAACAGCGCATGCTCCACAAATAGTGTGGTTGGGCACCCCATTATAATCGATGATGATTTCTCTACCGCAAATGCAGCCGCGGCGAGACTCTGTTCGCAAGGGAAATGTCCTAACATAACAGGGTCCAAGTGACCGCTGTAGAACGCTATTGGCTTGTGTCCCATGCTGGTTTTCTGAGTCAATACTGCTTTCATTACTGCTGAGTCGCAATGTGAAAAGATAAAGAACTGCCGTTCATAATCTGGGGTGGCTAGTACCGGAGCAGGGGATATGGCGTGCTTCAACTTGTCAAATGCCTCCTTCATTTCCCTTGTCCACCCCAATGTTTTGTCCCCTTTGTGTGCTTCTCTCAATGCTTCAAGTAGGGGTCCTATGTATGAGCTGTAGTCAAAAACCCATGCTCTACAGTAGTTGCATAATCCCAGGAACTGCTGCAGCTCCCTCACCGTTTGTGGTAGTGGCTTGTTTGATATAGCTTGTGCTCTTTGTGGTGCAATCTTTCTTCCGTGTTGGGATATTAGTTGACCAATGTATAGTACCTGTTCCTGACAGTACTGTAACTTTTCTTTGTCTACCTTGTAACCCTTGTCAGCCAACACTGTCAGCATTTTCAATGAGTCCTCCCTGCACCTTTTCTCGCTTGTGCTGCAAATTATTATATCGTCAACATATTGCAGCACCGTACTTTCCAATTCAATGTTTTCCAAGTCCATCTGTATTACTCTGTTGAAAATTGAGGGTGACTCGCAGTACCCTTGTGGTAAACTGGTGTGTTTCCATTTTGTGTTTCTGTATGTGAAGCTTGTCAAGTCTTGTGAATCTGGGTGCAGGGGTATTGAGAAAAAGGCATTTTTGAGGTCAATCACTGTGAACCGTGAGGCATCTGCCGGAATTCCACATAATATTGTGGCCGGGTTTGCTGCTATGGGGTATTCTGCTTCTACAATGTTGTTCAAGGGTCTGAGGTCCTGGATAAAAAGCCAAGACCCTCCTTTAGCCTTGCACACTGGGTACACGGCTGTGTTACATGGTGATTCTGATGGTACCAATATGCCATTATTTATTAGGGCCGTTATGGTTTCGTATATGCCCTCATATGCCTCTTTTGATAGTGGGTATTGTTTCACTCTAGGTAGTATTGCACCCTTTTTCAGCTTTATTCTTACTCCCTGATACTCTTTATGCAGCCCACGTCATAGGGACTGGTGGTCCACAGTGATGTTGGAATTTTTGCCATGTCTTCCTCGTGGAAGGGAACTGGGGTAGATGCAGGTGCTTCAAGTGCCATGGCCATTTTCTGTGCCACTTGCTTATATGTCACTCTTAGCCATATATCTACACTCATCATAAATACCATCTCACCTTCTTCCTTGTCTTCTGAAAAGAGCTCCTCATCGGACACCTGGGTGAGCCTGCATCCCTCAGCCAGGGCTATCACTGCCCTCCATGCTCTCCCTTCCCGGTCTTGGGCATGTACTGCGATATAATCAGCAGTTGCTATAATACTCTCGATGCTCACCGAAATCACCTTCCCTTCTGGTTCATTGGCTGGTGTCTCAGGCCTGAACAAATATGCTGCTGGCCTCCTCCAGATCGTTCCTTCTATTCCTGACATCCAGGCGAATGCCATGTCCATTCCGTACTGGAACAGTTCGCCATCCACTGGCTCAGCCCGAGCTACTGTCTGTCCACAGTACGCTTGCAGTATTTGTCGTGCAGTAAGCATGTTTATTCCTGGAGTGGAACAAATGATGCCATCCTCCGTGAAGGAGATTGTCATATTTAGCCTGCTCATTATGTCCCTCCCAAGCATGTTCACTGGTGACTCCCTTGAATACAGGAGCGGGACATACATGTCATAATCTCCAATAGATAAGGAGATGTTATTAGTAAAGGGAACCAACCCCCTAGCCCCAGAGAATCCTTGGTTGTTCATGGCCTCACCTGACATCTTAAATCGACCCTCCCTTATGCAAGACCGGGTTGCCCCAGTGTCAACAAGGAATGATAATTTTTTGTCACCTATCGTTACCTCAATGCGTGGTTCCTCCGCACTATTAGGTGTTATCGACAGGACGGGACACACCAAGGACGTCTGTGGGCTGTCCTATTGTGGGTATAATGACTGACCACTTCCTGTGTAAGGGTTGTGTCCCAGGACAGTCACCCTTCCCAATTGTGTTTGTTGTAGCTGTGTATCGGTGGAGGTTACCTTATGGTCCTGTATTTGAGTGGGCTGCTGCACTGGCTGCACTTGGTGTTGTTGTGTTATTGCTACCTGTTGTTGCGGTAGTGAATATGTCTGTGGCTGTTGTTGTGTTGCTAACTGTTGCTGTGTGCTGCTCTGTGGCAGCCCCTGCAGTTGTTGGTACACGTGCGTGACATGTGTCCTAACATCCCACAAACCCAACATACAGGTGGTTCCCTGGTCTGCCATGGGAAACTTCCTGCATTATCCTGGTACACTGGTTGCCCAGTGGGGTAGAAGCTTCGGAATCCTCCCCCTTGCTGTTGTGCAGGTTGGCCATATCCCCTCCCCCTCATCATTCCTCCCTTCCCCTGATTTTATTATAATATCCAGTTCCTGATGCCATGTACCCTCCTCCCATGTTAGTCGTGTATGGTGGGGGTGGTGGCAGCTGTTGTGTTCTAAGTCGTGGTGATTGTGGTAGTGGTGGTGTTTGTAGTTGTGAGGGATCCTGTGCGGCCACTACTTGCGTGGGTTTTGGTGTCATTGTTGTTGGTGTAGTTATTAGTGCACCTTCCATGGTTTTTTCTGCACTAATTTAGCCTCTTCCGCTTTTCTATCTTCTTCCTTTTGTTTCATCTTTTCTTGCCACGTCCTACAATGGTGTACTATTGTCAATTGTATTTCTGGCCAAGCCTTGGCTTCCATCCCCACTACTTACTTCAATTGTTTTTGTACTGCCTCCGGGAGCCCTTGTATTAGTATGTGGTAAAATATTGCCGGTGACTTGTCTCATTGCTCTCTAGTTTCCATACGCCACTTCTCCTGAATCTCCTGGATATAATCAACAGGATCTTCGTTCTCACGCATCTTGCGTGACGTAATTGCTCCTATGTCTGAGGTGTCTGGCTATTGTACCCTCAGTGCTTGCCATAATGCATGCCTGCAATTCCCAAATGGCGCCCCGTCATGTGATGTGTTCGTTATTGTGACCGCTGGGAAACCCGCTCTCTTCCAGATGTCATCTGACGCATCCCCTAATATTGATATTAGTAGGCCCTTCACGTCTCCTACTGCTAGTTTCTGTCCTGCAGTGTGTTTTTCCATCTTGTATATCCATTTTCCCGCTCCTCCACTTAGTGATGGGAGCCTACACTTTATATTTTCCTTATCGGCATGCTTGCAAGGGACGTATTGTGGTCTAACCCCCCCTCTCTCCAATAGCGGCATTAGATTGTGTCCCATCTGTCCCCCCAGTTGTCGCGGTGTAGAGTCCGCATACCCCTCCTCTTCTTCTGTGTCATCTAGATCATCTGTCATGTCCATATTACCGCCGCTCGTTGCAGCTTCCCCTTCATCTCTTCCCCTTCTCTTATTATTTACTTTATTTGATGTGGGTGTGTGTGTCCGTTCTTCCTGCCTACGTCCGGGGAGATCTCTAAGCCTAAGCCCCGGACATGTTGGACGGGATGATGCGGGTGTAGCTGCACGTGTTTGCCTTCCCGCCATTCCTTGTTCTTTTTCCTCACATCCCCCCAGCTCTTCCTTCCTTCTGCATGCCCATGGTGATTCCCTGTTGGTGCGGGTGATGTACAATTTGTCTAAGTTTTCCCTATCGCCGCTTCTTCCTTCTCCCCCATTCCTTCTTCTTCTTCGCTGCAAAAATCATCCAGGAGCGACGACCCCCAATCTGTCTTTTTCCCCCTAATCGTCACTGTTTTTAAGTCTATTAAATCCGTTCCTTCCATTTCTTCTTCTTCTTTACCAATTGCTCCCCTTTGTGCTGATGTTGTTGCTACTTCTGCATCCCTGCGTACATATTTCCTTATCCCACTCTCCCCTTTCCTATCTCTTCTTTCCCCTTCCCTCTGCTCTACTATTTCACCACCTATTTCCTCTCTTTTCTTTTTTAATTCCTCCATCACCTCACTACTCACCTTCTCTAATATCATTTCTTCCTCTCTCCTCCTTTCCCATCTCTCTCTCTCCCTTTCTAATATGCTTTCTATTACTTTGCCTTCCTCGTATTTCTTGGTGGTTTCTGATAGTATTTTCCTCTTCCATATTTCCATTTCCTTTTCTTTCTCTTCTTCCTCTCTTTTCCTGTCACGCTGTGCTGCTCGAGATACCCTTTCTGCTATCGCCTTCATCCTTTCAGCTTCCCGCTTCCGTTCTTCAGTTCGTTCCCTAATTTTTTCTAACTCATCCTTGCTTTCCTTCCTTTCCTTCCTTCTCTCTCGTTCCTCCCTCTCAAGCTGTTTGATCAGGGCGTTTTGCTCATTCCTTAATTCCGCCAATCGTTCCTCCAACATCTCCTCCTTTTACCTTCCTCCCCTTTTATTTCACTGCTACCCTCATCGTCCTCGTTCATTTTCCGTACTACCTCCTTTTCTTCTCCCATTAGTGTCCCTCGCAATTTTAGCAGCACCTGCGCGGCTACCCACTCGTCGTGTCCTATGGTTGGGATTGGTTCTTCACTAGTCTTCCCTTCCCTTGTGTGCATCTTCTTATAAATTGGGTCTACCGTACTTGTCACCTCCCCCCCTGTGTAGCCACCTGTAGCTGTATATGGTGGTGGGCTGTACGCTGGGTTCGAATACCCCTCAGCCGCCGTTAGTTGTTGCCTTACCGCTTCTCGTAGTTCCGTTACAGGATATAACCCCCTTCCTCCTTTTTCACTACTTTCGCTAAAGGCATGTCGTCGGTCCTTTCCTTTTTTATTTCTATTTCATTTGCGATGCTAAGCTTTTCCTCTCCCTCTCGGCCTCTTCCCGCGCACTGTGCGCTGTCAACCTCCTTTTCCCCATTTCCCTCTTCCTCCTTAATCGTATTCCCCTCCTTCGTTTCCTCCACAGTGAACATTCCGGTTTGGTCCTGGTCGGGACCCCTGGAACATCCTCCATAAGTTAAACACCTCCACGTGGTGCGTCAACTTCTTCCCCTTGTATGTGTTATGTATATGTGTCAGTAGCGAGTGTTGGACGTACGGGTCGAAACTGCCGTTAGGCGGCCAGGGTGTCGTCATTTTGTTGTCCGTCCCTTGTGTCCACTCTATGCTGTATTTGATCAGTTTTTCCCTATGGGGTGATAGTGTTTTACATATATGCTGTAGTGGGGTAGTGAGGGTATTCCCCCACCCTCCCGATCCTAACCCGTATGACATGGTTACACTGTGTTGTTAGCTCCCTTCAGTATAGTTGTCGTTACCTGGCCCCGTAGTTTGGGGACTTGCGACCGTCCGCTAAAAGAAACCCAGTCAAATATGACAATTGCAGATGTGTTACTTGGCCCTGTAGTTTGGGGACTTGCAACCGTCCACTAAAAGGAAAACAGTCAAATATAACGCTTGCAAATATGCTGTCTTTTTCCTGTATTTGTTTTTCTTCCTTAATACCATTACGGCCCCCTGCGGCCACGGCGCACGAAGCCCCCTGCGGCTGCGTGCCCTGTGTGACGTGCTTATACAGCCGTCCCACTTTTCTCCTCCCCTCCTCCTCCTACCTCACTCAGCGTGGCCGGCGTTCTCCGTGCACGGTCACTTCCCCCTCTCCACCTGTCCCGTATTTAAGGTGGCCGACAACCTCTGTGCGCACCCCCTGTCCACTATTCACTTCCCCACCACCCTGCAACAATGCTGTGTGGTCGAGGTATCCTATGAAAGCCCTACGGGTGACGTCACCGACCTCTTCCAAAACTACCGGTAAGATCTTTTACACTTCAGAAAGCTCGAAATAAGTTTTGCTGTTTGGCCCCGTTAACCCCACAGCTGTCCTCTTGTTACGCCTGGAACAAGGTAACCAACAATATAATCGGACTGCGCACACTGCGTCGCCCCGCGTGTGATACGCCCCTCAACAGGAGGGCTTAACCAGCCAATTATCTTCCGTACTAGGCAACCAGTTAGCTACCGCCTACAGGAAAACGTCATCTATCTATCGAGTTTCACTGCTCGATCAATAGGGATCCTCATCTACTCATTGATCAATAACCGCCAATTTGTAGGAAGCCACACACACACACACCCCCTTACAGGTGGTCACGACCTAGGCCAATCAGTGTCTACGAGCAACCGCACGTGATGTTTTCTTGCTCCGCCCACCCTTCTCCGTGACGTGGTAGCGGACGGCTCTCACGCCTGTCCTGCTACCATTCACTTCACTGTCAACACTAATTGATCAAATCTTCGCCGCACACCTTAGTAACACCTCCCACCGCCCTTTTTGCACTCCTCCCCACTCCCTCACAATCTCACATTGCTTGTTGGGTGTGACATACTCACCAAGTGCGTGCACCCCTCCAAGCGGCTCGCCACCTCCCCTCGTCTGGACCACGTCTGGACACTCGCCAACCGCGGGCGGGATACTTCTCAACCGGCTCCCGAGGGCCAATATCCGGATTGCGCTGTCCAGTCTTCTCGCAGTTCCGCGATGGTCCTGCAGTCCTCAAAAAGGGGGCAGCGGCAGAGGGGGCCGCGCCGCCGTGCCTCCTCGCAACGAGAGGCCTTGGAAAAATAAAAAGGTAGATCGTAAACAGATCTCAGCGGTGCCTCCAACTTGTCGGGGTGATTATCCCAGGGTCGGATGGGCCGTCTGCGGACCTCTGGGCTGGGAGGCCCCAAATCCTCCCGTGTTCCCCAAAAATGAGTATGAGACACACGCAAGAAGCAATGTGGTTCTGCTGTTTATTAAACAACGGCAGGGATGGGTCTAGGATCGTACGCGTCCGTCCAGACTCTCAAAATTCGTGGGGCTCGCAGGCCATTTTTGCCTCAGTATGACGTGCTACTTGTGTCACCTGGGAAAGTTAGCGAAAAACCAATCGCCACTCTGGATTGGTTCCTCGAGTGGTAGGGTTAGTATAGCATACATATAGAGAACAGTATTAGTGGTTGAGGATGAGTCAGGTGGTATACTTGGGTTGTCCCTTCTATTAGATACTTGAAAATTGTTACACAAAGACCCCTAATGATTGTCTAATGTTAGTGGCGTCAGTGATGAGTGCCCCCATGTTCTGATTGGTCCACCCGCGAGCCCCCCAGCCTGGGACCATCGTTGTTCCCAGCTCGCGGTGTACCTGTCACTAGCAACAATATGTAACTATGTGTTCGTGCAGACAATGGGCCTCATTAGGACCCTGGCGGAGAGGGTGTTACGCCAGCGTAGTGCATGGCGTACCTCTCCGCCATACTACGAGTTCCCGTAGCGCCATGGCGGCCTTTTCCGCCTGGTTTTACCAGGCGGAGAAAACCATGGCGCTACGGGACCTCGTTGTTAATTACGCCACCGTATTTTACGGTGGCGTAATTAACTCCTTCCCCACTCCCATTATACCCTATGGGGCAAAAATGGGAATGGGGAAGGGCAGAATGGGGATTGGGGATTTACCGCTCCGCCGAGGTCGGAATGGGGCGGTAAATCCGCCAACCCCCATGGCGCTATCGGCGGCTTTCCGCCATGCTTCGCGGTGCATTTAGCACCGCGAAGTCCGCCTGGGTCCTAATGAGGCCCAATGCGTGGATTTGCTCATAGGCTTGAGAGCAGACCATTCCCATCGCTGTAGGTGTCCATTGGGTCATTTCATTGTTGCAGCCTGTGTCCCAGACATGGGACCCAGGCGACTTCTCCCTCGTGGATCTGGCACCTTGTCAGGTTGGCTTGGTCACGTGAGGGGAGACCGTGGCTGGGGCAGAATTCTGCACATTTAAAGTTGTATTTTGCTTCTGCATGCTTGGCTTTGCTTACAGGTGTGACCTTGGCGTCGGCTGGTAGCATACGAGTTGCAACATCGCTCCCTTGGCTGTGAGCTCTCGCTGAGCTCGTTCTGCGTGATCAGCACTTGTACTCTTGCTCATTCAGTGTTCATGGCGGCTCTTGCTTGCGGCCTACTTGGGCCTGGTTCATAGGTGGGGAGGTGTAATGCACGGCACCTGTGTTGTGGTGCGACATGGCTTCTTAGGCAGTATTACGTCTTCGTTAAATTCTCATCATGATGCAAGGGGTGGGAGAAGCGTCAGCAAGCGTATACGCGAGTGCTTTATGCGTCTTGTGTTTCTGTATTACGGAAAACCTATGTGAAAAATAATAAAGATGCGCGTCAGTGGGTGTATCCGTCACCTACGTCATAACACTGATTATATTCTTCATGTGGGTTGGTGCGTGAGTGTCCAGTGTGCATGGTGGCACGTGTGTTCTTGGCAGTTGGCTAGGTCGTCATGGCATCTCTAACGATGTGGGTGCTTGTTGTTGAGGTCTTAGTCGAGTTCATCCATGCCGCAGGTGTCGGCTTGAGTAGGGCAGGCTGGTGGGCAGGCTGGTGGGCATATCCGTATGTTCTTGAACCAGGGTATTTGGTCGTCTGGTAGATAGACGAATTCATCTCGTGGTGGGTGTCTAGGCCGCGATCCTCTGGGCCATGGTCGCGAGGAGATTGGGGGGAGCTTTTTCTCCCATTCCCCCACTTCACTCTGCTGTGATGTTTTATGTACAACATCACGATGATGCCCTTTTAACTGTGTTCCAACAATTGTGAAGCATGTAATTGAAATACAATGCATTCAGTCAGCCTCTCTAGGTAAAATAATTCACTGCGGCTACTTTGCCTTGAGATATTTCTTACCACACATTTCTCTCCCTATGCATGTCAAATAGATGAGACTCAATGCAAAAAGAAATACACTGAAACTAAATTACCTTTTTGAATGTGGTCTTTATCATAAACTAGAAATATTCAAGTTACACAGAATGACCCATACACCCACGTTATAATTCAAACTATGAGTGAATCTCTCTGCAGTGGCTTTCAATGCTTTGTCTGTGCAAAGCTCTGCCAACTGACCTTGCCTTTGGCAGGGTAAATATACTTCAAATAACAGTAGAAGTTTGGGAAATATAAACACAGTAGAACATACACATTGAAATTTGAATCTCTAATGCAGCATCTAAAATGAACTGAATTATCTAACCTGTGCTACCTAGTGTGATTCACTTCACCAACACCTCAATTAACTTGCTAATTAACTAGATTGAGCTGGCGATATTCCTGACTCAGCTTGGCAGTGTTCCAGGGTCATTCACAGCTAAGGTCGCTCGAGATTGTTCAGCCCTTCCAACCCAGGAGAGAGACACCTTCAGCTTTAGTCAGCTTAGAAGTGCTGAACTCTGTCTGCCCAGCACCAGCCCTCTGCTCCCTTTGTCAGTCAGTGCCAGAAGAGGAATGCCCCTACTCTGCCTCAAAAACCCTTTTTATGAAATCCCCTGTCACACCAGAAAAACACCTCCCCTTGAACAGATCCACCCACATAACGTGATTTGCTCTGTGTATTTTCCTCATTGCTGCAGAGCAAAATGATACATATTTCTTGTGCTTCCTGCTCTAACACAAGGTAAGGTACCGGCACCGTTCATACCGGGCCGCTACATTATGAGTTTGCTTGCGGGTGGCGGTATGCACATCTGGTCTGGCCAGACGTGCATACCGGCACCCGTGAGCAGACCAGGATGCTTACAACGGACCCGTCATTAACGGGTCCGTTGTTAGCATCCTCCCCATTCCCATTGAGCCCTATTGGGGCTCAAATGGGAATGGGGGTGTACCGGGTCCCGAAAATGGGAATTACCGGGCCCGCAAAAGCTGGAATGGCCAAGTAATTCCCTTTTTTCGGGACCCGCACACGAGTTTGGAGGTAGCCATGCCGGTAATTACGGCATGGCTATCTCCAAACACATGATGAGGCCCAATGATCTGCCTTTAGGAACGGATCTTCACATTTTTCAGCTTACCACACAGCGCAGATTCAGTCTGCACGTTTAAGGTTCATTTTTCTTTCCCATTTTCAGAACATTATGCATTTTGCACTATCTGCATCCAGCTTTTTCATGAACAAATTTGCACTAAATGTTATTGTGGATCCTGTTAAATGTTAGATGGGGTTGGGTTAATTATTATGTTAACTTCCTGTTAGTATTATATTTAGTGCAGTTCAGCTCATAGAAAATAGCATCATGGAGCAAAGTGATCAATTTCAAGCATGTGTCCTGTGCATTGGCATCTATTTAAATCCCGCCTGAGACTCATACTCTTGAGTCCATTAATGAGTCTCACACCCTTGGCTCTAGTTAAAGTTCAAACCCTCGCTAATATGTGAATGCTGAAATGCAGAGTCTCGATGTTGAAATACGGAGCCCATGCTCCTACAAATCTCTGACAAGATAAGAACTCAATGGACTTTTCTATCTTTAGGTTCCACACCACAGGTCCCATCTGCGTTCCATCTGCGTCCTATATTTACTAGCGATGTAGCGACCTGTACTTCAACCGCATAATTAATAAGGTGTAAGCCACACACTTATTTGCAGAGCATGCAATCCCATATGCTGTTAACATCAACTCTCCCATTTAGTTCCTTTATGAGTTGTGACAATGTTGCCTCTAAATAGTTTTATCCATGTGTTGAAAAGGGTTGTTTTTGGTATGTAATTTTGTGAACACCTATATTTACTGAGTTATCATCTCTGAAGGAGAATTTCCTACTCCCAAACCACTGAAATTCTTTCTGAATCATAGAAAGGAGTAAAACGTTTTGGATTACAAAATGAAATATGTGTCCAAGTTTAAATATATTCTACTCATCTAAAAGTGCACTTGATTGGCAATGAAAATAGTTTTTATTTTTTTATTCATTTAACTTCAAAGTTTTAAAGCTATGGAGTGAAATCTAATCCATGCCCTGCCTGTAGCCCTGTCATAAGAATTGAAATGAATCAGCACAGAATCTAGCCTATATAGGATGGAGATGACCCACCCACCAGGAAGGTTGTTTCTGATTTAGTGCAATAGTTATCATCAAGTCATGGGTATAGAGAACACCGAGCAGCAGAATCCATTCTGCCAGAGCTGGCACCTACTTCTCTGGAATCCTCTCTCCCCGTTTGGATCAAAACACAAGCGGAAACACCTACAAAAAGAATGCCCACCCCAGGGTCCACCAGAAGAAGTTCTCTTCTGGAACTGGAATGAGCACACCACAACTATATACATACAACACACCTCCTCATATACACTCAAACGGACTCATTCAGCTTTCACTTCGCTACCCTAACTTTGATCCACACTTTCCCATCATCAGTGATAACAACAACATTAAACAACCTCTCAACTCTTTGTGGTGCCCATTTCCTACTCTGTTCCTTTGGATCCAAACCTGGCTTCTTAATGTGCACCAGATCTCCTTCCTGAAAAGGTTTGGCTACTTCAAATGTTTTAGCTTATCATTCCTCATCTTCATCTTCATCCCTTTGTCATTCATTTTTTCTCTCAACATCTTTTCCTCACATACCACAAAACACGCATTACCCAACCACAGGTGACAGACCGGCATGTGTGGTTTCCTTCCCTGCAGTATTTCAAAATAAATCTAATAACCCTGTAGTATTCAAGCAACCAAATGAACAGGGTCAAGGAACCTAACAACACACATACTCCTGTAGTGAATGCACGTGATTTCAGCAATTTAATTACCATCACAGCATGATAGAAATCTTCAGATAAGCGATAATCACACGGAAACTCGATTTAACAAAGAATAGAAATCATCACATGGTGCAGGTAGTGCTCATCCAAGGTCAATACCTTGGGTAAATATTTAGACAAAACTTACATGCCCCGACACCATAGAGGGAACACATGGGTAATACAAGAAACAATACATAGTGCTACCAAGCACGACAATGAGGCAGTGATTGGATTCAAACACTGAGATACAAATGTCAACACAACTGTGTTTCGGACATGAACGGCTGTATTGATAGCCATTTCATAACAGGTCTTCATCAGGGCAGAGTAATGGATGATGGGAGTTTCCAGTGGGTTCTGCTGGAAAAATGGGACAGAAACACGAGTTGGGACGATGTGTGCGGTTCCAGTAAAAGCAACAATGACTTTCTATCGGGTCACATTTAATGTATAATTGAATGGAGGGTATCTCCTGCGGGAGAGCTAAAGCAAACCTTACTGTGTCCGGATGGAACCAAGGATGCAAGTTGCAGGACCATCTGGTATTTACTCAGCAGTTTGAAACCACATGAATTCTTCGGTCAGGTCCAGTGTAAAAGAAGGACCGAATGAGTTACTTCAGAGGACTCTCACAATAGCTGTGGATACGTGTACCTGGAGGGTCAAGACAAACCTTTTACCTTAGTCCAAACACCTAGATTGAGTGTGGAGGGTGCAAAAACGTCAGTCACATAGCCTCTCCTGTGCATTCACAAATCACACCTATAGAGTGAGATGCAGATATATTACTGTTACATAAAGGCACAGCTAGCACCTACATCAGCTTATATAAGGGTGGGTGCTGTTTATAATGTGCCTATACAACTATTGAACACCAGGTGGTGCGAGCAAATTAGGGAAAACGTACATGTACAGTACCGGTTTTCGGCTAATACTAAGAGACACGAGTGCTAGATGTAACATGCCTATGGCGCCTACTGCTGGCTGAGTTACATGAGTAAAAGTGAGAACTCTATTAACAGGTCTTGCAGCAATTCATACCTGCATCAGCTTGTGTAATGGCGGTAAGTGCTGATACTGTAAGACAAGGGTGCCGGATAAGACAGCATCTCCCTTCCTGACGCGGGTGAGAATGAGGCCTCTAGTCCGTGTCTCAATGGAGATCGATCCACCTCGAGTATGTGCACAAATGGCCGCCAGAGGTACACTATAGTATGTATGAAAATGCTGTAGATGCCAGGGTCGTGCCCGGCCGGTGCGGTGGATGCATGGCGCGAAACTGGCGAAGCCTCCGGCAATGCAGTGGCATAGTCATGGATACCATTGTATAAATAGCAGTGGCCATTCTTGGGGCTGCCTATGGGGCAATGCCATGAGGGGCCCAACTATGCTATTAATTTGCGGGATAGACAGATCACAGCAATGCGAGTCGAACAATGTACGTATATCAGGGGAGCACGTAAATCACTTAGAGCCGGTTATTCCGTATTGTTATGATCAGTGGAATGAGCATCGCCGCCGAGCTGTATAGTCTAAAAGCAGCGATGTTCTCCCTCAATGGTCTTGCGAATAGGTCCAACCTCCCAATACTGTGTTTCCGATGGATCCCCTGTGCGCTCGACTGTATGGGGCATTTACGTACACAAGGCGGCGTTTGACTATATGGTACATGGATGATGGGGAAACAATTGGAAAAAATACCCATGGGGACACAATTGTGGGGGATCGGATATTCAAAATGCAAAATGAACAATCAAAATACAATATCTCCCAAACGTAAATTCGACCGATTAGTGGTACATCGAGCTACAGGTCAAAAAGGCACCACGGCATGTTGAACATAAGTCTCCATGTTGGGATGCAACAACTTCATTACACGACACCAATCAATTCATGGGCACTTGTAGGAGACATACATGAAATTCCACTGACTCCAATAAGTGATCACGGGTGATCACAGCTTCAATACATGGCATACATGATTATTCCCAAATATGAGAGGGGTAATCCCTCATTCTGGCAACAACATGATGGTCTTCACATAAGGATGTTCCACCCAAACCCTCCTGGACTATTGCTTCAGTTGCATTCATGCTTTGTCAGTGTCTCCGCCTCTTCTCGTTGGTGTCAGGTTCTGCAATATGAACCACTTCGATCATCTGAAGAATGCTTAGCTGTTGGGATTGCCATTTCCATTTGTGCTGGTAGCAAGAGAATGTGGAGGGTGCCATAGCCGTTTCCAGAATCGTTCGGCATTCTAGAGGTAATGCAAAGTGTCTGAATTCCTGGGCTGCAGGAGCCACGCCCTCAATGGTAGGGATGGTGGACCATGATGCAGCACTGATCCTCCGGCTCTGAAGAGGAGGCCCGACAGAGGGGCCAGATGTGTCATGACCATGCCGACGTGATTAAGATAATCTTGCAGCTGCTGCGCTTGTGTGTGTTTAGCACTCACAGCAGCAGTGGAAGTGGAGGGAATGCATAGAGGAAGCAACCTTCTCATGGGATGGAGAAGGTGTCCCCCAGACTCCCTTCTTGAGGATACTAGTTGGCAATCTGGGGGCACTTTGCGTTCTGTGCGTGGCGAGCAAGTCGATTTTGGGGTGACCCCATTAGGAGAAGATGTGAAGAATTTGGCTGTGGTGGAGCTCCCATTCGTGGCATGAACGTAGTTTCCTGCTCAGGGAATCTGCAATGTTGTTGTGGATTCCCAGGAGATGAAGAGGAAGGAGAAACATGTTTCGGGACAACGTGCAGTACCAGGTCGCTTCAGCCTCCTTGGACAGTATCGGTGAGTGATCGTCATGAAAGTCATAATAGGTAACAACCAGATGGAAACCTCCATCCTCTCATTGGCTGAAAGTCCTCCTGTAATGATGACGAACCTGCCTCCGCTCATGGATTGGGGCAAAAACAAAGATGGCTGTGGACCTGAGATAAAAAAGTGAGCAAATATGATTCAGAATATGGATTAATGAAAAAGTGCTTCACGACCTAATGTACTATTTATGCCAAACCTACTGCTAGAGATAGTCGCCCAATGAACCGCACAGCGTTAGTTTCCGTTTCACGCATAATTCCTGCATTACGGGTTATTACCTTTTTGGCTATTGACTGTGTTGAATGTTTGTCAAGGGAGAGAGAAAATGCTACTCGAGTACATTGTGGATCAAGTAACATTGAGAATTTGATAACGTCATGTGGCTTTTGTTACTTAAAGATTGGGTTTGATTTATAACATGATGTGACTGTTTTAGATCGCTTTTCTAAGCATGGAATTTGTTTGCCTCTTAAAGTGATAGGCAGTGTGGGGGAAAGTTTGGAATTGAAAAAGTTATTTACTCTCTTTGCACATTACTGTATTATAATATTGAGGAGTTACTCTGAACTGCCCTGTTCAAACAACTGGTTCTTGCTTGTGCGAGGTGCGGCTTTAGGCTTAACTGCTCATGACTTTGCGATGAAGGTTCTTTGGCTAGTGTGTAGCTATGCTCAACTTCACATCTCTCACTTCTGACGTGTTTCACTTTTGGCATATGTAAGCGTGTTGTAGTCTCTCACTTTCTTAGGAAACTCATCATACTGTCAGCATCCTCGCCTGCCTCAGAGTGTGTTGAATCTTTGAGGAGTATATTCAACTTGTATCAGATTATGCTGTCCGCCCTGATAACACTGTCTAACATGTAAGAATGTAGCTGGTATCAAAGACTTGCATAGTGGGGCTTTCTTCCCTGCTTGCAACATTGTTTCAGTATGATTCCTCACCCTGCCTGGACTACCCGTTCCATTGATATGAATTTGTTCATTTGGATATATAATGGTGCATGTGTTGTCCTGTTGTTCCCTTTTTACTAATACATAGTTCACCAATCCACCAGAATAGTCAGTGGTTATTTTGCCACAACAGGTTTGGTGCCTGTGACATCGGATTCCCACTGCCCTGCAACCAAGTCCAAAGGTTGCCAGGTGCACCTCCTGGTAATTCTTGTACGCCCAGAAAAGAGGATTTCATAGGAGGGGAGAACTGGCCGGAGTGCACTGAGACTTGGGGAGAGCAGACAGAGCATATGTGAAAGAAAGAGGCAAAAATTAAGGATTGTTGAACACAGGTAATTGTGTCAGTGTATTCTTATGTCTAAAGTATTCTTCGAAATAGCTTGGGGTAATTGTGTCAGTGTATTCTTATGTCTAAAGTATTCTTCGAAATAGCTTGGGGTAAATATTTGTCTCTGAAACCTGTTGTGATTATCCAAGGATACAGGAGGGAAAGTGCCCTGCCTATAGAACCAGTTATCGGAATAAGAAAAAGTAAAAATGGTTGGCACCGCAGATTAGAATTTAAAAAAAACAATGTAAAAGTAGCGCTTACATACTCCCTAATGACTGAAGAGAAGGTGTGATTGCTGCAGCAGTCAGGGTACTGTAGTATGGATTAGGGAATGTGTTCTGTATGAGTGTTAAGAACATATTTCGATGGGAGCCCTGTGGTTGTCCTGTCTACAACCTATATCTTGGTACTTGAATTGTGACCCTGCTTTATATCTGACGCCCGTCTCTATCCCAGTAAGGGAGCTGCGACAGGCTTTGTTTCTACTGATTATGTGTGTTGCCCTTGACCTTTACCTAACAAAGTCTCAGTAACAAGCTGAAATACTGCTGTGCATTGTGGGTAGTGGAATGGGGATATAGGTTGTGAACCAGCATCTGAAATCACTGTACTGGGGGATGAACCGAGGTCAGGTGGTCATACCCGAGCCTGTGATTAGATGTGGCAGAGCGGTCGGTTATGAGCCATACCCACGCCACCAGCCACAGGACACGATAGCGTTCCAATGCAGATGGAGTTAGGAAAGGACCTGTATCTGTAGTAAGTCACACCTTGTCTTACTCTCAGGGGAATGGGCTCAGGGCAGTCGAGACGTATGCCACTTCCTACTAAAGAAGTCCAGCACACTTCAGCTTTACTCACTATTTGCCCATTGTATCTAAGGACCTGGTGTGACAATCCTTCAGATGGCAGCACACCTCCCCAGGGGAGAACCCCTCTCCATGAGGTTAGGGAGGCTGCTAACCAATAATCCCCCTAGAGGTGCTAACATGTGGCAGGATCTCATGGAGAGATGTGGCAGGATCTCATGGAGCGATGTGGCAGGATCTCATGGAGAGAGCCTCCTCTACTGGGGATAAGGATGCAATTGGAAGGCACAGCCCCTTTAGACCCCAACCCGATAGGCTGAAGATAGTACCTGAACCTTATGGGTCTAAACCCATGTCAATAACCATGTGTTACATTGAAACATTAAACTACCCTGATGGTTTAGGTACTGAGATGACAATGCTCCCGAGAACACTGCTACTGAGCGAGAAAAACACCAGAACAGCTGTAGTCAATGGAATGGACATTACTTCAGGGCAGACTCTTCTTTATCAGAACATCAGAAACAAATGAAGGTGGAAGAGTACCAAAAAGGATACCGGAGAGTGAAAAGAGAGAAAGAACAAAGAGGACATAGGGGAAGAACGAGAGCGAGTCGAGGCTGGAGAGACCGACTTGTTGATGAGAACAGAGGCCGAAAAGGAGGCAGAGGTCGAGAGAGTGAGAAAGAACAAGAAGAGCTTGACAATCAAGGCCAGGCATATAGCAGAAGAAAGAGCGGGATGCTCCGAGAGAGGGATGCGGAGTGTCTGTTTCAGGAGAACACACAAGGACGCCCAGTAGGCCGCTCCAGTGTTGGAGGAGAAGTAGAAGCAGAGACTGGAGCACATGTTCTGTATGAAGACAGAATGATAGATGTTATCATCAGAATTTTACTTGGTAGCTGATAGATAAAAATAAGACAGCAACCAAGAATTAGTTGCCTTTTGCCCCGGCGAGACACATTTCCCTGACGATCAGAAAGAATCTCCTAAGAGGGCCGGCAGAGGACCCAATGGAAATACAGAGAGTGTAACCTGTAGTGGGTGGACCGTTGGGTCAGACAACTACGCTCAGACCACTACCCCAGGCTTGCTATAGAGAAGTGAGAATGGGCCTGTATAAGAAGGACAGTCAAAACCACTATTGATATAAGAGACACAAACAGCACAAGCTCTAAGAATTGGTGCCTCACAACAGAGAAAGGTGACGATCCGGTGAAGCATCCCTACCCCAATACAGATAACGGAAGTTAATGAAAGTCTGGGATGGAGCAGACGAGCTGTTTAAGAAACTCTTTAGACATTCCATGAAACTTAAGTCAACAGGGCGGAACAGTGAATAATATGAACTGAGAGCATATCCCTCAGTGATTGAGAAAATACGTTGCCCATGAACACAATACTGTAACTCCCTGAAACACCATAAAAGTGGGTTACCTTATTGACCCTGACTGAGGGTAATAACTGAGTGGCCTAAAAGGGTTAGAGGCCTGGGGATAGTTGATGCTCTCCTTCTCTATCCAATCATTGAATAACTGGGCAAACCCCTGACAAACGAGAGAATCACTGTAGACACCACAGAATCATCTAGGGCTGGACCATCGAGCCAAACCCCAATCATCTTCTTTCGTCAGTTCGTTACACATTGATTATTAGTCAACACCGGGTCCTGCCAAGAGTCGTGTCTTTGCAGTTTATGCCTTAACCTTGCCTTCCTCCAGATATGAAGAAAACCCTTTTCATTGCTATTTTCGTCCCATTCGAAAAACCAAAAAAGAACCTTGATATGATATGATATGATATGGCATTTGTAACGCGCCTATACACAAGTGTTTCAAGGCGCAACGAGGCAGGGAGGGGGGAACAGGGGGAGGACAGACAACGATCCTACTAGGCCAGGTGTCATTCAGACCGCGCAAGTGCAGGGGTAGGGGGAAGGGAAAAGTGCAGTACAAGGTAAGTAGAATAGAAATAAATAGATAAATAAATAAATAGGGCCAGCTGGTGGCAAGTGCAAGGTAAGTGCAGACAAGTGCTGGGAAGGGGGGGCTGTAGGGCTACAGAGACAGTCCCGCAGTGCAGGGGTTGCCAGGGAGGCAGTGCAAGTGGAGAGTGGCTGGGCCCAGGACCGAGGTCGGTGAGAGTGGCCAAGTTTCACATTCAGTGCAGAATTTAGTGAAGAATTTAGCAGGGGAGAGGGAGAGAGAAAGCAGAAGCAAAGAGGAAGGTTTTGAGGTGCTTCCGGAACCGGAGATGGTTCTCCTCAAGTTTCAGGGAGGCAGGAAGGCTGTTCCAGAGGGAGGCTCCTGCCGCGGAGAGAGATCTACCCCCAGCTAGTTGCTTCGAGAAGCGGCTGACCCTGAGGGAGTTGGAGACGGATGAGCGAAGGGCTCGGGAAGGAAGATATTTAGGAAGAGAGAGTTGCAGGTATTTAGGCCCCAGGCCCCAGAAGGCCTTGTGGACAATGCAGAGGGTTTTGAACTTAATCCTCGCAGCCACTGGGAGCCAGTGTAGAGATTTCAGTCCTGGAGAGATACGGTCCCTGGGCTTGAGGCCAAGGACAAGTCTTGCAGTTCTGTTCTGGATGAGTTGCAGAGGGCGGAGAGTGGAGGCAGGCAGATTAATATAGAGACTGTTACAGTAGTCCAGCTTCGAGAGAACCAGGGCTCGGGAGACAGTGAGCTTCTGGGGGAAGAAGAGGAAGGGAAGAATACCTCTGAGGAGGTGCAGCTGGTAGTGTGACTTCTTAGAGACGTCAGATATATGAGGAGAGAAGGAGAGTGTGGAGTCGAAGATGACCCCGAGGTTTTTTGCCTTGCAGGTAGGAGCAGGAGGAGGGCCAAGCGAGGCTGGCCAGAGAGCTACAGGGAAGGAGGGAGTGGGTGTGCCGATGAGTAGAATCTCAGTCTTACTAGCATTAAGGCAGAGGTCATTGGCGGCACACCATTCCTGGATGGC